>NC_077227.1:103565446-103887112 GCF_027887165.1 Monodelphis domestica
ATCTAAACATGTGACAAAAGTTGATTCTCTTCTAGCTGATACAGTATATACTACATAAATGAGTTTTATGGCAACAATAAAGGCCAATAAGGAAGCTAATAACTTGAGATATTGGTGGTATAACTTTGGGGGCAACATGGAAATGATGATGGGTTATGAGATGGCTCTCCTAATTAATGAATCTAAAAATGAGCACATATTGGATTTCATTGACCATTATGCCAATCCAATATGCGAAGTTTTTGTAGATAGGTTTGATTACAGGAATTACTTGTTGAGTTGGTGGTGAGTGACACTTGAGCAGAGGCATTTTGTTCTCTTCTAGGCTGACTGGATGGGTGCTACTAAAACTTTTCAACAGCTTCTTTTGGAGTGTTCAGATTCACAAAGGTCAACTTGAGATGGTCAAAGCAGCCACTGAAGTAAGAGGATTAGTCTTTGTCTACTTTTAAGTAACCCCTCAGTTTCCCATGTTTACTAAAACATTGTTTTTTTTAGTGTTCCAGATATTTTGCAAGGTTGTTTTATTTTTTTCCTTCCAAAGGAAGAATGTTTTGTGGGATCTCATTCTTGGAGGCTTCTGTGGTAGCTGCATGTAGTCTAGATTAGATGAAATGATAGTTTGACCTCTTAGTGATTGTGAGATAGTAGTTTTCAATATTTAAAAGTATTTAATGAATTGTTTAAAGCATTCAGACTATTTTGGAAGGATAGATTTTTGATGCTGCTGCTGCAATCCAGGTTGATTTAGCTGCTAAATGTTATGATATAATTTGCCATTGTCTTTCCCTTTTAAATTAAAATTGTGTCTTTTTTCCCCCTCTCCAACCAGATGAATTTGCCTCTTATCTTTCTGCCAGTTCATAAATCCCACATTGATTATCTGCTACTTACATTCATTCTTTTCTGCCATAACATCAAAGCACCATACATTGCTGCTGGCAATAACCTGAACATACCCATCTTTAGGTAAGAATCAATCAGCTTAATTTTAAATTCAAAGTAAAACTGAAAGAAATTTTAGTTTGAGGTTTTATTTTATATCACACTTTTTATATGCCATATTTGGAAGCTTAAAACTTCTTAGGGAATATATTAGTAGAGATAAGCAAATAGGAAAGAAAATTACTTTGAAACTTCAAATTTCAACTTTAACTTTTCAAAGTGAAAGGTACAGCATTTGTGTACATTGAGTTTTCCTTTTTTCACTTGTAAAGTCATAAATCCAAATTATAGAAGCCCCGTGAATGAATGTGATGACAGGAGAATGTGAATTTACAAATTTTGAATGAATTAATAGTAACAATAATGATACTTAACTTACTATGTGCCGGCCACTATGCTAAGTACTTTACAATTATTATCTCATTGGATCCTCACAACAACCCTAGAAAGTAGATGCTAGTATTATCTTCATTTTACAAATGAGGAAACTGAAGCAAATGGTTAAGTGACTTTCCCAGTTCACATAGCTGGTGTCTGAGACCTGACTTAAACTCTAGTCTTCCTGACTCCAGGACTGTCACTAACCACTGGGAAACCCACCTGCCCTATTAACATGTGGCTTAATTACTTGATATGGAATTGAACAATATAGTTAAAATAAATTGCAGATTATAACTTGTTAGACACATCATAAGAACTTTTCCATATCAGTAGTTATTCATGATAATTTAATCTGGATAGAGTTCTGTTCAAAACATTTATTTTTTAGGGTAATATGTCTTAGGCCTGCATTCTAGCTCTTTATGTCAAACATGTATTTTACTGAAATTTACATAGGGATTTGACATTCAAGATTTGCATATCATGCCCAAGCATAAATCAAAATAGTTTTGAGAGGGTAAAGATAACATGTAGGCCTCTTTAATTTGGAACCCATTTTAATAGAGCTTCAAATACAAAATGATGATAATCTAAGGAATAATGAAGAGTCATGTGAGCTACTGAAATGGAATATTAACTCAAGCATTTATTTTATAGTCAGGTGAATAGCTCAAAATCATACATGTGATTCTTATAATGATTCAGGTTCCCAGTATTTGCAGGATTTGATTTTTGAAAGATGTGGTATCTATGTCTTACTATCTATGTCTTTGCAATGTAAATAATACATTCTTTAATTTTTACAGTACATTGATCCATAAACTTGGAGGCTTTTTCATACGACGAAGGCTGGATGAGACATCAGATGGACGAAAAGATACTCTTTACAGAGCTTTACTCCATGGAGTATGTATTTTCTCTAAAGCTACTAAATATTAGTTACTTGAGAAGAAAGATTGCTTTAAGATATTTTTATTGTTTGTTTTTTTACTAAAGTAGGGAAAGATGGCATGGTATAAGGAATATAGGGTCTGTCTTGGAGCTGGGAAGACCTCTATTCATGTCTTGCTTCTGATATATCATGTTTCCAGTGTTACTGTTGCATAAGTCTTGCAGTTCCTTTGTCCAACTTAACTCCAGTCTGCATTGATAAATGGAGTTTCCACACTGGGAGATCCAAACACTGATAATCATTAGACCAAATCAAAACCCCTCTTCTCCCTGTCAGACTAAAGAAATATGGATGTTGTTGGCCAGGTGTCGGTTTCATCATCCTATAAACCACCCAAAGCTAGTATAGGATAAGCTGTTCTTTCATTGTCTTTAAAGACATTCTTCTGGCATATAAATATTTTATTTTAGTGTTTTATTTGTCATAAGTTAATTGTAAGTAGTATAATGAATGGAGAGTTGACTTGGCAATCAGGAAGACCTCAATTTAAACCCAGCTAACATGCCTGGCTGGGTGACCTGGTAAGATTAAAACTACTACTTCTCTCAGCATTCCAGGTGATCTCTTAGGCTCTATACTACAGAACAGGTGCCAGGTCTCATGATTAGTTTTCTCAACAAGTGAGGAAATGAAACCACTGAAATTATAGTTTTGGTTTGGTGGTGGGGGTGGGGTGAGGAATCATATCATAGGTCTTATAATCTTGACTTACTGTTTGCTTTTGCCCTTCTGTCTTAGCATATAGTTGAACTGCTGCGTCAGCAACAGTTCTTGGAGATCTTTTTGGAAGGAACACGCTCTCGGAGTGGAAAAACTTCCCGTGCTAGGGCAGGTCTCCTGTCTGTGGTAGTGGATACTCTTTCTACAAATACCATTCCTGATATCTTGATAATCCCTGTTGGAATATCCTATGAGAGGATTATTGAAGGTCACTACAATGGTGAACAACTGGTAAGAGTGTCTTTTAAACATTAAGAAAAAGTAGGTTTTGGGGGGCAATCAGAAAGTCTTTGCCATCCATAACATTTTCTTGCTTTATAATGAATGCTTTTGGTGTTAATCAGTAATAAGTTTTGAGCACTCTCTTTGCAAGTCAGATATTTATTAAGTACATATTGAGTACAAAACATTATGGAAATAAAGACCAGAAAAATGAAATATTTACCTACTTGAGTTAGGTTCACATGGTACTTGTCCTTTATACTCAGAGGGCCAGAATGACATTACAGGATCATGTCTTCAGACTTGTGCATAATTTGGACTTAACTGAGGCAGAGTTGTACAAAATCATGGACTCACACTCTCTTCGAGTCATCTGAGTCCAACAGCAGGGCAAGAAGGCTCAGGTGAAGGCTCAGGATGCAGTGGAAGACCTTGACTTCTTTGATGCCTGACCACGCTCTAAGCATTCCACAGAGCCTGTTTCTTTCACTGCTCTCATTACTGTTGGAACAAATTGTTCTCATCCACCCCTTCACATCCCTGAGTAGACACTCCTTGAATTCACTGACAGGTTTGAGTGTTGTAGGTTACCTTTAACCTGATTTAGATGGTTTACCAGGGTTGTGGCCACTGCATTGACTACAGCTTCTTGGAGCCACAAGAGAGAGCTGGGTGACTGATGGTGGATGAGCAACTCTGGAAAGAGCTTGGCAAGCCCTCCCACCAGAGGTGTTGGTCTTCCCTGAACACCCCCTATACCAACTAAATACAGGTTCACAAATGAATACAGATATTAAACACAAGGCAGTTTGAAGAGGGTGAGTGAACTAACCATTGGGAGTATGTACTCACATGGAGAGTACTAACATGGAAAGCATCACAGAGGAGAGAGTATTCTTGGAGGAAGGGAATAGTTCTGAAATGTGGAATTAAGAGAATACGTTCCATGATCTGTATGACCGAATGGAGTTGAAAGAAAAAATGCCTTATTTGGGTAATCATCCAGTTTGGCTCTAGAATGAATGAAAATAATGCTAGCTTAAATTTATGTAGTGCTTTAGAAATTACAAAGTGCTTTGTATAATTGTCTCATTTAAAGGGACAAATAGGAAATAAGATAGAAAAAGTAGATTGGAACCCAATTGTGGAGGGCCTTGAATGACAGATTGAGGAGTTTTATTTTATTCTAGTGACAATAATGAACCACTAAAGGCTCAAGAACAAAAAATGTGTCAAACTTGAACCTTGGTCAGATGGTTTAGGTAGTTGTAGATACTGTCAGCAGAGTTAAACTGAGAGGTCCAGGACTATGATGACAGAAACAATTATTAGACTTAGCAGATGATGTCATTAGCAGCTTTTGAGAGAGCATTTTCTTAATAGAGTTAAGTGGTCAAAAGTCATATTGCCAGGGCTTGAGATATGAGGCTGAAGAACCTATGGATTTTTTATTTTAGAAAGCATGATTTATTCCTTTCTCAAGCTGTTTTTAGATGTTGTATTAAGTCTTTGAGGAAATGTTCTCAGTCAATTAGAAGTACCTCTGGGAAAACTTGGCATTTTTTTCCTGAGCTTGTACTCCATGTTTTCGGGGTGGCAGCCCATTAGGGATTATTGAATTATCTTATATGAGACCGAGTCTGAAGTATTATTGTAAGGTCCAGTCTTTTTCTATTTGGAGTCTTTTCCCTATAAACTCTGAATGTGGTGAAAATAAAGACTAAGCCACCACCAGAGCAATTTAATATGAGCTTTTCAATTTGACCCTAATTTCATTTTAAGGCATTAAACATTATTTATCTCTAGTCAAGTGCCATTTTTCTTTTGTCTCAATGAAGCACATCAGATCACACATTTGGTGACTCAGAAACTTTAGAAATATGGTGTTTAACTTCATTCAAAGGCAAGGATGGGGCCAAGTCTAATAGTCCAATCTTTTAGGTTTTGTACCTTTGGATGCTGGGTCAAATACCACAAACACTTGCTTTTGACATAAACAGCCACTTGCCTAAAAACAAAATAAGTTGCTATCATAGTACTATTCAATAGTTTTTAATCTGTCATTAAATTGTTCATTCACCATCTTGAAATTTCTGGTATTAGTTTTTTTCTTTATCTGATTTTGAAAAGAAAATGTCACACATTTTGTTTCTCATTTGTACCCTGTCAAAACAAAACAAAACAAAACAAAACAAATGAAGGCTAGCCATAAAGTTAAGAAAGCCTGATTTTAATGCCTATGTGTAACATACATAACTATATGAAAATAGGAAAGTCACTTCAATTTTTAATGCCCTTTGCATATCTGAATTGCATCAAAGGAGAGGATTTTCACTCACTAAAATAGTTTAATGTTAAAAATATTCTGCCAACTTCTTGTCACTTTATATCTTGTAGGTTCTTCACCTGATGAAATTTTTTCATACATCCATCCTTTTAATTTAAAATTTTTTCAATGATCAAATTCTGTCAATCTCCTGGAGGAAATGAAAAGGAGGGAAACAAAATTTCTAAGAAATATTCATAGTCAAGCAAAACAGACTCTTGTATTCGCCCTGTCCAAGAATATATCTTAATGTACATGGGTGGCATTCTTTATCAGTTTTCTAGAATTATGATTGATCATTATGTTGAACAGAATTTAAGTCTTTCAAAATTGGTTGTTTTTTACGATGTTACTATTGTTGTATGAATCATTCTTCTGATTCTATTCACTTAACTTTATATTCGATGATATAAGGCTTCCTTCCCAGGTTTCTGAAAAACTCCATCATTTCTTATAATACAATAGACTTCCATTACATTCATATACCATAATTTATTTAGCCATGCCCCAAATGATGGGTACCCCCTTAGTTTTTCACTATGAAAAGCTACTGTAAATTATATGGTTGGTCAAAGAATTTATTTTAAGCCCCCTCCCCCCAATTTCCTTTCTTTTTCTTGACTCTCATTTTTGATTGCTTGTTCAGGGTAAACCCAAGAAGAATGAAAGTCTGTGGAGTGTGGCTAGGGGGGTCTGTCGCATGTTGCGGAAAAACTTTGGCTGTGTCAGAGTGGACTTTGCACAACCATTCTCCTTAAAGGTGAGTGAGTACATCAAGATACTGTTCAGGATGGAATTATAGGCTGAGAGTCAAGACGCCTTTATTCTCCTCATGGCTCTATCACTAACCATATGATTTAGAGCAGCTCCATGTCATTTACTCTCTGAAGACCTCAGTTTCTTCATCTGTAAAATGTGGAGATTGGGTTAGAGGGCTCATCATTTTTGTTGTCCTAAAATAAGCAGAATGAAAGATAAGCAGTGTATATGGAAAGGGCTATCTTTCTTTTACATAGGATTTGTGAGGGTATTTGTGAGACTTATATTATATATTTGTGAGACTTATAATAATCCAACCTTAGTATTTCAGTATTCATATGGTTAAGATTATCTGTCACTTTCTCCTGTTGCACAAATATCTAGATGCTTTCCCAAGCTTTTTATAAACCATTACAAGATAGTTTCTGCATTTGGTTACATGCAATTCTCTATTGTTAAATTTCTTCTGATTGGACTCTGAATATTTAATTGGTGGTTGCCAGGGATTTAATTTCAAAATCCCAGTATGAATTACTAAAGTAGAATGTAATTTATGGTAGTTTATTTACAATAGAGGGAAGATATTAAGGAAGAGAGAAAAGGGGAGAGGGAGAGGGAGAGAGCTCTGGCTTCCTCAGAGCCAGGGAGAAATTCTAAGCCCCAGCCAGGGGAAAGCAGTCTCAAGACAATGGGCCTTTTTCAGAGGTTCACACCTCCAGACAGGGCAAGGAAACTAAGTCAGCCTTTCACTCACCATGGTGACTATCTAAAAGGAAAGCAGTTTGAAATCTCCTGCAGGAGCTCCTCCAGGGGTCCAGTTCCACAGCCAAGTGTCTTCACTTCAAGTCTGAGTGTCTGTCTTCCAGTCTCTCCTCAAGTGTGTGTCTTCCAGTCTCTCCTCCAAGTGATTTTTCTTTATTCTTGATTTTTCTGACTGCTCTTTGTGTGCCTCTGTTTCCTTTATTTAAAGACCTTTTTCTCTTGTGTTACCTCCCCTAAATTTTACATCTACCAATCACAGCAGATGCTTTTCTCCAGGACTGCCCATTCTTTCACACATGGGTAACAGACCTCCCACTCAATATATGAAATGGGTGCTCACACCTTTTGTGGTTAGGTCACACCTTTTGTAGTTAGTTTGCACCTTTAGTGGTTAGTTAACACCTTTTGCAGTTAAAAATGGGTATATCTACTTTAAATACTGAGTTAACACTTTGGGGATTAAAATCCAAAAATAGATAGGGGATTACATACAAGTTAATCTTCCCAATAAAGGAAGAGCTAAGTACCTTCATTGTTACAAACGGGAGATAGCCAAATCCAATCTTCACACTATCAATCATGTATTATAGTATATGTGACTTCTATACTATCAAGTTTATTGTTGTAATTTTCATTAATACCATATGCCTTTTCTAAATAATAAAATGTGGAATTCAAATTGGAAGTAATAATATATCAAGTGGGAAAAATGAATTAACTGAAAAGTTTCTAGTCACTTCTATTTGGAAGATGTCTTAGGTCAGTGGTTCCTATGCCATAGCCTGCACATTCTTAAGAGGGTGAAATTACTGAGGAATCCATGAATCTAAATATGTACCAGCCATTGTCATTTTATATTTTTTTTCAGTAATTGGAAACCAACGCTACAACCAATATCACTTGGAAGACCATGAAATTTTTAGACATTCAAAGGGGTTTCCATAGTCAAAAGGCTGGGAAATCACTAAGTTAATTTAGCACTGTAAAATTTTAATTTGCTTTTAATTTTTTCCTTTTTATAGTTCACTGCAAGACTAAGTGGGTATATTTTCCATGCTGAATGGCTTGGTTCATTTAAAAATTATTCTATACTTATTTGTTTTCTAAAAACAAAATATCAGATACTGAATTGAGAGTGAATTATCATAATGTAATTTTACAGGAGTACTTAGAGAGTCAAAGTCAGAAACCAATGCC
Source organism: Monodelphis domestica (assembly GCF_027887165.1). Classification (NCBI taxonomy): domain Eukaryota; kingdom Metazoa; phylum Chordata; class Mammalia; order Didelphimorphia; family Didelphidae; genus Monodelphis; species Monodelphis domestica. The sequence goes on from NC_077227.1 coordinate 103,573,711, forward strand.
TGCCCCACTTTCCCTCGAGCAAGCTTTATTACCAGCTATACTTCCTTCAAGGTAATGTTTGCAGAATATTTGTTTTATTATTAACTTAAAGAAATGAAAATAACTTAGAAAATTTACTTTTTTATTGTCTTTCTTGCTAAATTTTCCTAATAGCTCTAGGGAAGACTAATCTAATCATCTTGTTATGATTATTTCATTATTTATATGATATGTTCTTGAACTAAGGGGTGTGTAACTTTCTATGAATTCTCTATAGATGATTGTGAGTTTTATGTCTGCTGTAGTTTAAATTGGTTCTAGTAATAGGTTTTGCATATTGTATTTTAATTCAATTTGTAAAAGAACTTTGCTATTTTAATTTAAACAGAATTTTTCACCACAGCAATTAAATGTATTAAGGCCTTACTTTAGGAGCAACTTCAGAGTTTTTGAACTTTCATGTGCATTTTAATAAGACAGTTATAGTGTGTTTCTTCTTCCAATTGTTTGTTGGGTGAAGAGATTCTGGAAAGAGTGACACATATAGTAATCATTAAAAAAATACATTTCTTGGGTGCAATATTCATTATAATATTCATTAGTTAATGTAGAAAAACATCTCATTTTAGGGACTGAGAAATTTTGAGGCTATTATGCATAGGGGTTGATGACTTCACATGCCTCATAACTTAAAGTGCATTTTATTTCTTGCTTTAACAGTGGATCTAAAACAAAAGAACCCTTTTTAGATTGTTTATAAGAAGATGAGGATTGCATACAATCTCATACAAGGTCACTTTATCAGCTATTTTTGTGTAACTTTTTTTAAGTAAGAAGAGATGCCAGGAGTAGATGGCATATAGAGTCATGACTGCTATAAAAACAAAAGACTAAAAGCTTTATTTTTTTTAAATTGGAACTCATTAAATATTAATTAGAAAAAAAATCCTTACCTTCCATTTTGGAATCAATACTGTGTGTTGGTTCTAAGGCAGATAGCAGTAAGGATTAGGCATTGGAGATTAAGTGACTTGCTCAGGGTCACACAGCTGGGAAGTGTTGGAGACCAGATTTGAACTTAGGAACTCCCATCTCTAGAACTAGCTCTGAATCCATTGAGCCACCCAGCCACTCCCTTAAATATTAATTAAAAAAAATAATATTTTCCTTACCTACATGTAAAAATAATGTTTAACATTCTTTTAAATGTAATTAATTAATTAATCTTTTATTTATTTATTTTAACCTTTACCTTCTGTCTTCAGAATAAATACTATGTATTGGTTCCAAGCCAGAAGAGTGGTAAGAGCTAGGCAGTGGGGGAGTTAAGTGAGTTGCCCAAGGTCACACAACTAGAAAATGTCTGAGGCCAGATTTGAATGTTGGATCTCGTGTCTCCAGGCCTGACTCTCAATCCACTGAGCCGCCCAGTTACCCCCCCCCTTCCCCATTCTTTTTTTTTTCTTTTCAATATTGAGTTCTGAATTCCCTCTTTCCCATCCCTGAGCTGGTAAGCAATCTGAGATAGATTTCACATGTGCAACCATGTAAAACATTTTTTCCATTAAACATTAATTTTAAAATGTAAATTAAATTTTTTTTCTTTAGACCTAACGATGATGTTGCTGATGAAGGTAGAGAAGCTACAGTTAATGAATCCAGAACTGTAAATGATGAAGCATTCAGGAGGAAGTTAATAGCAAATCTTGCTGAGCACATTATGTTTAGTAAGTGAAATAGCAAAGTATTTGAATCTGAATTGTATTTTGTTTTAGTTTAAAGCTTAATTAATGTAATTTGGCTTACTGGGCCATAAATGTTTCTATGTGGTTTTGGAAATAACTATTATTTTTGATGAGTTAATCATTTTCATGTCCCATATGTAAATTTGAATAATACAAACTGATTACCACATGCATCTGTTAAGGTCGATTCACTTTAGACTTTCAACTAACTGCATCATGAACTATCTCTAGTTTGATAAATTCTGTGAATGAGCTTCTTATGTAAATTATAATAAGTAATTAAATATGTAATATTTCTCTTAACTCAACATCCTGAAAGCATTCTACTTGGAGTAAAAGTTAAATAATGAGGTAAACAGTATGGGCTTAGTCCTTCAGATTCTTTCTCTTATCTTCAGACTTTACTTGGACCCTGGAGCTTTTAGGTCTTCTTGACATTGAAGATTTTGTGACAGAAAAATAAGATTAAGATGGTCACAGGACTCCATGCAAGTATTTTGTGCAGACAGGCTCCAGAAAATTAGAGACATAGAAAAATAGCAGGGAAGAAACTCCTCTTTTCTCTCTTTCCACCAGTGTCACTAGCTGGCTGAATTTTCAGTTTCCAACAGGCTAATCAGTTGTGACTATTTTTTTTTAAACCCTTACCTTCTGTCTTGGAGTCAATACTGTGTATTGGCTCCAAGGCAGAAGAGTGGTAAGGGCTAGGCAATGGGGGTCAAGTGACTTGTCCAGGGTCACACAGCTGGGAAGTGTCTGAGGCCAGATTTGATCCCAGGACCTCCCGTCTCTAGGCCTTGCTCTCAATCCACTGAGCCACCCAGCTGCCCCCTCAGTTGTGATTCTAAAGGATTATACCTAGCTGAGTGGCTGTTGCTGATTGATACAAAGCCTTGAAGGATTTCCTTTTCTCACTCCCTTCTGTTTATTTGACACAGGAAAGCAAATTCTGTGTTGAGGGCAAAATGATACAAATTTGAGATGCAATCTGAGCACACTGGAACTTCAGAGAACACTATTAAGCCCTCATTTCAGCTTACATATGTACCATAATATATCATAAGTTATTGTGGGAAGAGGGTTGGGATGGTATGAAAATAGCTTCTTTCCATCTGGGTCATATGCTTCTCTATATGGAGCAATGCCACCAAAATGCTATAGTGTGATTGTAGGCCCTGAATTACTATTCATGTACAGAAAGACGATCATATATGTATGTGGGGAAGCTCTCCTCTCCCTTTAGATGGATGACTTGCATGTTTTTATTAATAGGTAGTTTCCCCTGGTTTGGGCCAAAGTACAATCTTTCCTCTGTTTTCCCAACTACATTGTGACTTTACTGCTTTTGATAGAACCTTTAAATTAATATACATAGTGGAAATGAGGGTGACTAGGTACTTGAGAATTTTAAAAAAGGACTTTTGATGATCCTAGTAACATTTTTCTTCTGAGACTTTGTTCATCATTAATATTGAAGTATTTTGTCTGAGAAGGGGTGGAAGGGATTTGTTAGTTAAAAAAAATTGCAAGTGGATAGGTTCATAAAACAGTCTGAAGAATTGGTTACTAGATATGTTGTAAACTTCTGTTCTATCATTATTTAGTATAAGGGAAGACCTAATCCATTTGACATCTTCTTGAACACCTGATAATGTCCTTTCTCATTCTTGCATGTTCTTTTATCCATTTTATTTATAATTTGTATTTTTGCACAATACTCTTAAGTGTTTTTTTATGAACTATAATAATATGCTGAGAAAAATTTAAATAGGAAGGTATATCTTGAAGAAGGGTGAAGACTTGGAGCTATACATAAAGTAGATAAAAGTGGGGACAAATAACATGCAGGAAGGATTAAACTCTCAGTAAATCCTCTTCCAGTTTTGATAATTTTGGAGGGACAGTATTGGGGGAAAAAACCACTAGAATTGGGATCAGAAGACTTAAATTGAAATTCCAGTTTACTAATTTCTGGTGATGACCAAGCCACCCAACCAGTTCAGAGTATTATCCCCATTTTCAGATGAGGAAACTGAGGTTTTGAAGTTATTCCATGGGATTATAAGGAAAATACTTTGAAGACCACTGTATACACATGAATTTTTGTCATTCGTTTAGCAAGTGCTTACTCTCTACTTTTTTAAACCTGTGAGAAATAAAAGGGCACATTATTAAACAGTATTAGCTCACAGGAAGTTTATAATCAAGGAAATACAAATACATAAATAAAAATATGCTACAAATGAAAATATAGGAAAATGAGAGGAGTACAACGCCCTGTGGGATTGTTTTCTTTGGTAAAACTTAAGCAATTTGGGGGTATATCAGGAAGGGGAAAAATCTATTGAAAGGAATCTGTATTGTATATGTCACATACCTAAATCTTTTCCATATTGAAAAGTTAGCTAGGTGCCAGTGTACACACAATATATCAGTGATACACTTATAATAAATTTGCCAATGACCTGTTTTTCGTCCTTAAATATTTTTTATTTAAGACATAGATGTTTTCCAAATTATGGTACAAAGTTTAAGCCTTCTTTTTCCCCTTCTAGCTGCTAACAAGTCATGTGCTGTTATGTCAACACACATAGTGGCCTGTTTACTACTCTACAGACATCGGCAGGTAAGTCCATGGTATTTTAAAGAAGTATATTATAAAACTTTTGTGAAAAAAATTTTTAATCACAAATAAATAGATATTTAGTTGAGCATATGCTATGAATCCAGTCCTCATTTAGAGGCTGTGAAGTACAAAAGACAAGAGTAAGACGATAGGTCTCCAAGGAGGTCTTTTGAAGAAATACACAGTGTGCATGTGGAGCAGAGTATATAATTACATACTTTTTGTGTAGGATATATGTTAATTATTGAAGAAGTTGTAAAGAATTCATTGTTAATGTTCATGGTTGAAAAGCAAATTCAGTTTACATTTTATCATTCCAAAGTGAGGAAAACCCTTTTTAAAAATCAAATTGTTTTAAAATAGTTTATCTTGCATATTTTTAAACTAGATCCCAATGATATGTAAATGTATTTGTATGCCATCTGACCCTATTTCCACGAGTTCTAATGGCGAGCAATAATTTCTCTTTACATGAAGAAGACAGGACAAAAATAATCAAATATTTTTGGCATCTTGACTTTTCCATACAATTAACTTAATTGTTATGAGGCCCTTTTTCTGTTTCTCCAGGGAATTGATCTTTCTACCTTGGTAGAAGACTTTTTTATTATGAAGGAGGAAGTGTTGGCTCGAGATTTTGACCTGGGTTTCTCAGGAAATTCAGAAGATGTCGTTATGCATGCAATACAGCTTCTGGGAAACTGTGTTACCATTACCAACACCAGCCGAAATGATGAATTCTTCATTACTCCAAGCACAACTATTCCTTCTGTTTTTGAACTTAATTTCTACAGCAATGGGGTGCTACATGTCTTCATCATGGAGGCCATTATGGGTTTGTAGATCCATGGCACTTATTAAATAAGTCTAGGGAAGACTTCAGTTTAGGTGTCGAAGCAGAGCTTCATGGTTTAAACAAACAAACAACATAAACAGATTTTGTCTTGCAGTTATAGAACTAGGTTGAAAAAATCAGGAAAAGTCCCCCAAAACATGGTATTTTATTCACTTAGTAAGTATCTTCCCTGTATATAGCACTATGATGTGCACTGATTGAGGTAGTAAAGGAAATGGAAAACTTACCTTCCAAGAGCTTTTGTTTTTGTTTGCGAAGACAAAACCAGTTATACACATACACAATTTAAATAGCAGTGTAAGGCGGAATAAGATGAAATACAGACAACATGTCTATAATACAGACAGCACGTGTAACAAAAGTAGAGAGAAGGGGAGACTCATAGGATCAGAATTGGAAGGCTTCTCTGAGGCCATCCAACCCAGTGTGATCTACAATGGTTGGGAAAAGAAAGTTTCATGGAGGAAGCTAGGAACTGAGCCTGTAAAGGCCAGGTAACATGTGGAGGGCCATGGAAAGGTAGATTCACTTAAAATTCAATAAATGTTTCTATGGAGACCATTTTCTTAAATAAAATTTTTTATTTACTATTTTTTTTTTACATTTTAGAAACTAAAATAGTTGGCCAGCTTAATCTGTTAGTAACCTGGAGGGTCTATCTTATATTGCTTTCCTAAGTTTCTCTTAGAAAGTTCAAGCTCTTGTTTCTCCTTTTTGCTTTTGTTTATTTAGCTTGCAGCCTTTATGCCATCCTGAATAAAAGGTGCTCTGGGGGGACTGGGAGTGCATCACCCTGCATGATTAGTCAGGAACAACTCGTCCGTAAGGCTGCTGGCTTATGTTATCTGCTTTCTAATGAAGGCACCATATCACTAGTAAGTAAACATTTAATTGTGGCATCTGTTCCTATTTGTTTCCTTTTCTTGAAAATGTTTTTCAAAAGATTATTGCAGTCTTTTTCTTAAAAGTTTTTTCCTTTATGTTATAGCTTTTTATTACATCTTGACAAATCGGAACAAAATTAGCTGTATATATTGGTTTACAGACATCATGGTACACAATTGTGGAAATAATAGACTTAATTTATGTCTTATCAATTGAATCTATAATATTTGCTCTCTTATACAATCTTATTATAATGCCTTTTGTGTCTTAGTGGTGACTCTAGATTCTTGAGATTGTCATCTGCCTGCCCACTCTGCCAGCAGTCTTGAAAGATTTTGAATACAATCAACTATGTTATATTACCTTCAAAATCAAACAGAAAAATCCTTTTTTTATATAACCTGACCCATTCATACTTTTCCAGACTTACTAAACTTTATTTTCCTCTATGAACTCTGTCGTTCAGCTATAATATACCAGCGTCCTTGCAGTTGACACATCATCTGCCATCACTGTATCTTTCCTCTGGCCATCTCCTATGCCTGGATGCTCTTCATTTTCACCTCTTGTCTTCTATTTTCCCTGCTTTCCTTCATGTTTCAGCATAAGTCCTTTGCAAGAAGACTTTCCTGGGCCCCCTTGTTGCTTAATGCCTGTTTTTCTGAAATATCTTTGGTTTACTTTTTTATCTTGTGTGTACCTAGTTGTTTATGTGTCTTCCCTACTCAAACATTATTACTTCAAGTTGTAGTCATTGATTAATTCTCTCAGTGTGGTACCAGATTCTTAGAATGATCCCAGTTAAATTAGTATCTGCTGAATTGTTTTATTTTGGTTGTTTGAAATCAGGTAAATATGTGGATTCAAAAATGAGATTGTGCCACAGTGATTTGATCTGTTGGTGGCCATGGAGCATTCTAGACTATATTTTATCCTCGTGTCCTTTTCTTATATAAGAGATTGAGAATCTCATTGGAAAATTCCTAGGGTACTGATACCTGATTTATTGAACGTCATTTGAGGCATGGCAGCAAAGGAAGGATGGTGGGGAATTATATATGACCTCTAGGCTGGAGATGGCCTTTTCCCTATCCATAAGTGGCATGTAACCACATTATGTTTAAGATGGTATTTTCTAGGACAAGGTCCTTAAACCAAAGAAAATGATGGCCATGTTAATTCTAATCAGCTCTGTATTCTGATCCTTTTAGTCATAACTTTGGTACACTTGGTCCCATGGGAGATGATAACCTGAAGAATTAAATAAGATACGATCTTTTCTTCTTTTAGAGCTTACAGGAAGAAGAGATTCTGAAAAAAATTGATTTGGCAATAAATTAAAATTTACTTTGGCAACAATAAGTAACATAAAGATATTTGTCAGCTACCTGATAAAACACTGAGAAAAATGTTTAGAATGTTTACTTCTAAAATATTTTTCTTTTCAGCCTTGCCAGACATTTTACCAAATTTGTCATGAAGCAGTGGGAAGGTTTATACAGTATGGCATTCTTGTGGTAGCAGAGGTAAGATTAATGATTTATCTTTATTTTTGCATCTAGTTTCCTGTCCTCCACCATTTACTTTCTACATTCTGTCTTTACCAACAACATTTTGTAGACGGAAAATCTTAGCCTGGAATAACTTTAGATTGTCAATATGAAAGTTTTGTGGGCATAGTATGAAAGATAGCCTTGCTTTAATCCATGACCTGTTGAATTTTATTTATTTATTTTAAGCCCTCATTTTCTGTCTTAGTAACAATTCTAAGACAGAAGGGCAAATGAAGTTAAGTGATTTGTCCATGGTCTCATAGTTAGGAAATGTCTAAGCCAGATTTGAACTCAGGTCCTCCTGACTCCAGACCTGGAGCTCTCTCCACCTTGCTACCTACCCGTCCAAATATATCATGTTGTTTTGTGGTAATTCTTTTGCATAAGGGAATCTTCTGGAATGATAGAGGTTCCCCTTTTGACCATGGTTTTCTAAGACTGAGTTCACAGTGTTCAAGCCTGAACTAGAGATGAGACTGTCAAAAGGAAAAGTCCTTACCTGGGAACTGGATTATATTTAAGGAAAAGCCCTTCAGCTAGCCAGAGATTGTTGGGGAAACAAACCTATTAATGAATTTGAATGTAATGAATAATGTATTATAACAATGGCAGCCTGTTTAGCATTTAGCTTTATTGACAAGTAATAGAGAAGAGTGGTGTGGGGAGGAGAGAAGGGGACCAATATACAAGTCAAACATATATATATATATATATGTAAATAATTTTTAATAAAAATCATAAAAGGGTGGGTGCTATGTTGGGGAGCACAGAGAAATGGATCTATTCAGGTAGTTGATTGAAGTGGCATGCTTTAGGGGAAGAGAGATAAGCTTTTGGGGAGGGGAGATCTACCCCCAGTGGAAAGGAGATATACTCTAAAGTACTTTCCCTTTTTCTATTTTTTCATAAATATTTTTTAAAACTATTATACTTTTTCCAGATTACATGTAGATTCAGTTTTAAAAATTGTTTTTGACATTTTACAATCAAGATTCTCCCATTTCTTCTCCTTTTTCTCCTTCCCTGAAACAGCAGGTAATAGGATATAGATTGTATGTTCCAAAATATCTTTCTGACATTAGTATACTTAAACCCTGATTTTTGTGACTACCTAGAACTGGCCAATTTGTATATCAAAGTTCAGGTCACATAGGGGATTTTATGCAGGTGCAGAGGGGAAAGAAACTGGTAGTTGGCAAGATAGAATTTTTGGACACAGCTGTTTTATTCTTAAAAATGCTAATAGTATTTTTCCATGTATAGATTCTATAAGCTACAGTCTCCTGTTAAGGGAGACTGGCAGGGTGGTTTCAAGACCACTTATCTTACAACTCATATGTGCATAGAAAATGTAGTCAGCTGTTCGATCAAGAAGTTACCTCTCCTCTTGAGGTTCAGTCAATCCATATCTACTTCTCCAGTAATGGTTCTGGTAGCTACTACCTACTGATCTCAAGGACACTCCCCTTCTTTTCTTAATGAATTCAGAACTTTCATCCCAACTTATAAGAGGGTACTTCAACACACATGTTGATATCCTCTCAAACACTCTAACGCTTTAGTTCCTCAACTTAACTCATTTTTCCATGATTTATATTTCCATCCTATATCAACTACACACTGAATTGATATATGATTTTGCCATCATCTACAAATGTACCACTTCCATCTTCATAAATTCCCTTTTCTGCTCAGTCTATTGTTATTCCACCTTCTCTTCTGCCCTACAACTGCAAATGTTGGCTTTTTCCTCACCATGCCCTTCAGTTCTTTGAACCCTCAGTTCTTTCCCATGTTATCAACTATGTAATGGCTATCCTCTCCTCCATTCTCCATCATGACCTCTTACTGAACCAACTCAACTCTATGCTATATCCTTATCTCATGTCTCTTACCTCACTTATCTTGTTGCTGCTCTTGCCCTGCCAAGCTTCAGCCTTGGGTTATTCCCATCATATTTTACCTTCATACCAACTCAAATGTTGATGAATGAAATTGGAGAAAATAATTAAACAATCCTGACTGGATCCATTACAAATTTATGTTACATGATCTTAACCAGGCTCTTACTGTGGCAAGAAAATCTTTTGATGCCTCTCTAATTGACTCACTATTCCATGCCACTTTTTTCAAACCATATTCCTCTTCAGACCTCTCTCATTGCTTCCCTCTTGACTTCTCATCTGCTTCATATTTCACTGAAAAAACTGAGACTATTCACTAAAAGCATCCTTTCCTCTCTTCCTCATCTCACATCACTCAGATGCTTGCTGCAACTATTTTCTCCTTTACTCCTGTCTCACATGAAAAAATAGCCTGCTCTACACATGCACAAGTGATCCCATTCAATCCCATGTTTTCCAGTAGATTGTCTCCTCTGGCATCCCCACTCTTATTAATTATTTCTAGTCTCTCTCTGTATGCTGGCTGCTTCCCTATTATTTACAAACATATCCATGCTTCTTCCAGTCTCATAGAACCCTCACCTGATCTGTATTCACTAGTTATTGTCTTATATCAAATCAGTCTTCCTAAAGTACAGGCCCCATCATCTCACCACACTATTTGAGGAACTCCAGTGGTTCTCTAGCACTTCCAGAATCAAATACAAAATATTTGACTTTCTAAGTCCTTCATCATCTGCTCCCTCCCCCCCCTCACCTCCCATGTCTTTTTCTACCTTCCCCCCATAGTCTGATCCAGTGACACTGGTGGTTTTGCTATTCCTTGACAATCTACTGAGTATGTGCATTTTGATTCACTCCATTCCATAACTCCTTCACTACCACTGGACTTCCTTCAAGTCCGAGCAAAAATTCCACTGTCCAAGCCCCCTTAATTCTAGTGCTTTTTCTCTGTGGATTTTCCTTTTATAGTTCGTACAGAGTTATTTATGTGTTGCTTGGCCTCTTGTTCTGGGAGCTCCTCAAAAGCAGAGACTGTTTTTTGCCTTGCTTTGTGTCTTTATTTTTTTAGCAGAGTGGCTACTTATGGGTACTTAAAAAAAATGCTTGTTGACTTGTTGAACTGTCCACTTAATTTTGACTTTAATCATCATACTCCATGGTAGAATTGATAGGGGTATTGTGGTGAATGTGGGCAAGCAATTTCGGGGGGCAGGGTTGATTTCAGAATTCTGATTTTACTTACTTGGTTGGTATTTCATAGGAATTTGAGGGAGGAACTGGATAGTAGCCAGGAAGCTGCTTCAAAATAGGAAAGCATAGAAAGATTTATAGCCTGGATCAGAGAAAAATTCAAAAGGGACCAACCAACATATAGATTGAATTAGCTGGAACTCAAACTTTCAGTCCTTTCCTTTTTCTATATTGTATGCCTGCACCTAATTAGTGGTCTCTGTTTGACTGCTACACTTTTTCCCAATTTAGCAAGATGACCAAGAAGACATTAGCCCTGGTCTCGCTGAACAGTCCTGGGAGAAGAAACTTCCTGAGCCTTTGTCTTGGAGAAGTGATGAAGAAGATGAGGATAGTGATTTTGGTGAAGAGCAGAGAGATTGCTACCTAAAGGTATTTTTGCATGAAATTCTGTAGGCTATATCAGTGTGATGTTGATGCAACTAAAAATAATACCTCACTTCATTGTTTATTGGTATAAAGGAAATAAGGATTAGAAAAATCAAGAAGAGTAGTATGCATAAATCATTTTGTTGCTATAAGTGTGTGTGTGTGTGTGTGTGTGTGTGTGTGTATATATGTGATCCTTTTGTGAATACCAGTAGCACTTATGTCTCCTAAGGAATGTCCACACTCTGATTTGTATCCATGTATAATAACTACAGAGAGATCATAAATTCTCTGAAGCCAAGGATCCCTATCATAGTCATCTTAATTCAGTCTCTGGAACTCTGCCCTACACAGACTCAGTGCTCAAAAATGTAATTGCATTTTTGCATATTGCATAATTGCATCAAATTGAATTCTGTTTATTAAAAAACTTGCAGTATACATCACATTCAGCTTTGACTGGGCCTATGACAAAAATGAAATGGCTACCCTCAGTCAGCTTACTATCTTCTGGATTCAAGTTGGTCCTTGCAACACACCCTTTATTACATATGAGAGTCACTGATTTCACATCTCTTCCCCTGATGTACCCCAGCAGACTGGCCCCAGAGACCTGGCTAGGAAGGTAGTGAGTGAGAGGGAAGTCTCATGATTCTGGAATTTGGCTTAGGTGCCATTTTGGATAGCCTCTGCTGGTACTCTTTGGGTAGGTGATTCAAAGGTTTTGTTATTAATTATTTAGCATTAGCATGTTCTACTTCAGTGTTGATTATTTCTATTGAATATCTGTCTGTACAGAAATCACTTACTTAAAAAAAATAGTGACAGTAAGATGTGTTCTAGATTTAATCTCTTTTTTGAGTGTCTGTCTTAAATAGTTATCCAAAGAATATTCCTTTGAGATTCAGTTTGCATTATTTTTAATGATAAATTATCCTGTTGTATTTTTCAGGTGAGTCAGTCCAAAGAACACCAGCAATTCCTCACCTTCTTACAAAGGCTCCTTGGGCCTTTGTTAGAGGCCTATAGCTCAGCTGCCATCTTCATCCATAACTTCAGTGGCCCGATTTCAGAACCAGAGTATCTGCAGAAGTTACACAAATACTTAATAACCAGAACAGAAAGGAATGTTGCTGTATATGGTACGTTGAGTCATTTTTTTGAGTGGGGGGTGAAGTTAGTGATAGAAATGGGGAAAGTAACTTTTATACTTTGATTTGTGAATATGATTTTAGATTGTAAGAGCTAGAGATGGACCTTAGAGACATCTACCCCATACTACCAACATACTTGCATCCCAGAGAGAGGGGAAGGCATGAATTAGTCAAGAAACATACAAACAATGGCAGAGCTAGACCTAGAATTCATCTCCTTACTCTCTGTAGGCTTGGACTTTTCCCCTTCTGCCATGTAGTCTTTCTACTGATACTAGCAATGCAGTCATACCATGGTTGCCTCTTAACCTCAGTGTCTTCATTCCCCTTTTACACACAGCTGAGAGTGCTACATATTGTCTTGTGAAGAATGCAGTGAAAATCTTTAAGGATATTGGGGTAGGTATCCATTTTTGATATTGGAGAAAATTACTTTCAGTTTCATTCTATATGTATTGAGTGAGATATAGCTATCATGTAAGCCACCCCTGCAGTGCTTTGGGTGGGGGTAGTGTGTATGTATGCTTTTTCAGGGTGACAAAGACATTTATGGATGATGATGGGTAAGGAAAATTTTTTTGGCTCATAATCTTGCTCATTTCAAATGCTTTTTCTAAGACTTTTTATAAATAACATGTCTGCACGTACTTGGCACTACAGGAAAAAAATTGGCTAAATTAGTGATTATATTTGATTTTTACATTTAATTTTAAAATAAGATTATGGTTATTTCTATTAAGTGAGAATTACCATATGGCCTTACATTACACATGTGCCATTTGATGTTATGTGTGTAAAATCAGTGAGAGGTGAGGGGTGAATGAAGATAGACTATTTCAAATCTATTGAAGCTTTAAGCCATTATTTTCAAGGCTTTGTTCTGAAGGTTATTTACTCACAGTTGAAAGTGTTTTAGGGACTGCAGACTTGGTACCTTGCATTTTACTTGTTAATAATACTTGTTAAAAATGCAGATAGAAAATTTTATACTTGTGTATGTAAAATGAAAACCTCTTTAGAACAAGGATTTCCATATTGTATCCCTAGCACTTGGCATACTATTTTTCCATAATAGATAGCTCATAAATTCAGTTGAATTTAATCAAAGTAATAGACTGGTATAAAACTATTTGTGTTCAAAGCAAGGATTCACATCCCCTTTACTTTTGGTGTCTTTGTAGTTACTGAAGAGGTTGAGCTCCAAGGGCAGGTGGAAGGCCAGAGTGGAATAGAGAGAAAATGAGAAATTGAACATGATCTGTTTCCTTCTTTCTTAGGTTTTCAAGGAGACAAAACAAAAGAGAATATCAATTTTGGAGTTAAGCAACACTTTTCTACCTCAGTGTAACCGGCAGAAACTACTGGAATATATTTTAAGCTTTGTTGTATTATAGAAGAACGGTAGCACTTTTGCCTAAAAAGAAAAATAAAGGGGATGGGGAGGGTGAGGCCAGCACAGTCTCCAGGATTTCACTGGCCCAACAGTTGGAGGTGCCATGATGTGGTAGGACCTTATCTGCCTGGATCCACTGGAAGACAAGTGCCTTCTTCCATCCATGGATTTGCGATAATCCCTCTTCTGCAGTAATATAATAACCTACAGTGAACACTTGGATTTAGCCTCAATTTGCAGATCAAAATCAGTAGACTTAAAAATGAAATCTCAGTAAATTATTTTGGATTTTATTGAATAACTACATTTTAAATAACTACTTTTAAGGTCTAATTCCTATTGAGTTTTGCGCAAAAAAAAAATGTAGTGATAAGCAAAAGCCCTGAGCTTGTTTAGCAGACATAGTTTTTTCAGCAAATCCACCAGGATTTAAGTGCTTTTTAAAATAAGTTTAAATCATCCAATTCACTCACTTTTTTACTCTCTAAAAAAATAGAGTAATATAATTTTTCATATATGCACCTTTCATCAGAAAGCTCTTTAAGAATTGAATCGGCTGATACAAATTGTAGCCTGGGATCAATGTTTTCTTTAGGGGTCTGATATAAAAGTTGTTATAGGCCTGCATGAAATGAAATAATAGCTTAGGTCAAGAAATTAAAATCACCATAAATAACATAGCAAGGAATAAATCAAGTAGTCAGAGTTCAAAAGGAGCTGGCCAAGTATCTTTCACTTTTGCAAAAAGTGCCATTGAGTTTTTATTGACCGCAGTATACAAATGATCATTCAATTAGTGTTCTGGACCTCTTGTTTTATATCTATCTCGGCAAGGTGTGCACCTTGCATAGCATCGTGTCTTTACTTCTTTCTGAAGTGTGAAGGAAATTGCCACCTACTGAATTGTCCAGCACTGATTTATTTCTGTAGCATTTGGGTGCTTCTTAGAAGGTTCCCACCTAGCCATGGATTTAGCTCAACTTGCCTTTTCTTCAGGTGATGAGATCTGAGCCTACGGTGCTGTGGCTGGGAAGCCACTACCTTGTAACTCAGCTGCTTTGTGAAGTAATTGTGCATGGACAACGTTTAGCTTTGTGAAAAATCCATGATTCTTCAAAATTACAGGGAAATTACATGCCAAAACCTATCATGTTGAATTGTTATTGAGACCACATAGTGGGCAAATAATTATGAAAGGCTGTCTGTTTGTGAAGGGCACGTGCCATTTCGTTAGGAGACAGCATAATTGTACATTAATTGCACTAATGTTGATGATCCTTTAAGGATAATGTGACATTAAAATGTTTTGTAATGGACTGCTGCTCATTATCTCCATTGGTATTATGAATTTAAGAGTTTTTCCCCCCAGTGAATGTAGTGTATTATTTTTGAATCTAATGTAAAATTTACCAAGACTTGTTAATACCAATAACTTTGGCTTTAAACACTATTTAATAATATCTCTTGAAAGATCAGGGATTTTTGGATATATGTTACTAACTGGCATTACACAAAACCTTTTACTTAAAACGTCCAACAGTGATGCTATATATATATATATAATCCTTCTTCATAGTCAAATTCCAAGTTAATCACAAGTTATTCTTTGATGATGTTTTATGGAAAACTAAGCAAGTGGTTATTCTGATAGTAAACTAATCTGAAGTGTGTGCACCTTCCTTCCTGTCTCCTTGTGTTCCAGACCTCTGTGCTAGGGGATGTGATGATAAAATTCATATTTTAACATTCCAGTTTATTTAGGCAAGTTATTAGCAAGGAATGAACATATCCACATTACGTAGGATACTTACACTTGGAAGAAATACTTAGGGAAGCTTCCTTTTTTATTAGTTTTGTATTAACTTGGGAATCAGACCTTTTAAAAAAATCATCTTAGGGGATTTGGGGAAGAAACCCAGGAAACTACCCTTTTTTAAACCTAATTTTCAATTTAAGAGTTTGCCAGCTTTGTTGTAGTTTGCTGGTTGAACTGATATAGGAAGGCCCACTACACAGTCACTGCAGCAGGGATCTGCTATGTAAAATCTGAGCCTGCTTTGAGAATAACAACTTCTCTTTTTGTTTCCTGTTGATACATTTAGGTCCTGCCCCATCATGTCTTTTGTAGAAGTCTAGTCAAATGCTTTGGGAAGTGCAGCAAAATGATCTTGCCACTTAACTATAATTCACTGTGAGCATAATTATGCATGCTTTTTGTTATTAACAGGTGCTTTGAAAACTTTTTAAGGAAGAAAATCTCAACCAAAGTTACACTAATGCAGAGGTACTGACACCAGAGATAAGTTTTAGAATATTGCACTATTCAATGCCTCAGCTACTGAAATATTTTTAGTTCACTTGACGAGCTCCATCCCACTTGACTGTAGCTAAAGCATCCTCTTTGCTAATAGAGATATTTTCTGCATAATACTTTCTTAAAGACGGGGCTTCCATTTAAGGCTAAACAAACTAGGTGCTTGTAAATAGGTTATTCTGGTTTACTCTACCGCATGCACTTAAGTCAAACCAAAGTGCATGTCCTCTAGGGGGAGGCTGTAAATGAAGGACCGCCTAAGCAATATGAAACTTCACTCTTCTTAAATGAAAATATCCTGTGTAATTCAGACTGCAGGGAAGGAATCACTTCTCTCCCTCTTAAAAACAAAACAATGAAATCTGTTGAACTAGAACAGAAAGTACTTTATAGATTTGGGAATGGAGACTGGTGAGGAGAATACTATCTGAATTTAATTTACTGTGAATTTCGATTATGAGCAGTTTGGGAAATATTTAACTATATTTTGGACATTTAAAAAAATCAGTGATAAATTAAAACTGAAGCAAAAGGTAAATTAAGCATGCATGTTATGTGATCATGTTGCATATAAAGGGTATATAATGTGAATGTGTGTGTATATAAATGCAGCTATGTCCATATAGACACACACCTATTTCCCCTGAAGCTAATAAGCACAGAAAACTACTGTGATATTGGGTTCCTAAAATGAGAAGCCTTTCTTTTAGAGGGTAGGTCAAGGGTGGTTCATCTCAAAGATCTAGGTTTTCTACTGAACATTCAGAGCTATTGCTCTGATTTGGGGCAAATAGATTCAGACCTAGAAGTAAATATTGGTTGGCATGACTGAAGCAGATTGTTGCAAACAAGTAGTTCTAGAATTCAGATAGGGTGGAACCTGTTCATTGATTTTTGCTAATTCTAATTTGCTAAAGTTAGAATGTAAAAATCAATTTGGTTCTTTTTAGGAACTGCAGACTTGGTACCTAGCATTTTAGTTAAAAAAAAAAACTAATGATTACATTTTGAAAGAAATTTTTGACATTTTAATATTTCAAACTCTGAAATGCCGTGTTGGCAGTTTTTAAAATACTTGCCTGTTTGTGTACATAAAAATACCACATTAATATTGTAAAAAATATGGATAGAAAATGTAAAAAATAACTGTTGAGTCTGTGAACTAACCCAATTTGGAAATGTTAGCTAATTTCTATGCCTGTTAAATGTCATGTCAGAAGCACAGAAATGTAGTTTTATTATAATAAATTACAAAATCACAATGTACTTCATGTCTCTGCACTTTCTGAGAAGTGGGGAGGTGGAGAGAAGTTATTACTTTATTCCAAAGAGGATAGGGTGGGGTGCAAAAGCATATCACTAGGAACCTTTTCATATTCCCCTTAGTTTTATACAAATCATTAAGTTAACATTTTTTTAGGGACATTTAACTTTATTAGCACTGGAAAACTCCCAATATGGAGTTTTCCTTTTACCTCCATCACATTGGCAGTAGCTGTGTCACTTAATCTTAACGAGTTACCTGATGGCACTAAGAAGTTGTGAGTTGCAGACAATCACATAACTATGAATCAAATTACTTAAAATGAGGTTTTCCTGACTCCAAGGTTGGATTTCTCTTTTCTTTGCCATACATCTCTTGTCAGAAACAAAACACACTATATTTATAACTGTGGCATGCACATCAGAAATAAAAGTAGCTCTCCAGGTAGTTTGGCTGAAATTTTAGCTTTTGAAATATATGCATTTTCTTTAGTTGTGTAATTATCTTGAGGGGGTACCCATAACCTGGCCAAATGCAATCACCTTGGTCCCATAGTTTTTATCCTAGAATATCGGTGTTGAATATTTAAGATACAATGAATATTTTAAACTTTTGAAAAAAATTCCTTTGAATTTGCACCTTCCTGATTGCTTAATGGTTATATTTAAATATAATACATAAATAGGAAGGATAGCTAAAAGAAACTAATAATTATTCAATCAGCATTGAGTGAAAATATGAACAATGGAAAGAGAGGATCCTGTATAACTGTTTTTAGGGTGGTGGTAGTGATGATGGCACCTTTACTCCTGAAAAACAAACCAAAGTCCTATTCATATAAACATTGATATTGCAGAAGACAGGGAAGAAAGCAGAACAAGTTTCTATAGCCACTTCTACTGAATGAGGCTAAATGACAAATAAAGTCTCCCTTGTGTTGAAATAAATTGTTCCTTTCTGAGAATGGCCAATGAAAAGGCCAGTCTCAACCTCTGTGGTTCAAGTTTTTTTCCACCAGTTCAGATCCATCTTGGCTTTCCAAACACAGGCATCATTAATATGTAAGGTATTGGACTTCAGATGCCAGGTGTGAATCTTAAAAACTACTCAGACTGTACCTTAGAAGATTTGGTCTAGCTATTCCCTTATTGTAACTATGGAGATACTTGGTCTAACAAGAATCAAGAATGTATTGGGAAATTTTAAAATTACTCCACCCTACTCAGACAGTGCCTTAGGGGAAGATAAAGTTGTAAACTCCTGATTGAACAATGAAAGTCCCCAACTCATACCTTATAGTAAAGCTAGAATCTTAAGCTAGGTCTATTTTTAGATCTAATACAAAAAGGTGTTAAGTACCTGTAAAGGTTAACTTAAAAAAATTAAATTAAATTAGACTAAAAGGTCAAGTAACTTATAAAAGGTAAGCTTAACAAGGAGGTGTGAAGTACTCAGAAGATTTAATCTACCCAGAGAAGGTGAAAACCGAAGAAGGTGAAAACTAAGAATGGGCAGTCCTGGAAAAAAGCATCTACTGTGATTGGTAGACGTGAAAATTTAGGGGAGGTGACATAAGAGAAAAATCTTTTTAAAAGGAGGTGAAGGAATGAGTTCAGGACAATTGAATTCAGTTACAATTTAATTCAGTTTGGAGAGTTATTTCAGTTTGGAGTGGAAGAACCCAGCTTGGAGACAATCTTGTGGTGAGTGATAAAGACTGACTCACCTTCTGTTAGGCTCAGGCCTAGGCCCTTTTTCTACTGCTTGGCTCAGCCTGAGCCAGAGCAATTTAAATTAATTCTCTCTCTCTCTCTCTCCTTCCCTTAATTCCTTCTTTCTTTATTAATTAAAATCTCCATAAATCCCAGCTGGCTTGGGTATTTTCATATTTGGGAATTTCCCATGGCATCCACTTATTTTAGATTTTAAGTCGAAACACAAGCAAATTAGCTGGTGGCTACCAATATGCTTTCTGTGAAGTTACTTGGTTATTTTCTAGAGTGATGGCCCCTTCTCCCAAGGGGATCTGGCATCTTTTCCACTGTAGAGCTGTTGATCATGGAGCCCGAGATTAAGGTGTTAGAGGGTTCCAATTTTATGGATGAAAACTTAGGTTGATCAGGGATGAAGGATCAAAAAAAAAAAAAAACCAAACCCAAAGGGCTTTATAATCTAGACTTTTACTTTCATTTCATAGAACTTGTAAATGCACTGTTTCTTTTTGGGGGGTGCACAGAACTAAAGCTAGTCCAGTGGAATCTCATCTTCCCATGACCATAAATTCTTGATTACTGAAAAGTCCTAAAATCCATCTTGAGAATCCTGTCTTGGACATGGTAGTACCATGTCAGGCAAAGATTTCTTAACCTTTTGTATTATATATTACTAGGTCAAAATCCAATATGTTACAACTTTTATGAAACTCCTATGATATAAGGATGGGGGAGACTCAGTATACACTTGCTAGGCAAAACTGCTAGGATATTGAGATGAGGAAGACCAATTTGTTTTTCACCTTTCTAATGTGTCCTTTGCATTGTATAGGCTCCTGTACTTGGATCCTTCCTGTCTTTGAAATTTCTCAAAAGCTAGAAGGAGGATGTCTTTCTTACCTCCAGATACCAGGGTAATCCAATTTGTGAGGGTTATGGTACTCAGGGAAAGAGGATTTGTCTGTCTTTTGAATTCTTAATTCAGCTATAAGCTTCCCTATAAAGCCTTCCTTGCCCTTTTCGGTGTAGCTGGAAGTGAACTCTCTAATTTACACCTCTCCCTTGAACTTTTAACTTTGATATAAATTCAAATGGATGCACCTTTGCTCTCTTTCTAGATCATGGGCTCCTTTGTACTTGAGCCCAGTAAGTACAGTGACTGAAAAACACAGGTGCTTAATAAATCTTGACAGAATTGAATATATTTTCATAAAGGCATGACAATGATAACTCTCATATATAAAGACCCTAAAATAAAATTTCTCATAGAGGTGCACAAATGATGGCCTTTGCTATAGTCCCTGTCCAGTCCTAATATTACTAGAGTACATTTGACTTAGAAAAGACTCCCAGAGCTTGGGAATTGCCAGAAAGATTGCAAAGGTTTCTAGAATGGTGCTAACAACCCCGTTACCTTGTTTCATCCCGTTGCCTCTAATATTTTTAATGAGCTTTCTAGAAGAGTGAGCAAATGATGCTTAAGCAAAATTGGAGGGTATTAACTTGGGAACTGTATGAAGCACATGCAAGTCAGGACATATCTTGGCTCCCTTTGAAGTCTATCAATGTGTTTACTGGGTTGGAAAATATCTATTGGAGTAAAGGGAAGAGATGTGGCTGGAGGTTTTCTCTCCCAGGCCAGGCCACGCCAACTCTGATTACAGTCCAGCCTGTTTGTCTGACTCCTGTTGAGTATCATTTTATTGTCTCATTTGGAAACCTTGATGAGTCTAATTTTTTTTAAACTTTTAAAAAATCCTTACCTTCTGTTTTAGAATCAATACTGGGTATTGGTTATAAAGCAGAATAGTGGTAAGGGCTAGGCAATGGGGGTTAAGAGACTTGCCCAGGGTTACATAGCTAGGAAGTGTCTGAGGTCAAATTTGAACCTAGGACCTCTCATCTCTAGGCCTGGCTCTCAATCCACTGAGTCACCCAGCTGCCCTCAATAAGCCCAATTCTTTAAAAATCTTAAAACAAAACAAAACAAATTTCTGATTAATGCTTGTTAATTAGATACTGATTGGATGGGATGCTAAGGTTCACCATCAGAGGCAAGATTTTTTTAATGGAAAATTTGTTTCAGATTGTAGATGAAGGAAACTACTGAATTTTTACCGAAAATTGGATTTGTAAGAAGCTTCTAGCTTCATTAACTTCCCACTGCATAAGATTTCTTCCCTACAGGCAAGATACAGAGTGAATTAATTTTGAAAGTAGGGCTAAGATAGGCAACTAAATGTAATTCATGTCAATGATAAGAATAAAAAACAGTCACCTACTATTTATGGAAATCACTTCCTATATAGGTTGCTCTATAAAGCTCATTGTGCTACTTCTGTTTTTGAGATCAATACTATTATTCTATATGGTTTCACTGTTGCTTAATTCTATTTCCTCGATGACAAAATCTTGTTGGTGATTAGAAATATGTTTTTTTAGAAACTTAGGGGGAATATTGAAGTAGAAAGAAAACTAGATTTCCCTACATTGTAAAGGAACTGGGATATGTTGAACAGAGCAGGGCAATTTGGATATGAATCAATCTCATTTGTGGAGTGGCGATATTCCTGAAAAGCTAAATGTAAATTCACTGTCTTGAAACTGAAAAATTAAATGGCAAGTCTTGAGGAGAGTCACTCATCACAGCATATCTTAGTGGATAGAGGAAATCATTAAGACTTGGCTTCATATCTCACCTCAGACACCTGTCCACCATGAAAAAGGTTATTATTATGATCAAATAAAAAAAGGGATCTGGACGTGTTATAAAGCATTGTGAGAATGCAAAAATACAAACTTGTTTTTCACAAGTTACAGAAAATATGCTGATCTACATTGGTTGGGGGAGTCTCCTCCCTCTGGGAGTTCCCTTTGAAATTCTCTACACCAATGAAATCACAGGTTATATTTCTAACCCTATCCTAATTCGTTTGCATTAGGTTTTATTTAATTGTGTACCAAGGGTAGGCAGGTGGCTTACTGGACAGAGAGCCAGACCTAGAGATAGGAGGTCCTGGGTTTAAATTTGGCCTCAGATTCTTCCTAACTGTGTGATCCTCAACAAGTCACTTAACTCCAACCATCTAGCCCTTCCTGCTCTTTTTCCTTAGAATTAATACTAAGACAGAAGGTAATAGTGAAAAAAAAATAAAGTGGGGTCCAGTATCAGATGCCCAGCTTGGAATGACTTAAGTAGTACTATTAAAGGAGTATCACACTGTCCAAGTAGATTGTTGAATTACCTTCTTCATTCCATCCCTGCTACTTTACTCTCAGTGTGATCTTTGGCAACTCTCTTAACCCCTTTGTCTCAGTTTACCCATTTGTAAAATGAAGTTGGACTAAATGATTTCTGAGCATTCTCTCAGATGATTTCCTTCCATGTATATCCTGTTCCTGATAAGTCAGTCTACTTTCTATCCCCTTGCATATCTTATAACATTTTCTTACTTTTATGTATTTTATTATGTCATTTCCTATACGCAGTGCAGTACCTGGCTCTACATAGTAAGCACATAATAGATATTTATTGACTTTAATGCACTCTTAATCAATATCTCTCTAGTGAGATTTTTTTCAAGGTCCAACTCAAATGAGACTTATTCTCCTTTCCCTTTTGGAAATGACTTTTCCTTCTTCATTCTTTTTTTTTAAACCCTTACCTTCCATCTTGGAGTCACTACTGTGTATTGGCTCCAAGGCAGAAGAGTGGTAAGGGTAGGCAATGGGGGTCAAGTGACTTGCCCAGGGTCACACAGCTGGGAAGTGTCTGAGGCCAAATTTGAACCTAGGACTTCCCATCTCTAGGCCTGGCACTCAATCCACTGAGCTACCCAGCTGCCCCCTTCCTTCTTCATTCTTTATGTAGTTCTCCTTTATCTTCTTTATGATTCTTTGTTTTGAATTAAAGTTATTATATAGGCAACTTTTACAAAAGTTTATAAAATAAAAATTCATATGTGTATATATACATGTAGGCAATTAGATACTGCTTTCTATGTATTTACTATTGAACATTACATATTATAGGGGAGACTAGGTGGGGCAATGGATAGTGTCAAGCATGGAGTCAGGAAGACTAATCTTTCTGAATTTAAATCTGGCCTTAGACACTTACTAGCTGTCTTGGCAAGTCACTTAACCCTGTTTGTCTCAGTTTCCTCATCTGTAAAATGAGCTGGAGAAATAAATGGCAAATCATGCCAGTATCCCCCCACATGGGGCCACAAAGAATTGGATCTGAATGAACAACAACAAATTACATATTGGGTTGTTGTGAATAAAAAATTAATTTTCTTTCTTTTTAAAAATTGGAGTTCATTTATTTGTTTTTTGTTACATTTAAATACCCAGTTAACTTATTTCCTCTTCCCCACTTCCCCTATTAGAAAAGGCATCATTTGACAAATAGATATTTGTATATATAAAACTATGTCTCATTTCTATTTATCAGTTCTTTCTCTGGAGTTGGACATACACAAGTCATTCTTCAAATAATATTTTTGTTGCTGTATGTAATGTTCTCTTGATTCTGCTTATCTCATAATTTTATTCTTTATAATTTCATGTAGTTTTTTTCCCCTGATTTTCCAAAATTAACCTGCCATTTCTTACTGCAAAGTAATATTCTATCACAATCCTATGCCACAACTTATTTGGTCATTCCCTAACTGATGACCATCCCTTCAATTTCTAGTTCTTTGCCACCATAAAGAGTGATACTATCAATACTTTAGAATATATTTTATTTTCATCCTCCTTTATCACTTTAGAAAATGAACCTAATAGTGTTATTGCTAGGTCAAATTGCTAAATCAGTTGTAGAACTATGAGCATAATTCCAGATTGTTATCCAAAACAGTTGGATCAGTTCACAGTTCTACCCACAATGTATTAGTATCCTAATTGTAAGCTTAAAATTAATATACAATAACTC
The DNA here is from genome assembly GCF_027887165.1 of Monodelphis domestica. Lineage (NCBI taxonomy): Eukaryota > Metazoa > Chordata > Mammalia > Didelphimorphia > Didelphidae > Monodelphis > Monodelphis domestica. The sequence goes on from NC_077227.1 coordinate 103,597,658, forward strand.
CAAGCATTATATTTAATAAGATTTATTAATAATAACTAAAATAATAACTAAAAAAGATAGCTAGAGTAAAAAGGGAACTAACTCAACCACAGTCATAAGAGAACATGAGGGAGGAATTATACACAATATAAAACAATAAGTAAGGACACTAATGTGAATGAAGGGAAAAGGATTCTGGGAGATGAAGTCCAAGGATTCAAGATTTTTTAATTATACACCATGTCCTCACATCCATTCCAATTTTTATTATTTTGTCCTTTTATTATTTTAGCCAATCTAATAGGTGTGAGATGAAATCTGAGTTATTTTGATTTGCATTTCTCTAATCAATAATGATTTAGAGCACTTTTACATGTTTATATATACTTTCTATTTCATTATCCAAAAACTATCTGTTCATATCTTTTGAACCTTTATCAATTGGGGAATGACTCATATTCTTATATATTTTGCAGTTTTCTATATATTTAGATAAGAAATCTCTGTCTATAAAAATTTCCCTACTTACTGCTTTCCTTCTATTCTTTGCTACATTAGTTTTATTTGTACAAAAACTTTTAAATACAATGTATTCAAAATGCATACATTTTACTTTTTTGTTTGTTTGTTTAAACCCTTACCTTCCGTCTTGGAGTCAATACTATGTATTGGCTCCAAGGCAGAAAAGTGGTAAGGGCTAGGCAATGGGGGTTAAGTGACTTGCCCAGGGTCACACAGCTGGGAAGTGTTTGAGCTAGATTTGAACCTAGGACCTCCCATCTCTAGGCCTGGTTCTCAATCCACTGAGCAACCCAGCTGCTTCATTTTCCTCTTCATAAATCTGACAGGTAATACGATCCCTGTTCTTCTAATTTACTTATATTTCCCTTTATGTTTGGGTCATGTATCCATTTTGATCTTAACATGGTAAATAGTATAAAGATATTGGTTTATATTCTAGTTTGTGCCAGACTACTTTCTAGTTTTCCAAACAATTTCTTTTACCAAATGGTACATTATTTTTCCAAAAACTTGGATCTTTACTTTTGTCAAACTAAAGGTTACTACAATCTTTTGCAAGTATGTCTTTTCTGTTCCACTGATGTACTTTTCTGTTTCTAGAATTCATTTTCAATTGGCCAGACTACTATATATTCCATTTCAAATTATAGTTTTAGAGGAAGCTAGTACAGTATATAGAATTCTGGATTTGGAGAAGACCTGAATTTTAATCCTGCTTCAGATACTTATTAGCTATGTGAGCCTATGTAAGTTACTTAACTTTTCTAAGCCTTAGTTTCTTCAACTATAAAATGGGGATAAATTGTACCTACTTGGGTTTTTGTGAGGATAAAATGAGATAGAACACTTGGTAAATGTGAATTGCTATGTATTCATCAATTAGTAAACATTTATTAAGCATTTTCTATGTACTAGGAATTGTGTTAAGCAGAACTCACAATGTAGTCTTTAAAACACCCTTATTTTCTGCCTTAGAGTTGATAGCAAGTATTGATTCCAAGGCAGAAGAGTGGTATGGGGTAGGCAATTGGTGTTAAGTGACTTGCTCAGGGTCACACAGGTAGGAAGTTTCTAAGGTCACATTTGAACCCAGGACATTTGGTCTATAGACCTGACTCTCAGCCACTGAGCTACCTAGATGCCCCCAAATTTGAATTCTCCAGACAGTGTAGATTACTGCTTTTGATTAATTTGATTAATTTCTCAAGTCCTCATGTGACATTGTGCCCTGACTGAGATTCCTGCCACAATATTACTTCATGGACCTGGAACACTTGGTCCTGATGTTGCTCCCTGAGTGGATGAGATCTTTCTTTGGCACCACTACTTTATTCTGATGGAGAACTTAAGCTCAGCCCTCCTAGTCTTCTTCCTTTCCAAATTTATTTGTTCTGGAAATAAAGAATGAGAATTGAAGCCTTTAGAAATGAGTAAACCTAATAAATAAAATAACAACCTGCACTAAGAAAAGAGATTTTAATATTTAAAAGGTTTGTTTCGTGGGAATTTTCCAATCTGTTCTCTTCATGATGAGAAGATTTCTGGTCTTTTTTCTCTCTGTTAAATACTACATAAATTCTGGTATTAATAATAATATTTATTATTATTATGATAATAGCTAACATCTATAAAGTACCTATTCTGTGCCAGGCTCTGTGCTAAGTTATTTTAGAAATGCTATCTTATTTTATCATCTCAAAAACCCTGGGAAGAAGGTGATATTATTACCCCCATTTTAAAGATAAGGAAACAAAAGTAAATAGGGGATAAATGACGTGCCCCAAATTACCCAACTACTAAGGGTCCAAGGCAAGATTTGAACTCACGTATTCTTGACTCCAGACTCAGGCTTCTATTATTGTCAGTAATAATAACAACAATCTTCTTCTTCTTATCATAATCATAATGATAACAGTAATGATGCTTTTCCAGAGCACTGACAGAATGTTACTTACAATCATCCATTTGTGGTTCTGAAGTAAAATAATTATCTTGAGCGTAGCTCCTAAAGGTATATGAGGCTACTTTCAGGGCAGAGTGTTAAGGCATGAGTAAGTCCAATGGATATTTGGAAAAAATGAATGTTTACAGTGTGTGCTAAGTAGTTGCAAAACTCTGGGTAAAATAACTTTTCCTAAATAAGTTTTCCCTTCTGTAAAATGGTGAATGGAACTACATGATCTTAAGGTCTTCTTCTGACCCATTGTAAAAGTTTGCCATTGGATTGGTAATCTCTTTGATACTAGATTTAGCATAACAAGGTTAGAGTCATGTACCTAAACCTATCCATGTGGAGATGGCACAAAGGAAAAATAAGTCCTGGATTTAGAGTCAGGAGATCTGGGTGTGAATCCAGCTTCATATGCTTACTAGTTATATGAATGTGAGCAAATCCCATAAGCTCTGAGATCCTTAGTTTCTTTACTCATAAAACAAGGATGGAAATATGTGTATATGGTTCTTTGGCCATCTTTATTTCATACTTCTTATTCTACCTTTGTTTTGGACCTAAGACTAGCACCTAACTCCTAGTATAGGTCCATGGTCTTCCAGATCAGTGAAAATCCTCCATATTTATCCCAACACAGACCCCATCACACTGCTCATTTTTTTCCTTTCCACTGTCCCCCTTTCCGCCCCAGTGCTTTTCACCTTTAGGTCTGGGAATAGTAATCAAACTGGTACTCCCATGCCTCAGAAGGACATTTTGGTCAGTTGTGCTATGGCTTAATTAACCATCCTTGTGACTGACTTCGGATACCAAAGCAAATGTCCCTGCTCACCCATCCCTATCATCTATGTTTTTTCTCTTACTAGAGTATAAGCTCTTGGAGGTTAGGAACCATCTTGCTTTTTTGTATTTGTATTCACAGGACTTAGCAGAATACTTGGCATATAAAAAGCATTTCATAAATGCTTCTGTCAGATTCTCTCATAAAGTTGTCTTTGCCAAGTTTCAAACTAATTACTTTGGATAGTAATTTGGAGTCTGAAATTGTAAGAGTTAAAAAGCAGCTTAAGGCAGTGGTATGCTGGTAAATGGTTAACGGTTGACTCACTCCTCAAATTGGGGGAAAAGCAGGCACAACACCCATTTAAATCTAATCTGCTTTATTAACATTTTCTCCATCACTTTAAATCTAGACAATCAGAAGAACAACAAATAAAACCCTCATCTGTGTTTGCTTTTATTTGAGGAATAAATTCTCAAGTTGAAAGTTTACTAATTGGTCACTGCTTAGAGGTCAAGAATCCAAAAGAGATATGTGTGAGGTGCTTTGAAGCTATATGTGTGTCAGATATTTTATTATTGGTCTAATTCTGATATTTTTCAATGGAGTCCAGTTAGAAATGATCTTGGGGCAAATTATCTCACCATCATTCTTTTATATTGAATGTTCTTAGGATGATTTTACAGGTGGATACAATAACTTCTTGTAATTGAAACATTAGTAAATGATTTCATCATTGGCTCATTCAAAGTCTTTCCAGGACTGCTCCAATAGCAGATAGAATGATGAAGATGATATATTTGTCCATCCCCATAATGTACCCATTATATGTGCCCACCATAATTTTGGTCTCTTCTACTAGGTTTCTATAATTTTCATTCTGCATAGCTGGGCAATTGAGGATTTGGCACAGTATTATTATTATTGTCCTCAACTGTTTCTGGATGAACAGTTTTATCTTTGATAAATGTCCTGATTCTAATAAGGCTTTTGTTGATTTTGCAAGGTTATTTTGAAATGTAAGATCGTAATATGGAATAACCTGTTAGCTTATGAAAGAAAGAAAACTTCTGATGTATAATTTTAACTTCTATTAATAGTTATTCTTTCATTTTTTTCATCATCATAATCATTCCCCTTCTTTTCTCCTCCCCTACATTTCTTAGGAGGAAATTGAGGATCTATGAGAAGCACAATCAATAAAAATGATGAAACCTAGTGAAAGAGACTTTAAGAACATTTAAATACCTTTCTGTGAAGGTGACTAGAAACAGCAGAGAAAAGCATCAGTCATAGTTCTCATTTAGGCAGATGATTATTTGTCCCATTTATCTCAAATAATCTCCATTAAATTCTTACTTAAATACCTCATCATGCCATGGATGATTCTCCCATTAAAGTTCTGGTAGCAGGTTGTATCAATCTGGAAAAGCTTAAGACAACAGATTCACAGGATCACAGAGATGAAAGGAACCGTGTGGGCCAGCTGTTTTGAACTACCCCTGAACAAGAAATTCTCTATAGTATCTCTGAAAAGTGACCTCCAGTCTTTGTGAAAAACCTCTAATGAGGGGAATCATGATGCCACAACCACTTGAGGCAATCTGTATGCTGGACAACATAACTGAAAGCCATTGTGAAAAAAATGTAATTAGTTGTATCTTAACTGATTGAAAATTACTCCAAATAAGACAAAAGAACCCAGCAACCATTTCATATAAAAACACTTTTCACCATGTAACACTTTTTATGATAAAAACTAATTTGTAAACCATTTTGATGTGATAACTTAGAACGTAGACACAGAATCACTTCCCAAAACAAAGCAAAAAAAAAATAAGTCCATTGAAAAATTGGTGCAGTACTTCTCAAACTATTTCATCTCAAGACCTCTTTACACTCTTAAAAGTTACTGAAAAGGCCCCAAAGAACATTTATTCATATGGGTTATAGCTATTGATATTCACCATATTAGAAATGGAAGCATCTTAGAGTTATTGTGAAAATGGTTTTCACCTCATGGACCGCTATGGAAATTTCCAGAGGTCCCAAGATAACACTTTGAGAACCTGGTTTAGTATAATTGACAACTACTCTAGATCAACCTGGCAACAATATTTGGAAGGAAGAAAACAAGCAGATGTGAAATGGAACAGATTTGTTATCCTTTCCATAGTGATCTATTCCCTTAATCTTGACTCAAAAGAAATCTCTTCCATGAATCCATCTTGATAACCCTAGTTGTTAAAGTCTCTTTTTTCCTCAAATTTCCCTTATTTTACTTAGCTAATGAAATGATTTTACTTAGTTGAGAATCTTTTCTGCAAAATGCAAACTCCTTTTGGGCAAGGGCAATTTTAATTTGGTTCTTGTATGCTTAGGACCTAGGACATAACACACTTAAAATATGTATTGAATTTATTTGAATCAAGGATGACATCATATTTGAACTCCATCTCTTCCAGACCTTATATCCTAGAGGAGTAAGTAGCAATGGTACTTAGGATAGAGTTGGTAAAAGCACTTGAGTAGACCCATCTATAGATAGGAAAAGTCAGTTCTGGTATTAATATGATTTTCAGGGTGCCCTCAGACTTATTTTCAAGATCTCTATAAGAGGAAAGCTCTCAAAACAATAGAACATTTCACACATAAACAAGGGGTCTCAAAAATCTTAGTATAGTTTTAACTTACTAAAGCTTAAAACTACAGTAAGGCTTTTTAGATAGCCTATATTACTATCACGCTAGATTCTAGGATTGTATAAATTGAGAAGACATCAACAAGTACTGACATATGCTTATTTCTCTATTGCTAGAAAATCTTTGAGGGTTTTTTTCTTACTGACAAAAAAATGAGGAGGGATCAGGAAGACTTTTGTAGATGATTCTTAGCAGTCACATAGTAGCCTGAAAGGCAGAGAAGACCAGATTACCTTGTGTTTAAATGGAAACCATTTGACAAAGTACGATACAGTCTTAAACTCTCTCATCTAACATATCTTTTCCCATATGTTAAGGTCATATAAGATTTTTTGATGAGAGAAATAACTGAAATTACTTCGTTCAATGAGCATTGGATTATTAACATCCAACAAGTTATAAGACAGTGAGGCACACTCAGACATATTCGCTAGTGTCATAGAAGATATTCTGTGGAAAATTAACATATGTCTTCTTTAAAAGTAGGAAATAAATCCTTTAATTTTATGGGTGACTTTTGTTAATTGAATTAAGCCACATAATACTAGGTTATACATGAGATCCTTGGCTATTCCACATAAATGAACCATTCTACACAGGAAAAACTAAATGGATGAAGAATGCTCAGATTGTATCATGAAATTGGGTAGATGTCCTATATATGTCAATGGAAGATTAGTTAAAAGACACGGACAAGACTGCTACAGAAAAAGAATGTGCTGTTATACTGTTATTTAAATCTGAGGAGGCAGTGCCTCCTCAAAGCATGGATCCATAAAAACATCTAAATATCTCAAGACAATAATAAAAAACAAAACCAAACACAACTTAAATTATTCTCTAGTTATTTTCAAAATCAGTTCCTCTGCAAATAAATATTGTCTTCAGTATTATGGAAAGGCTTCATTAATTTATTCCATTATTTATTCAATACTAACTATATCCCAAGCACTAGAAAATAATTAGATTGTGAATAAGAAGGGGTCTGGGAGACCAGCAAGGCCAGCTTTCTTGTTTTGCAGTTGAGGAAATTGAAGGTACAGTGGTGGTGAATTAAATTTTATCAGGGCACACAACAAAACTATTATTCAAACCCATGTACTGGGATGTCATAAACTTGTTCTTTGTGACAGCATAGAAATTTTTTTGAGAAGTCATGTGCAAATTGAATACTACCTCAAATACACTTAAGGAGCTTTTAGAATCCAGGTGATTCCTTTTGTAAAACAAACCAACCTTCTAAAATGTCTGTTATAACTTTTAATTTTTGGCACTAATGCATTGCTGGTGGAATTGTGAATTGATCCAACCCTTCTGGATGGCAATTTGTAACTATGCCCAAAGGGCACTAAAAGACTGCCTACCCTTTGATCCAGCCATGCAACTGATGGGTTTGTACCTAAAGAGATAATAAGGGAAAATATCTGTACAAAAATATTCATAGCCATGCTCTTTGTGGTGGAAAAAAATTGGAAAATGAGGGGGTGCTCTTTGATTGGGGAATGGCTAAACAAATTGTAGTATATGTTGGTGATGGAATACTATTGTACTCAAAGGAATAATGAACTGGAGGAACTCCATGTGAACTGGAAGGACCTCCAGGAACTGATGCAGAATCAAATGAACAAAACCAAGAGACATTGTACACAGAAAGTGAAATATTGTGTAACAGTATAATATAATGGACTTTACTAATACAAGACAATCCCAAGAAACTTATGAATGCTACCCACATCCAGGGAAAGAACTGTGGGAGTAGAAATATGGAATAAAAGCAAATGACTTATTATTTGTTTAATATGTATATATGATTTGGGAGTTTGGTTTTAAAAGATTGCTCTATTGCAAAAATGAATAATATGGAAATAAACAAAATGATAACATTTCTATAACTTTGTGGAAGTACTTCTGGGAGGGGGAGAAAATAAAAATATGTAAACATGGGAAAATAGTTTAGAAATTAAAAAAAAATTTAAAATGATGATTTTTAATCAAACCTGGGCTTAAAAGGTGTTATCTAGAACAGAAATTTTTGATGTGATGGCAAAACACATTCCTCTGTTGTCCACAAGGTGGTGCCATTGCCTCATATTATTTTCTGGCACAAAGCTGAAGCTACAGTGTAAAACTAGCCAAGAAACCAAATGTCTCCCTGGGCAATTGGTCTTTGGGAGGCTGATTCAGCTAGATGGGCTGGAGATTGACTTTAGTGGCAGCTGATATTAATCTTAATAATGCTACTTTATTGTCTGTCAGAATGCAGTATGTAGTGGAGTCCAGAGAGTCCTACACTGGGAGGCAGGAAGCCTAGATGCTAGTCCTGGCTCAGCTACTGATTTGAATGTGACCTTGGGTAAGTCACTTGAACTGTCTAATTCATACCCTGGGAAATGAGAAGGTTGGACTAGATGATGATTCCTTTGGCATTCTGAGACTAAAATAAGACCCAGGATTTCATCCTCTAAAGGCTTCCTTTTAAAGGGGGGAAATGAGTAGAGAAGTCAAGTTTTGACAGAAGGAAAGGGAAATGAGGATGAAGGAATCTGGTGATTTGCAAAGACAGGAAGTGGGAGTAAAAGAGTGTGCTTGAATGGGAATAGCATGCAGGCAAATTACACTGTGGCCAAAGATATTTGTTAGAGAAGGAATGACTCATGTTGGAGACCAGTGAGAAATGTTGTGTTCAATGCAATCACTGGGAGTCTTAAGATGTTGATCACTTAGCAGAGGTTAATATTCCTTCCAGGTGATATACTGGTATTCTTTGGAGCCTAGATTCAGCCCCCAGGGGCACTTAAAGGGGTTAATATTCCCCTATGTAGCCCTCAGTTCTTGCCAAAGCAAAGCCAAAGGGCTGCTAGAGAAGCAGGAAAAAATCCCACGGCCCTGGGGCAAACCTAACTCTCTGCTGAGACAGGAATGGCCATTTGAGGCTGGGGGTGGTGGTGGTGTGGTAAGGGGAACAAGGTCCTCCGAGAAAGGTTTCTGTGCCATGGACGGCATTGCTGTTCTGGAGAGTCCTTTCAAAATGGGCTTGTGGAGAACCAAGTTTAAGTTTTTCTCTTCCAGCATTGATTACGCCGCATCCTAAGGGGAATGGTAAACCGTGTGGCTCTCACCAATCATGCTTAAGTGGCCAGCACAGATTCCTTGCCTAACCTCCCTGTGTCCCCCAGCAGGATGCTTGTCAGCTCTGGATCTGTATGACATGAGCCTAAATGAAGGCCTCTTCATGGATTTGTATGGATATGTACGGGGATTTCCCCCATGGTTGAGAAGCATATGGATGAAGGCAGAGAACCTATCCAGGTAAAGACTGGGACTATCCATTGAAGAAGTTTTAAATCTCTGTGGGAGAAGCTAGAAAATTTAGGCAAAGATAAACAACTTAGTAAAATAAACATTTATTAAGTACCTACTGTGTAATGAGTACTGTGTTAGGCAAATAGGAATACAGGGGAAAATATTTTCAAGGAACTTACATCTTACTGAGAATGGGATAGGGGTGAATCTTTTTTCTTTTTTTGCAATAAAATATCAACGTGGTGTAGTAGTCAGAACACTGGATTGAGAATCAGAAGAGCTCTGTACATAAGTGTTATTTTACCTCACATGGCCTCAGTTTTTGCATCTGCCAAATGGGAAGAATATTATTTAACATGTTTAACTCAGTTGTTTTTGAGACTCAAAGGAGAACTGAAAATGGTATTTTTGGAAAACAAATCTTTAGATGCACAATGCATATTTACATACAAAAAGAATGCATATGGATGTTCCATTAAGTAGTCAACTTTTTCTAGGTATTAAAAATACCTAGGTTATTTAATTCTTCTAGGGCTGTGTTGGTGAACCTATGGAATGCTTGCCAGAGCATGCCGGAGGAGGCTGCTCCCCATCCCCTTCACCATGCCTGAGGACATTTCTCACATGATCCATCTCACTGTTTGGTAGCCTAATGTTGTGCTTCCTCCGTCCCCTGTCTGGAATAAGCCTGGGGGTTTGGGGGGCTCACATGCATTGTGAGAGCTGCAGTTTGAGCACTCAGTCTCTAAGGTCTCTGAAAGGTTTGCCATCATGGTTCTAGGGTATTTAAAATTAGGAACAAGTTGTTTACAGCAAATGCAGCATTTAACTGCGACTAGTCAGCCTCAATTTTGAGAAGAATTTGAGCACCTATCAGCAAGGGAGGAAACAGCTGCCATGAAGAAATGGCAAATAATATTGTGATCTGTCTTGACTTTTCCCATTTAGGAATTCTTCCTTTCTGGTTAAAATCTCAGAGAATTTTAGAGCTGGTGGAAATCTATTCTGCAGATAAAGAAACTGAGATCTAGATAAGAAATAACTTGTTCAAGATCTCCCAGCTGATTTTCTCTTTACTGGAAATAATAATGGAGAGTACAGACTGATTCTAATATTGATGTCTAGATGGTACCTTGGGATTAGTGCTTCCCATTGCAGGTAAGTATTTGAGTAGCATGATTTCAGAGGCGTAAGGAAAGCCAAAAAAACCCTTCATCTCTCTTTTCTGACTAATGCCTGAAATTTTCCCTTTAAAGGGTCTTTTTTTAACTTGGATCAAAACAAAGGCTATGTTTGCTGCCCAAGTGCAGGTACTCTAAGAGAGAAAACAGTGTAAACTTCAGTTATTCACACCTTAGTGTGATCAAGTCAGTGCAGTAGATCCTTTCTGAGAATATTAGGTGTTAGAGAAAGAAGAAAAACAGCAGTCACATATGGTCTGTAGAACTGGGAGGGACCTTAGACATTGCCTAGTTCAGGTCTTTTGGGAGGATTTCTATTTATTTTAGAGTTTTTCATTTTTTACAGATGGCAGAGAGTATGGGTGTTAATTCTTTGGGGTATGGGCTCAGGTCTGAAAGGATGGTCCCCGAGGAATGGAAAAAGGAGCAGGAATGGGAGTCTGAGAAATGAGAGAAATGGGAAGATAACTTCTTCCGCATCACAATTTAACGGAGGGCTCCTTCTACTCATAGAAATTCCAATAAAAGCTGTCTGAGACAAGAGAGCCACCCCATCACCTCTGGTTCTGTAGAGAATCCAGAAGTTTCCTTTTCCCCTAGAGGGCGCCAAAACTCTTTGCTCAGAGACCCAGGGATTGATGGGCTCAGAGTACTCACACCCATAGTCCCCACCCTGGTTCCAAGGCACTGACCCAGTTCCTTGCCCCAGGGTACCAGGGTCCGACTCCGGTGCCCAGAAGGCAGTGTGGTATAGTGGAAGGAAATGATTTGAGTTAGAATGTCTTGGTTTAGATCCTGGCTATGATAACTTATTGTCGTTTGTGTGACCTTAGACAAATAATTTACCTTCTTTAGACTTTAGTTATTCTTGTTGTTTAATTGTTTCAGTTGTGTCTGAATCTTCCTGCCTGTATTTGGGATTTTCTTGGCAAGGATACTGAAGTGGTTTGCCATTTCCTTTTCCAGCTCATTTTACAGATGGGGAAACTGAGGCAAACAGGGTTAAGTGGCTTACCCAGGGTCACATAGCTAGTAAGTATCTGAAGCCAGATCTGAACTCAGGAAGGTGAGTCTTCCTGACTCTAGACCTGGCACTCTATTCGCTGTACCACCTGGTTGCCATTGTGTTTATTCCTAGTTATTAATTCTATTTGTCTGGCTATTAACATGTTGTGTTCTCCAATTAGAAGATGAGCTTTGAAAGAACAGAGACTTTTAAAAAAATATAACTTTTAAACCTTTCCTTTTATTTCTGGAACACAGAAAATACTTAAGTGTTGTTTAATTGATGTCTCAGTGCTAAACTGAGCCTAGACTTCTCAGGAAGTAGGTGGGACCCACTGGGGTATGTGATACTCCCAACCAAAACATTAATAATTCAGAAACATTTTGTTTATCCAGAAGCTGAATCACTTCCAAAGCTCTGTGTATGGGTAGGGGGACCCTTGCATTCTAGCTCAGATACCATGCAGAAGGATCACAATTCCCCAAATTAGACTCCAGTGCTGGTTTCGCACTCAGATAGAAACTGGAGCCACTAATTGGTACCTATGGATTCCTGCTTAGTTTTAAAAGGTAATGCTATCTATGTTTCATTGTATTTGGATTTATTTTGTTGAATATTTCCCAATTATATTCTTATCTGGTTTTGGTCAAGGGAATGGTGGGGCCACATGCAGTCCATGGGCCATGTGTTTGATACCTCTGGGCAACAGCACCCTCTTTGGAATCAAGAGAGAGAGAGAGAGAGGGAGAGAGAGAGACAGACAGACAGACAGAGACAGAGAGACAGAGAGAGAGAGAGAGAGAGAGAGAGAGAGAGAGAGAGAGACAGAGACAGAGACAGAGACAGAGACAGAGAGAGAGACAGAGAGGCAAAGAGAGAGACACAGAGAGAGAGACAGAGACAGAGACAGAGAGGCAGAGAAAGAGACCATGCTCAGGACAGCACTAAGACAAATTGATTTACTATATTTTAATTCTTGGGAAATGGAATCACCAGGCTCCTCATATAGAATTATTTCCAAATCTAAATATCAAACCCTGTAATATTTATTGGGAAAGGAAATAGGATTGGGAAAAATGGGATAAATGGGGAATAATGGGAGGTTTGTATAGGGGTAAGGAGGAGTTAAGGGGAGAGAGGGAATATTGCTTGGTGATGCAAGGGAGGGAGATGCCCCCTGCTGAGAGGAAACAGCAGGGGTCCAATAAGGACGGTTTGTCTTTGAATGACTGAAACTGAAGTTCAGCTCCCTCTATGACCAGAAAAGATAGTCCACTTATCTGACTGCAAATTCAAATAACATAAAGTTTAATAATCCAGTTGGGATTGGAGTTTTTCTCAGTTTCAGACCTGAGGCCAGGCCCCAGAGGCTGGCGGAGAGTTTGTCCCACTCCCGTCTACTCTCGTTGTTCTAATTCAGAATCTTAGCAGTACACAGAAAGCAAACAAGAACAATTCTAACCTTTAGAAGCCTGTGTCTTCGGGCTGAACCAAGAAGAGCATGCCACTCCAGACTGGGCTGAACAAGCTCCTCTCTCCTCCAACACCAGGAAGCAAGACCTCTCCCGGCAGGAAGGAAGTGCTAGTCACAAGACCCAACTGCCACTCCCAGTTAGCCCTTCCCCTACACAAACTGTTAGTCTAGTTTCCTTTCCACAACCCTAAGCTTTCTTAAATTACCACCCCCTGCAATTATAAATTACCTTCTAGACACCTCCAGCTGCATGTCCTGTCATCTCTAACTTAACCTGCCCAAATGAACCAGAACTCATTTTCTCTGCCCAAAGTCTATACCTTCCTCCAAATTTTCCCATTTCCATTGCTAGTCCCATCCTTATATAGGATTTACATAAAGTCATCCTGAAAATTTTAAACTGTTTCACTTAAGACACTGGCCTGACAGAGGTAGAATAGTGTAAAGGAAAGAGAGTTAAAATGAATTGGAATCAAATTTAAAAACAGTTATTAAGCACATATTTTGTGGCAGGTACCACGTGAGATGCAGAGGATAATCAATCCCTGTCCTTTAGGCAGTGATATTCTATAGGGCGTATTTGGGGCAAGGATGTGGCTAGAGAAGTTATAATATGTAAACAGATAAATACCAAGTAGATTCAGAGGATCTGAGTACTAACAATGGGCGGGGGGTGGGAATCGGAAACATTTTGTGGAATTTGTGGCATCTAAAGCGAGCTTTCTGGGAACCTAGGGATTCTAAGAGACAGAGATAAGGAAGACATCCAAGGGAACAAGTTGTGGCATATGATTGTGATGGGTTACTACTTTTCTCAAAGAAATTATAAACAGGTTAATTTTGGAAAAACAAGAAAAAACCTACATGAAGAGTGAAATGAGCGGAAACAATAGAACATTATGTACAACAACAGAAATATTGTTTGAAGAATGACTTACGTATGGCTGCTTCCAGAGAAAGAACTGGTCAATAGAAATGATATAGTTATATATACACATATATCTTTTTGTCAAATGATGCCTTCTCTAATGGGGCAAGGGGAGAAAGGAAGGGAGTTAACTGTGTATTTTAATGTAACAAACAACTAAATAAATTTAAATTAAAAAGACATACATTCTAGGCAAGGGGAATATCACCTTTGCAGAAACTTAGAGATAGGAAATAGAATGTGGAGTCTGAGTAAGAGTTAGAAGTCCATGGCAGTTCTCTCTCTTGGGTCTCTTCATACCTGGTTGATCACTCTTTGGTCTCCTTTCCTGTATCATCATCTATCTTCCACTGACAAGGCAAAAGATGTCTCCCAAGACTCAGTTTTGGCCCTCCTTCCTTCTCATCTATTCAGAGCTCTGAAGGAGAGTAATATGAAATAAATTTGGAAAGGTAGGAGAGTGCAAGTTTGTAGAGGGTTCTCACACTAAGCCATATGCATCATATTTTAGAGATAATAAGGAACCACCTAAGATTTTGGTACTGGGGAGTGACACTTGGGCCTCTGTTTAAGGAACTTGGATTTGGCAGCTATGTGGAAGATGAAAAGGAGAGAGGAGAGACTTGAATCAAAGAAGTCAAGTAGGATGCAATTGAATTATGGTGGGAATTTTGGGAGTATTGCAAATAAATTGTCAGGCATCTATTAAAGGCTTACTATGTACAAAAATCTAAGTTGAAATCTGGGGATACAAAGATAAAAATAAGACAATCCTTTTTCTCAAGGAGGCCACATTCTAATGAGAGAGATAACATATACGGAAGGTTTATGGAAAAGAAGAATATGGTATGTGAAAAGGGGACAGATGCAGGGAATATGTAAGTAAAACTGAAAAGATTCAGCAGACAGTTGAATGGGATGGGCAGGTCAGAGAGAATGAAGAATCAAGGATAACTCTGAGGCTGTGATATCTGGTGACTAGAAGGATGGTATTATAAACAGAAATAAAGACATTTGGAGGAGGAATCAGCTTTGGGAAGACATAATGAGTTTTGGTTCCATTTGGGGAGGTTAAGTTAAGGTGATAAGAAATACAACTAGAGATGTCTAGACAATCATTTATAATTAAAGTGGGAGTGGGAATTTAAGAAAGATTAGGGTTTGATATTTAGATTTGGAAATGATCCATTTTAGATAGAGACAAATAGCCCCGGGGCTCCGAATAGTGTGGAGAGAGAGAGAGAGAGAGAGAGAGAGAGAGAGAGACAGACAGACAGACAGACAGACAGACAGACAGACAGATAGAGACAGAGAGGTGGATGGGGACCAAAACTGAGTCTTGGGAGACATCTTTTGCCTGGTGGGTAGAAGATAGATGATGATCCAATAAAGGAGACTGAAGAGTGATCAAACAGGTGTGAAGAGAACCAAGAGAGGGTCCTGCCATGGAAACTAAGTGAAAAGAGAAAGTATATTGAAGAGGAGGGTAATTAACTGTTAGTAAGTGTTAAAAACTATAGTGAGATTAAGAAGAATGAGGACTGAAAAAACAATTATTGGAATTAGAGGAAATCTTTGACTGAGAAAGAATAGTTAGTCAAATGATAGGGTCAGAAGTCTGATTTCAAGGGGCTGAAAACTGAGTAGAAACTGACATAGAAATAATGGGGGGTAGAGTTGGGAAACAAGGGAGGTGGGATTGAAAAGACATCAGGTTCTAGGCATTAGAGGTCATGGGGTGGAACCAGTAGATAACCAAAGACTGAAGATGAGTCAAATCTATCTGTTTCAGTTTCCTCAAATGTAAAATGAGGGTAATGATAGCTTCTACCTTCCAGGGTTATTGTGATGATCAAATGAGTAAGCATAGTGCCTATTGCACAATATTATAGCCAATATTGTTGACTATTATTATTATTATTATTATTATTATTATTATCAAACACTAATGCAAACCTCTAGGGCCAGAGATAGACTTCTTCAATTGTTATCCCTGAATGGGGTTCATTAAACTTTGCCTAATTGGGGAATATTTGCAGCTGAGAAGTTTCTAACCCAGTTGAATATAGAATAAAAAAAGTCAAGATTAAGACCTGGGTGATGAATTCCAGAATTCAAAGGACCAGAGATATATGTATGTGGTGGCATCTGAAGCAGATGTAGAGTTAAAACCAGGATTTCTAACCAGGTCTGAGAGGGGACTAGTAAGAGGTGAGGTCTGGGCTTCCAGCTGAAGTAGTTTGGTACTGGACATGGAATAGGATGTTGAGTAGAATTATTTCATTTTGGGATGCTTAGTTGATTTATTGACACATGTTTTGATGCCAGGTTATGAGTGGTTCCTCCTGCCCACCACAAAGGATGTCTCTAAAATCTTGATGTGATATATACATATACATAAACATACACATATACACTAGACTATCTATAGCACACACATACTCTACTATATATAGAATATGTGGCTTGTGATGTATACCATACTATAAATGTTTTATGTAATTTTAAAGATTAACCATATGTTGCCATTCATAGCTACTCACTGGGGTGCTCTACTCTTCCCTTTCAGTTTGTACATGAGACAACAGGATAGAAGCCCTAATTGACATGTTCCCTATGATCATCAGCGAGTCATCTTTCCAATCTATGTCTCTGTATGAGTTAGCCATGCTTGTGATTTAGCAATGGGTTGATCTGTGTCTCTACCAGTTAGAACTTAGCTCAGAGCCCTCCACTCCCTGGCTTACCCTGCCTTCCTTTGAAAGTATTATAACTCAGTGGATGCTAATCATATGAACTAGGCATAATGGAGCTGGTTTCCCAAGGAAACAGACCTGCTGGAATGTTACAATCAATGTTACTCATAACAGAGCATAAAGTTAACAAATAATTATTCATTAAATAGGAGAATAAATAATAAAATAATTGCTTACTGAGTGACTACAAGTTCTCCACTATTCTAGATTACAGAATTTTTCTAAGACTTAGATTCAATCTGGAGCCAGGAGTTCTAGGACTCACAAAGTTTGAGTTTTCCCTTGAGTAGGAAAAGAAGCAAAATATGGAAGTTTCCCTACAGTGTTTAACTTATGTTTTTTTTAGGACTGGTCATCAGGTGCAGATACAAACTTTGAAATTAGGGTCTCAGTTCACTCTAAGCATGGAAGTGTGGAATATAGGGTATGGTGTAAGTGGGAATTCAGAAGAGTAGGTGCTTCTCCAATCTTGGCTGTGTGGTGTTGGTAGGGACCTCTACCCTTTTCTGATTGCAACCAATCCATCATAGAGTGGGGAGAGTGAAATCAGTAGCTGGTAAGAGTAAGGAACCATCCCACTCTCATATATATATATATATATATATGTAATATTATCACATATATATATTCTTTATTCTCTGACTTTAACCACTCTCTGCTGCAGCTTTTGATTTTTCTCTCTGAAGTTCCTTCTGCTTATTGAAGGTGGAAGGGAAAGGGTAGCTGCAGAGCAAGGAGCCTTGTAAAAAATCACAGAGAGGCATAACAAAGGAAGGTTTAATACTAGGAAAGTTGGTCTTGGACAAAGGGCAAAAGAGAGTGAGAGCAAAGAATTTAAGAGACCAGAGTCCTGCCTGCCAAGCAGCTGAGTTGGTGGATTAAAATGGAAAAATGATGAGTTACAGATCAAGTCCTGTTAACAAGGCTGATGGCAGTGAGGAGGAACCACCTGCAGTGAGTTTTGCTGAGTAGCTGGCATACAGGCACACAGGGCCATAAAGCAATGCACCTCAGATGCTACCAAATCATGAGCCTATTAGGCAGTATTCAATGGAGAAAAGCACCTCTCTCCAGTGCCCTGTGATGTGAGAAGTAACAGAATTCTGCAAAGAACAAGCCAGAAAACTGTAGTGTAGGCAGTGCCCTGTTTCCAGGAAAAGCATTTCTGTAACACTTTTGGTTCTTGTCATCCTGTTTTTTAAAAAATGTTTTTCTTTATAGGATTTTTATATTTCACTAATGACATGCAAAACATTGTTAGACACTGGAGTAGTTGATGCATCAGATACATAATTCCTGCCAACATGGAGCTTACAGTCTAATAGAAGGAAGAAGATCTGCATCCAAGTAAGTAATACAAAGCAGAAGATGGTAAGAAAGGGTTTTCTCCTTTCCTAGTTTTCTTTCTTTAGGAGAAGATTCAAGAAGAAATTTAGAGATTATTTTCCTTTTGGATAGGGCAACACAGTAAGGAAAGGTGTGGCTGTATGTGCTGGAAAAATACAGTATTTTCCCTTCTCCTAATGCTGAGATTGAATTCATCTAGCATATTTTCACAGAGAAGCAATGTCTAGGACTGTTCTTTTGCAATTTTGCAGATGTTAAGCAAAGCAATGCAATGCAACTATCATTGCAGAGCAGTAGTATAGCTAGCTGAGGGATCATTGGATTTTTTCCCCTCTTAGTTATATTGGTGAATTCTGTTGGGGGAGGGTACTTCCTAATCTGGAGAAGGCAACCCATGGAGTATAGACTGTATGCTTTTCCCTGTGGATGTTGCATATGTCTGAGAGAGCAATGCATGTATGAAGAAGCATTTCTTAAGCTCTTATTATATGCCAAGCACCATGTTACCAAGACTGAAATATTCATTTGCACCAAGATCTGGTCACTGGTGGCACCATCAGAAAACTGAACTGTGATGACTCTATTTCTCAGGCATAATAGAAGCAAAAATGCTTGATTAATATAATAATAAATTAATAATCTATATAATAGAATTTATTTAATAATTTAAAACATTTGATTAATATATTAATAAAATGCTTTTGAAACCAGTATTGCCTTTGACAACATGGCCAGGGACAAAGAATTCGACAATTTCCTGAAGGGACTGATATTCTTATTCTTCCCATTTGGTACTGACCGCTTACTTCTGTTGGATGTCCTGGGAAGAATCCCCTACAAGACCATGTCTTCTTCTACTATGACTCAGTACCTTTGTGGCATCTATGGTTGTATTCCTTCTTTTCTTGTCACTCTTTAGGGGTGGGACATAGATCTACTGCTCTTTATTGTGGATTTCTTTTGGTTGTTCTTGCTCAGAAATGTCCCCTGCTTCCCCATTTTGCAAGTTGGAGAATTCCTGATGCTTCTTTTCCTGTGCTTTTTTCAGAGCTTCCAGGGACACTGTGTGGCCTTCCTTTAAGTATGACAAATAAAAGCAGACACTGCTTTCAGACTTGACTGGCTTATCTGTGAAGATATGTTAACAAGGATAAACCATCGCTTCCTTTTGTTGGTCTCCAGTGGATAGTATATCTCAAATGTAGTTAGAGGAAGGAAGCATTCTAAGCATTTCAAGTAGTAAATTTCCTGGAGTACATTTTTAAAAAACCTTTACCTTCCATCTTAGAATCAATAATGTGTATTAGTTCCAAGACAGAAGAGTGGTAGTGGCTAGACAATGGGGGTTAAGTGATCTGATCAGGGTCACAGAAATAGGAAGTATCTGAAGCTAGATTTGAACCCAGGACTTTTCCATCTCTAGGTCTGCCTCTCAATCCACTGAGTCACTTAGCTGGCCCTGCACATGGTTTTTAATGTGTGTGTTTGTGTGTGTGTTTAACATATGTTCCTTGAAAGGGAGGAGTTTTTACTGAGATAGGCAATTTATCAGTTCACCAGTACTAAAGGAGTTCCTGATCCTGGTGTTCATAGGGATGGGGATTTGATCTATGATTTTATTGGTATAAGGAACTCCTTGGTGGGGAAATCTTTTCTATCAATTCAGGTCAATGCCTTTTCTGCAATTTCTCTTCTTAGAAAGAGAGCCTTGCCAAGAGCCTTGAAAATACATATAAATGACTTGTTCATGGCTACATAGCCAACATGTATCAGAAGTGGGACTTAAATCAGTCTTCTTGGCTTTGAGCATAGCTCTCCATGCACTATAACTCGCTGCATTTAGTTCCATGAGATATCACTTCTAGTCATCAGGATCAAGGATGTTTCTTGAAGAAGGTGGCTCTTGAGTTTAGCTTTGAATTTTGGGAAGGCTTGACAGGCAGAGATTGGTGAGGAAGCATATTACAAGCAGAGAGGACTAACATGAGCAAATTTGGGGAGGAAAGAAAAAAATGTCAAATGGTGAAAACTAGTTTGGCATGGCCCAAGCCCGCCATTTCACACTCTTTATGGAATGGCTCTGTTAGGGTTAAGGTTCCATCCTCCCTCCTCCTCTTCTTGTCAAAGGCCTCTCAATATCTTTGCTTTTATCTGCTTCCAGTGGGCAGCCTAAAAGTAGGAAAGATTAGATCATTAGTATGTTGAAAATAGCTGTTCTGTCTCTCTGATTGTAATAATCATAGGCTGAAGCCAGATAATGAAGGGGAGTTTCAATTTTATTTCATAAGAAATGAATAACCATTACAAGTTTTTTGAGCGAAAATATTGATGTAATCAAATCAGGACATTCAAAGATTAATCTGGCACTTTGTGTTGGAGGGGGAAGAGAATAGTGATGAAGAGACCAACTAGGAGTCCTCTGAAATAACTCAGGTAAGGAGTGGAGAGGGCATAACTTAGTTTAGTTACAGTGGGAATAGAAGGAGGAGACTTATTTGAGATAATGAAGAAGACAAATCAAGTAGCCATTGTTTACTGGAAAAAGAATTTGGATTTGGAGTCAGAAGACCTGACTTCAGACATTGATCTTTGAATTGGGACCTTGGACAAGTCTCTTTACCTTGATGGGCCTCAGGTTCCTATAATGTGAGGATGTAGGATTTAATTATCTTTAAAGTCCTTTTCAGTTCTAATCCCTATAATTATATGGCAAGATTTGGTATTTTCCTCCCTCATCTAGGGTGGATGAGCCAAAAAAAGAGCAAAAATTTCTTTTTTTTTTTTTGGTCTATGTATTCCAAGTGTCAGTCTAAAATAATAGAGAAAAAAATGTGAGTGTGCTTTAGTCAAGATGACTCAAGTTCAAGTTTCGCCTCTGACATGCACTGATTGTGTGACTCAGATCAAGTTACTTAACTTTTCAGTGCCCTAAGTAGATTCTTAAGACTACAAATGATAGAATTGTTGCTGATCACATTGGTAGAAGGAATTTCCTCACTAGGGAGTTCCTTAACTACACTGATGAAATCATAGATGCAGTGATTCAAAAAATCTGAGTGCTTCAAACAGTGCCTAGAACATAATAGGTACTTAATATTAAGCATATTGAATAAATTAGTGAAAAATGACTACCAAGTTTTCAAGTCTGAGTAAGGGAGAGGATAGTGATACCATTGACTGATAAGGGGCTGTCTTAGGGGACAGGAAGAGATAATATGGTCTGTTTTTAAAAAAATTATTATTATTATTTTTTTGGTTACAATCCTCACTTCATTCCTTTCCCTCCCCTCCACCCCCCCTTCCCACAGCCGACTCTCAATTTCATTGTGTCCTTGTGTCCTTGATCAGAACCCATTTCAATGATGTTTGCACTAGGATGTTCACTTAGAGTCTACATCCCCAACCATATCCCTTCGATCCATGTATTAAAGCAGTTGTTTTTCTCCTGTGTTTCTACTCCCACAGTGTTTCCTCTGAATGTGGATAGTGGTTTTTCTTGTAGATTCCTCTAAGTTGTTCAGGATCACTGCATTGCCACTAATGGAGAAGTCCATTACATTTGATTGTACCACAGTGTACACAGTCTCTGTGTACAATGTTCTCCTGGTTCTGCTCCTCTCATTCTGCATCAATTCCTGGAGCTTGTTCCAGTCCCCATGGAATTCCTCCACTTTATTATTCCTTTGAGCACAATAGTATTCCATCACCAGAAGATACCACAATTTGTTCAGCCATTCCCCAATTGAAAGGCATCCCCTCATTTTTCAATTTTTTGCCACCACAAAGAGCACAGCTATGAATATTTTTGTACAGGTCTTTTCCCTTATTATCTCTTTGGGGTACAAACCCAGCAGTGCTATGGCTGGATCAAAGGGCAGACACCAGACAATCTTTTATCACCCTTTGGGCATAGTTCCAAATTGCCCTCCAGAATGACTGAATCAATTCACAACTCCACCAGCAATCATTACTTTCCTTTGATGTCATGTTAACCAATCTGCTAGGTGTGAGGTGATACCTCAGAGTTTTTGATTTGCATTTCTCTGATTATTAGAGATTTAGAGCACTTTTTCATGTGATTATTAATAGTTTTGATTTCTTTAACTGAAAATTGCCTATTCGTGTCCCTAGCCAATTTATCAATTGGAGAATGGCTTGATTTTTTTGTACAATTGGTTTAGTTCTTTATAGATTTGAGTAATTAGACCTTTGTCAGAGGTTTTTGTAATGAAGATTGTTTCCCAATTTGTTGCTTCCCTTCTAATTTTGGATGCATTAGTTTTGTTTGTAAAAAAACTTTTTAATTTGATGTAATCAAAATTATTGATTTTACATTTTGTGATTTTTGTCTAGCTCTTACTTGGTTTTAAAGTCTTTCTTTTCCCAAAGATATGACAAGTATACTATTCTGTGTTTGCCTAATCTGCTTATAGTTTCCTTCTTTATATTCAGGTCATTCACCCATTCTGAGTTTATCTTGGTGTAGGGTGTGAGGTATTGATCCAGACCTAATCTCTCCAATACTGTCTTCCAATTATCCCAGCAGTTTTTTTTTTAATCAAATAGTGAGTTTTGGTCTCCAAAACTGGAATCTTTGGGCTTATCATAGACTGTCTTGCTGAGGTAATATGGTCTGTTTTGGTGTAGCAAGCAGGACATCTAATTAGGGATCTCAGGGAGGAGTTGAAGGTGTAGATCTGGATATTAGGAGAGTAGCTGGGGCTGGAGGTATACATTCAGGAATCATCTTTACAGAAGGAAAGCAGGGGATTTCCCCACTGCGCATGACAATGCAATGGAAGAAGCCTCTTTCCAGCCAGAATTGTATTAGTATCTTCCATTTCCTGAAATCCTGCCTGATGGAGCTAGTCTGTTTCCAATTATTGTACCTACCTCTAATTCAATAAGAACAATCTGAGACTAGAGCTTTCAAGGGAGCCACTGGCACTGCTAGATTGCCTTTAAGCTTTTATCTCATTATTAACAAACATTTTCATGATGAACTTTTGACCATGGGCTTGTAAAAACCAAAAATGCCTTCCTAACAAGCCTGCTTCATTTAGACTCTGTTCAATTCCTAGCTTTTGGGTATTTTTGTTCTGTTAAAAAAAAAGAAATGTAAGAAAAGGAGGTTGGAAACCATGGTTATTAACTGTGCCCTAGAATGTGGGCAAACAAGTCATGTGGCAAACGTTGACTAAATATCTATGGGATTTGCAGCCCTGAGTAAAGGAATTTGCCTACTGGAAAGAGACCTTAGAATGAGAACACTAGACCACAGAACTGGAAAACTGGAAAGGTTCCCAGCAGCCATCTTTTTATACATCGCTTAGAAATGTAAGCTCATTGTGAGTAGGAGTCATTTCATTCTTTGAATTTTTATTCTCAATATAATACCTGGAACAAATTAGGTGCTTAATAAAAAACTTATTAATAACTAGATTGATCTAGTCTAACCTACATCGAAAGAAATACTCTACCATAACATACCCAAGAACTGTTTGAAGATCTTCAAGGAGGAGGAACCTGTAACCTCTTGAAATAGCCTATTCCACTTTGGAGAATACTAATTGTTAGGATAGTTTTTCTAACATCAAACTAAAACCTACCCATTATTCATGCTTTTATCCTCTGGAGTCATACAGAGCAAATCTAGGTGCTTCTCCATATGACAGTCCTTCAGAATTTGAAGGAATTTCCTTTTCTCCATGCTAGCTCCTTGAACTAAACTTCCAGTGATATAAACTTAGTGCCCTTTACCATTTCAATTGTCCTACTCTTTTTTTTAACCCTTACCTTCCAATTTAAAATCAACACTAAATATTGGTTTTAAGGCAGAAGAACAGTAAGGGCTAGGCAATTGAAGTTAAGTGACTTTCCTAGGGTCACACAGCTAGGAAGAGTCTAAGGTCACATTTGAATTTGGGACCTCTCATCCCCAGACTTGGCTCTCTATTCATTGAGCCACCTAGCTGTCCCCCAATTTCTCTACTCTTGACACTATCCAGCTCATATTGATAAGCTTTATACAATATATATATATATAATTTATATAATGTCTTTATTAAATTCTGGCATTTATAACAATTCTGTAGAAAAAATATGACAAGGGAAGGTGCAGTTGGGACATTTAAAAAAACTATGTTCTTCATGCTGGAGCCCAAGATCACATTTGTTTTTTTGGCTGTTTTGTCATGATACTGATTCATACTGAACTGGCATTTCATTAGAATATCTGATCTTTTTCAGAGCAACATCTGTTTAACCATGCCTTCCTAACGTTGTACCAGTGATATTATTTCTTTATATCCAAATGAAAGACTTGATATTTGCTCTCTTCAATAAAATCTTACTGGATTTTGTTCATGCTCAAACTTATCAAGATATATTTGGATTCTGACTCTTAGCTATCCATTACATCTTTGTTCCATTTGCAAATTTGCTGAACATACTGTCAATACATGTCTATAAATCATTGATTAAAATGTTAAGCAACACATAGTTAAAAGTAAAGATTCTTGCAGTGCTTCACAGAAGACTTCCAGCTGTATTGACATTGAACTGTTAAGGACTACTCATTGAGGCAGGCCATTCAACCTTCTGAATCTATTTAATTTTATTATAATCTAGTCTATATCTTTCCATCTTCAGAAGCATCAAAGGAGATAATTTATCCAAAGCTTTGCTAAAATCTAGGTAAACTATATCCATGACATTCCCCGAAATATACTAGTTTAGTCATCCTACCAAATCAGAAAATTAGATTAGTCTGGCATGATCTGTTCTTTAAAAAAAATCTTTTAAAAATATATCATTTATTTAAACATTCTTTTCTTTTTAAAGTTTGAGTTCTAAATTCTCTCCCTCCTTCCCATCCCTCTTCTATCCACTGAGGTGAGCAAAAATAATATCAATTATACTTGTGAAATCATACAAAACAAATTTCTAGATTAGCCATACTGCAAAAACATAAAAACAAAAAATAAAGAAAACAAGAAAATTATGCTTAAATTTGTATTCAGAGTTCACAGGTTTCTCTTTGGAGGCGGTTAGCATTTTTTCTTCAAGAGGCTTTTCAGATTTTCTTGGATCATTGTATTGGTTAAAGTAGCCAAGTCTTTCACAGTTGATCATCTTTACAACATTGCTCTGTGCACAATGGTCTCCTGGGTCTCACTTCACTTTGCATTAGTTCATGTAGGTCCTGCTATGGTTTTTTCTGTAACCATACTCCTTTTCGCGTCTTATAGCACAATTATATATGTCACAACTTGTTTAGCCATTTGCTAATGGATAAGCATCTCCTCAACTTCCAATTCTTTGTCACCACAAAAAGATATACTATATATATTTTTTATATATTTAGGTCTTTCCTCATTTTCTTTGATCTCTTTGTGGTTCAAATCTAGTAGCGATATTGCTGAACCAAAGGCTTCATAGACTTTTGCGTCTAGTTCCAAATTGTTCTCTAGAATGGTTGGACCATTATAGCTCAACCAACAGTTATTAGCGTACCTATTTTCCCTCATTTTCTCCAAAATTTGTCATTTTTGATAGGCTTGAGATGGTACCTCAGAGTAGTTTTAATTTGCTTTTTCTAATCAATAATGATTTAGGACATTTTTTCATCTGACTATAGATAACTTTGATTTTGTCTTCTGAAAATTGCCTGATCATATTCATTCACTATTTATCAATAGGGGAATAACTCTTATTTTTCTAAATTTGACTCATTTCTTTATATATCTTTTATCAGAGAAAGTTACTGTAACATTTTTTTATATTTTTTCATTACCTATGGGACCTTTCAGTAAAATGTAGTATCCTTGATTATTTCTTTTAATTAGATTTATTTTTGTTTTTGTTTTGTCTGATTATAATTGCTACCCCTGCCTTTTTATACTTTCTGCTGAAGTCTAATAAATTCTGCTCTAGTCCCTTATTTTAATTCTCTATGTATCTTGCTGTTTCAAGTAAAAAACATATTGTTGAGTTATGATTCTTAATCTGTTCTGCTATCTTATTTGTTTTATAGATAAGTTCAGTCCATTTATATTTACAACTGTGCATTTCCCTTATTCTGTTTTCTTCTGTTTATCCATCTCACCCTTTTTATTCTGTTACTTCTCAAAAAAAATTTTTTTTGAGGGGGAGGGTGTGGTAGCTAGATGGCTAAGTATATTGTGAGCCAAGCCCAGAGATAGGAGGAACTGGGTTTAAATATGACCTCAGATGCTTCCTAGCTGTGTGACTGTGGACAAGTCACTTAACCTCCACTATGTAGCTCTTACCATTCTCTTGTCTTGGGATCATTCTTTGTATGGATTCTAAGAAAGAAGATAAGGGTGAAAAAAATTTTTTTAAGTATGTTTTTTTTTTTCTGAAGTCTCCCTCTCCCTTTTATTGGTTCTCCCTTTTATCACTCTACCACTCCATTTCTCTTATCCCCTTCCCCTCCTATTTCCCTATTGGGCAAAGACAGATTTCTATACTCAAGTGAGTGTGTGTGTATTCTTCCCCTCTCTTTGAACCAATTCCAATGAGAGGGAGGTTCAAACATTACCCCTCCCCTGCCCATTTCCTTTCCACTATAAAAACTCTTCTTTTCAAGACTCTTTAATGTGAAGGAGAACTTCCCCATTCTACCTCTCCCTTTCCTTCTCTCTGTGTATCTCTTTCTCAAATCTTCATTTTTTTGAGATTGTTCTAACTTAATGGACTCACATTTAAGCCTTCTGTCTATGTAAACTATTTCTAATAACCCTAATAATGATAAAGTTTTTAATAACTATATGTATCATATTTTAATATGAGAATATAAACAGTTTAACTCTACTGAGTCCTTTATGATTAATTTTTTATGATTATTTTTTATACCTTTCTTTAGGCTTCTGTTTGAATGTTAGATTTTTCTATTCTGCTCTGGTCTTTTAGTCAGGAATGCATGGAAGCCCTCTATGTCCTTAAATATCCATCATCCCTTCCCCCATGAAATATTATACTCTATTTTAATGTGTAGATTATTTTTGGTTCTAATCCTAACTCCTATACCTTTCAGAATATCATATTCTAAGCTCTCTGCTCCTTTAATGTGGAATTTGCTACATTTTGTGTGATCCTCACTGTGACTCCATGAAATTTATGGATTGTTTCATTTTGTCTTCTTGCATTATTTATTTCTTGACCTAGGACTTTGGAATTTGCCTATAATATTCCAGGGAGTGTTCATTTTGATACTTTTTTCAGGAGGTGATCAGTATATTTTTTTCTTTTTCTTTTTTTTTTAAATTTCTGTGTTACCCTCTGGTTCTAGAATATCAGTGAAGTTTTCCTTGACAATTTCTTGTAACATAATATTTAGATTATTTTTTTGGTCATGGTTTTCAGGTAGTCCAATAATTCAAAAAATTTCTTTTTATCTATTTCCAGGTTAGCTATTTTTCCAAGAGATATTTCACGTTTTCTTCTATTTTTTTCATTTCCTTGGCTTTGTTATATAGTTCTTTGATGTCTCATGAAGTTGGTAGCTTTCCCTTGCCAATTCTAATTTTCAAAGAAATTTCTCCAATGAACTTTTGTACTTCTTTTCCTATTTGGCCAACTCGGCATTTTAAGTTCTTTTATTCAGTGAATTTTTGCATCTCTTTTACCAATAGGCCAATTATGTTTCTTAAGATATTATTTTCTTTAGTACTTTTTGTTGTTGTTGTTGCCTCTTTTACCAACCTGTTAATTCTCTTCATACTTTTCTTGTATCACTCTAATTTATTTTCCTAATTTTTCCTCCACCACTCATGACTTTGTTTAACTTATCCAGGAATTCATGTAGAGCTTGAGTTGAATTAGATTTTTTTTTTAGAATTAGATTTTTTTGAGGCTTTACTTTTGGCTATTTTCACATTGTTGTCTTCTGAATTCATGTCTTGGTCTTCCCACAATAGTGAACATTTATGGTCAATTTCCTTTTTTGTTGTTTTCTCACTTTTCTAGTCTTTTTCTTGACTTCATGCTTAAGAAATTGTGCTGATTGACTGATGGTTAAGACAAATAGCTGTGATGGTGAACCTATGGCACATATGCCAAAGATGACACACAAAGAGCTCTCTGTGGGCATTATCTTCCCCCTGCCCCTCCAGAGTTTGTTACTATAAAGGTAGAGGGACTCAGGTGGAGCTGCTCCCCTCCCCCTCTTCACCTAGCCTGATGACAGTTTTTCACATCACCCACCCCTCTGCCCAGTGGACCAATGGGAACACACAGTGGATAAGGTGGGTGTCTCACAGGTGGAAGAGCTGGAGGAGAGTAGAAATCTCAGACCACTCCCCTATCCCTCTCTATATTTGCTGAAGACATTCTTCACTTCACCTACCCCTCTGCCCAGCAGCCCAATGGAAGTTCTTTCTCCCTCCCCTGTGGAGTAAGGAGTGGGGGGTGGGGCAGGTCCTGCAGTCTCTAAAAGGTTTGCCATCACTGATATTATAGGGACCTATTAGGGAAGCATTATAATAAGTGACATCACTGGCCCCAGATGAGCTTCCACTTCAATTGCTGGAAGAACTTGATGATGTAATTATTGTGCTTCTGTAATGATCTCTGAAAGGTCATGAAACAAGAAATATCTCAGTCCTGGAGAAGAGTGAATGTTTCTTTAAAAAAAAAAGAAAACAGAATCTATAAACTATAGGCCATTTAGATTGATTTTAATTCATGATAAATTTCTAGGAAGTATTATTGGGATGGATAGCAAAAATCTAGAAAAGGAAGTAATGCTCACAAAACCCCAACATTTCTTCATCAAGAATAAGCAAGCTATGTAAGAGTAACCTCATTTCCCTTTTGATCTCTCCCCCTCTGTTTTGTTTGCTGAATAGAAGCTGTCCATTGTAATTTCTTTCTTCTTTTTCTGTGGTTTGCTCATATTCACCCCTTCTTTACTTCCCATATTTGTCTGTGCCCTTGCTCCTCTCATTCTTTTGGTTTTGGGGGCTTCTGTCAGTCTCCCCTCTTGGAGCTTTAACATAAGATCTCTCAGTGTAGTCTCTGAGGGAGGGTTGTTGGGGGTTTGAGCTTCCTGTCCTCTGGAGGCTTTTGATTGGATTAAATTCCAGCAGTCAATGAGGATGCATGTGGAGCCTGGGCTTCCCTGAGTTCTGGAGACTTTTGATGGGATTAACTTCAGCTTAGTTGGGCTGTATGTGCTCTGAGTCCAAAACCTCCTGGAAGGCTAGAGCAAATGTGGAGGATCTCCACAGCTCTGGCTGGCCAGGCTGCCAGGTCTATGCTCCCTCTCTAGCTCCTTCCTCACTGTCTATGTTGGATGCTCTGAACTTGGCACAGCCCTGCTCGCAAGGTACATCCTCCAGAACAGCATCTTTGCCCGCCCAGAAGTTCCCGCTGACACTGGAGTCTCAGTGCTCTAGGTGGGAGGGGGGATGGGTCCTGGAACCTTCCTTCTGCCTTCCCCTTAAACCCGAGTATTCTCGGATTCTGGCCTTTTGTGGGGCATACCTTTTGAATTAAGTCCAGTGGGAGGGTTCCTCAGCTCTGTCTTGTTGTTAACTTTGATTTTAAGTCCCCTAGGAGTATTGAGTTTGTGATCGGTAAGGAAGGGTATTCAGAGGTCTGAACTTCTGCTCCTGCTAGGCCACCATCTTGACTCCACCTCCTCATTTCCCTTTTGAAAAGTTACTAACTTGGGTTAGGAGTAGAAAAATTAGATATAGCTAGATTTCAGGGAAGCATTTTATAGATTCTCATGTAATTCTTATGGAAATATGGAGAAATGTGGTCTATAATGACAGAGGTAAGTGGATTTGGAATTGGTTGAATAGTTAGACCCAAAGACTCATTATTAATATTCAACATGGATGTGGTGGGAGGCATATAGTGAACTTCCTTCAATATCCATCTTTGACCCATTTTTATCAATGAGAGATAAAAATAAATATAACCCATGTATCAAATTTGCAGATGGTACAAAATTGAAAGGAATGATAGCTAACAAGTTAGATGGCAGAGTCAAGATGGAAAAGTATTGAGATAACCTAATAAAATTAATTCAACAGAGATAAATGTAAAGCCTGACATTTAGGTTCAAATAACTAACTTCACAAATGTAAGCTAGAGGAGACTTATCTAGAGAGCAATTTTGTTTGAAAAAGAGCAACAATACCACTACTATATCTGTATCCCAAAGAGATTAAATATAGGGGAAAAA
Source organism: Monodelphis domestica (assembly GCF_027887165.1). Lineage (NCBI taxonomy): Eukaryota > Metazoa > Chordata > Mammalia > Didelphimorphia > Didelphidae > Monodelphis > Monodelphis domestica. The sequence goes on from NC_077227.1 coordinate 103,627,805, forward strand.
ACCTACTTGTACAAAAATGCTCACAGTAGCTTTTAGTGTGTGTGTGTGTGTGTGTGTTGGCAAAGAACTGGATACTGAAGGGATGTCCATCAATTGGGGAATGGCTGAACAAGTTGTGGTAATGCTTGTAATAAGATACTATAGTGCCATAAGAAATGACAAATAAAATAATTAGAAAACCAACAACAACATTGAAAAGACTTATATGAAATGATGCCATGAAGTGAGAAGAACCAGGAGAACATTGTACACAGTAACAACAATAATGCATGATGATCAAATGTGAGTGACTTAACTTATCAACAAGGCAAGGATTCAGGACAACTCCAAGGGACTCATGACAAAAAAATGTTATCCACCATCATAGAAGGCATAGATGGAGTCTGAATGCAAATGGAAACAAATGATTCTTTATTTCCTCCATGAATTTTTACCTAGTGTAAGCAATATATATCTTCTTTTACAATATGACGAACATGGAAATATGTATTATATTATAGTATAGGGACAACCTATATCATATTACCTACCTTTTTTGGGAACAGGGAAATGGTGGGAGGGAGAAAGAGATAATGAATTGCAAAATATCAGAAGACAAATATTAAAAAATTGGATTGACATGTAATCTGGAAAAAAATCCCAATTTTAAAAAGGGTTGGAAGTTTTTGTATGCACATGCTCAATGAGACAAGAGTGTGAAATAAAAACCAGCAAAGCTAATTCAGTCTTAGAGGAGATTAAGAGAGATATGGCAGTGATCGAGGTAGGTGATAATCCTATGCTACTCTCGTCTAATTAGACCACATCTTCCGTATTAAGTTCAGTTCTGTATGAGGTATCAAATACTTGGGACTACCACACTCCAGAGTGCTATCCAAACCAGATTAAAATTGCAATGGGGAAATTTAAAAATTTAAATAAAAAATGTAATAGGGAAACATTAACAACATAATATGTCTTTTCCTAAGTCAATCTCTCCCCTGCAGGGAACATTATATTTGTTTTGGTGACATTTCTATTTGATTGACACAATTGTCATATATGATCTTTTTTTAGCAAGATTGATAAAGTGTTCAGAGGAGGACAATTATGATAGCAAAGAGTGGCAAGACACATTGAGATTAGTTCAAGGAATTCAGAATGTTTAGCCTGAAAAAGAGATGCTTAGATGGCACATAGTATCTATCTTCAGGTATTAAAAGGATTTTCTGGGGAAAGAGGGATGGTTTATTAGACTTTTCTGATTGAGCAAAAGAGCATAAAAATAATAAGGTACAAGTTGTAAGGAAAACTTCCTAACAATTAAAGCTGGTCAAAAGTTGAACAGATTGTTTCAAGAAAAGTTTTTATTAGAGGTTGTAATGGAGGAGAAGAGTGCAAGGAGAGGAAGGAGAGAGTGGAAAGGGGGCTGAAGAGATTGGGTTTTCTCCTCCATTACTTATGGGGAGAGATAAGCCAGATCCTGTCTCCTTGAAAAGGGTATGACTCCACAGGGATGTTATTTGGGAGATGGAGGACAGGAGATGGGAGAGGGGTTTGATCAATGAAGTGACACTGTATCTCCCTCAGAGGAGTTATGGCCCCTCAGGTCAGAACTGTCTCTGTGAGACAAGATGACCCCTTTGTAATTTCCACCTCCCAATGGGGCAACAACTGCCAGCTCCCAAGGGTTTAGATATGACCAACTGCCAAGGAAAGAATTGCAGCTTACTTGGTCAGAGAAACTGAGTCACAGGGGTTGAAATTAACCCCCTTCTTGTGAGAACCTAATCCCCTTGCTTGATCTCTAAGACAAACCCAAACCCAAAGTCTAAATATCTCTAAGTGGTTTATTGAGGTTATTTGGGGCCGGTGATGGTAAAGATATGAGGGAAAAAGGAAGGTGAGAGAAAGGCCAGTCCTATGGTCTTCCCCTCCCAAGCAGATTGGCTCCCAAAGTCTGGAGGCCAGAGGCCACTGTGCCTTGGCTTCTTTCTCCACCAACTGCTTCTTCTTCTACACTTAGCACTTAACTAAATCCCAAGTTCAGTTCAGAGGGTAAACAAGGGAGAGAGATCAAGCTTCGAAGGTGGATCAGGTGGCTCAAAGCCAGGATGAGTTGGTCAAAATCTCTTTTAAGAAGCTTACAGGTGATAGTTGAGTTTCAGTAAAGTTATCTGAGGGTCTTTGGACAACTGGTGGAGAAATCTGGTTCAGGTCTCTCTCAGCTCCAGAAATATGCTCCTTCCTCTTGCTTTCCCAGTTACAAAGACCTTGACTGTTGGCTCCAGAGTTTTCTCCCCCTCTCTCAGAACCCTCAGCATTCTCTTTGCCCTTCCCCTGCTGCTTCCCAGGCAGATCTGTCCATCAGCCTGGTTGTCAATCTCTCTTTCTTACTTTACAAGGTTATATTGTTGAGATGATGCTTCTTTAAATGTGTGTTGGACTAGATGAACTTGAGATTCTGAGAACCCAGACTTTCTACATGGACTCTGCTGCCTCATTTGGTTTCCTGGCTCCTGGAGACAGCTTTTCAACTTGAAAAGAAAAATTAAAGCCTTTGCATAGACATCTTTATTTATTAATAGCTCCTTTAACTTTTCAATTTAATCTTGATCTTCAGGTATATTTACAAATCCAATTTCAATTGCCATCTCTGTTTATAGTTATTCTTGGGCCTTTTCCTTGCTTTGGTATCTTCCATAGAGCTTGAATTACTTGTGAGTATGAACTGTGAATTCTATTTCTCACATCACTGTTTAGGGACTTGACATCCACTGTTGCTATTAGCTCCATTCTTGTCTTATCAGACTCCCCACTTTGGCTAAGATCTTTGGGCTTTTTCTTTCTGGTTATTGCCCTCTTCCCCACCTCATGACATACAGGTTCAGGGATTTGAAGTAATGCAAAAATCCCAAAGTAGAAAATAGATAGCATGTCAGTGGCAAAGAGGTAAAATTTCTCTCTGAGTCCCACAGCCTGCTCTTTTGGGGATCTTTTCTCCTTTCCTCTTCAAATTTTTAATGTCTTCTTCCTCCTTGACATCAAAATCTACTCCTAGAAAATGACTGATTAATCATTTGCACCAGAGGCTGAATTAGTATGCATCATTTTGACTATTTTCATTTGGTAACAACTTTGTCATTAGTGAAAAGAATTCTGAACTTTGGTTTAGAAAAGTGATGAAGAGTGAGAAAAGCTTTCTGGTTTCCAAGAAATAAGACTCAAGACCCACCACTTCATGCTATTCAGACAAGAATATCAGGGCCTTCCATGATTTCTAGTTGGTAGTGATGGAGACCTCTACCTTTAGTATTTAGATATAGTTTTAAATCCCACTCCAAATGGCGTGACTGCTTATGAGTTCATAGAATTACAGAATCTTATGACTGAAAGGGAAATCAGAAGCACCGACTAATCCAATCTATATCTATTCAGTAATTTCTCTACAATGTCTCCCACACAGGATCATCCGCCTTGTTGTTTGAAAGTCTCAAGTGTTTTGGGAAGGGGCCACCCTTTAGCACCACTGATATTTATTCTACTTTTGAAGCATTCTAATTGTTAGGAAAATTCCCCTACTTCTTGAATGAAAACCTGTCTATTCAATTTCTTTCTATTCTTTCTGATTTTGCCTTCTAGAGTCAAACAGAACAAATCTAATTTTTCCACATGATGACATTTCAAATACTTGTAGACAGCTGCCATGACCTCGTAAAGACTTCTCTTCCCCAGGCTCAAACATTCCTAGTTTCCAAATCTAGTACTCATGAGGCATGATCTCAAGGCTCTTTATTATTGTGTTCTCTCTTTTCTGCTGGTGCAAGTTATCAAATGCAGTGCCCAGTACTGAGTACAGTTCTCTAAATGTGACCTAATGGGATGGAGTACAGGGAAAGCACCATTGTCATCTGTTTAGTTCTGAGAACTCTGTGGTTAGCCATCCTATTATAGTGTTGAATCATCTTAAGCCCTTTTCACGAATGGGTATTCAATTTCTTTCGCAGATTTTTTACTCATCTAGAAAGGAGACTGTGAATTCTATTTGTAAATAAGTTTTTATTGAAATCTTTAGTTTATCTAGATTGTATCCTTCTTTTTCTCTGAGAAAGCCATTCCTCATTTATAACAAAGGATTCCTTTTTTAAAAGAAAGAAAAAGAGAGAGGAAAATTTATTAAAACAGATGAATACATAAAAAAATCTGATGTGATATATATATATACTGCGTTCTATCTTTTCTAGTCTTCTTTGACTTCAATGAACAATCCACTGCCATTGGCCTCCTTGTAGTTCCTTGGAGGCAATATTTCATCTCTTTAGCATTTTCACTGGCTACCCCCTTGCCTAAAATACTTCTCTTCCCTGCCACAGAGATTCCAACTTCTACAGGCTGTTTCTGAAGCCCTATTTATTCTAGTGCCTTCTCTCTGTGGATAATTTGAATTTATCAAGTATATAGTTTTTTATATATAATTATTTGCATGCTGCCTTTTCCCATTAGACTGTGAACTTCTTGAAGTTTTTCACCCCCCCTCCCTTTTTAACCCTTACCTTCTGTTCAAGTCATTTATTACTAAGTATTGATTTCATGACAGAAGAGTGGTAAAGGCTAGGTAATTGGGGTTAAGTGACTCGACCAAGGTTACTCAGCTAGGAATGGCTAAGATCAGATTTGAATGCAGGGCCTCTTATCTTCAGGCTTAACTCGCAATCCACTGAGTCACCTAGCTGTCCCTTTTGCCTCTCTCTCTCTCTCTTTTTTTTAATCCTCAGCACAGCACAGCATCACACAGTGCCAAGCATTCATGGACTTATTGACTCTACCATTTCTATGGACCCTGTCCTCTATAGAGGTATAGGGGCTGGTGTCTTCTGTCTGTTCTTGAGACCTTACTTGTTCTTCATCATTCTTTGAATTTTATTCCTAAGCCTGAGTCTGGGGAATGGGCACCATTTTGGAAAGTTTTTTTGAGCAAATATATATATATCGATGAGTCAAGCAGCACTCCAAAAACTTTTCAACTTATTGTAAATATCTCATTGACTAAGAGGTATTCCTGGTCGCAGCCCCTTACATAGCATGATAGCATTGACAAAACAGACCATTTCTCCTTTCAAGAGAGGAAGGCATTGGCACTGAAGTGGGATAGGGAGGAGAGGGAGAGAGATGAAAGGTAAGGGAGGGCAAAAAAAAAAGAGAAGAACTGACGTATCTGTGGTATAACTGTCAGTTCTCTTGAGAAAACCTACAGGATTTTTGGATCTGTCAAGCTCTTGTCAATCAAGATGAATCTTTAAAAAATACTCTTTAAGAAAAGTAATTATTCCTATTTCTAGAGTACTTTTTTTTACAGAGTACATTCTTTATGACTATGAAATTAGAGGGCTGGACTAGGTGACACATAAGGTCCTTTCTAGCTCTAAATCTATGATAACAAGCTAGGTTGAATGCAACTATTATTGGGTCTATTTTATAGGTAAGAAAAGCAAGACTCAGAAAGATAGAAAGATTTACATGGCCATTCAGTCAATGTGTGTCAGCGCTGGGGTTTGAGCAATATGGTTCCCATCACCCAGCACTGACACTCTCTACCAGATATAAGTGGCATCGGGATAGGTAGGTGGCTCAGTGGATTGAGAGTCAGGTCTAAGGACAGGAGGTCCTGGGTTCAAATGTGGCCTCAGACACTTCCTAGCTGTGTGACCCTGAACAAGTCACTTAACCCCAATTACCTAGCCTTTACCACTCTTCTGCCTTGAAGATAGAAGGTAAAGATTTAAAAATATATATATGTGTGTGTGTGTGTGTGTGTGTGTGTGAGAGAGAGAGACAGAGACAGAGAGAGAGAGAAGGAGGGAGAGAGAGACAGAGACAGAGACAGAGAGAGAGACAGAGAGAGACAAGGAGGGAGAGAGAGAGAGAGAGAGAGAGAGAGAGAGAGAGAGAGAGAGAGAGAGAGAGAGAGAGAGAGAGAGGGAGAGAGAGGGAGACAGAGACAGAGAGGGAGAGAGAGGGAGAGAGAGAGACAGAGAGAGAGAGAGAGAGACAGAGAGAGAGAGAGTGAGGGAGAGAGAGAGAGAGAGAGAGAGAGAGAGAGAGAGAGCGAGAGAGAGAGAGAGAGAGAGAGAGAGAGAGAGAGAGAGGCATGCCATATATGCTGCCTTTCACCCCAAGTTTCAACTCTGCCTCAGTAGGTTACAGCTTGGCTGCAGCATCAGGGCATACTGATGTTTTTTAAAAGCAAAGCCAGGGGTCAACAGTAAACCATTAACTGACTGTGTACTCAGACTGCCACAGGCTCCAAGGAACATTTCTCTCCAGATCCAGAAGGAGGCCCATTATTCACTCTAATCTGACACCTATCCCCCTCTCCTCCTCATCTCCTCCCACGCAGTGTTTTTCTCCCCTATTTACTTGTGTTTGGTATTGGATAAGACGGAAAAATGAAATGACAGGGACCCAGTCTGGAGCTTGGCCAAGGGAAGGAAGGAAGGAAGGCTCTTGAACTTTGTTGCTGTCTTTTCTTTTGAAGGGTGCCTTTGTTTCTTCATTTGTAACATGAGGGGGTGGGTCTAGATGAATTCTCAGGTTCTTCCTCCTTCTATTTGGTCTATTCAGTCTATTAACCAATTTCCCACTCCTAGGCTCAGCATACAGATGAGTCAGCATCCACAGCAATTAGTAATATTAGCTTGGGTGTTCTGCTTAAATTAGTAGGTTAAACAGGCTCTTAGGGTGATAAGGTTAGGGGAGTAATGGCTCCCTCCCCCACTCCAATGAGTCATCCTACCTGAGTGCTGGCTGGATAAGGTGGCCACCTTCAGGAGGAATTCAGGAATGGCTAGAATTCAGGATTCTTTCCATAAAGAAATATATCCATCCTTGCATGAACATGTTGCTTTTTTATGCATATTGTATTGATTTGTTGTTTGGTCATTTTAGTCATATCCAACTTTTCATAACTCCATTTGGAGTTTTATTGGCAAAGTTATTGGAGTGGTTAGCAATTTCCTCTTCCAGTTAATTTTCCAGACAGGGAAACTGAGGCAAAACAAAGTTAAGTGACTTGTCTGGGGTCACACAGCTTAGTGTCTGAGGCCGGATTTTAACTCATCTCCCTGACTCTAGGTGCTCTATCCACTGTACCACCTTGATGCATTTGGCATTTACATAAATATTGCTTAATATGCAGTTTGTTCAATGGAAAAGATGGTGGATTTGGATTTGGGAGATATAACTTTAAATAAGGCATTGTATAATGAAAGGCAGTGTGGATTTAATAGAAAGATGCCAGATCAGGAAGACTTGGGTTCAAATCCTGCCCTGGTTACTTAGCTCTGTAAAGTTGAGCAAGTCATTTAACTACTAGGTGCCTCAGTTTCTTCATTTGTAAAAAAGAGAATATAGTACTTGATGACTTCTAAGTTAGTTTGTAAAATATTTATTAAGTTCCTATTGTATGGCAGGCATGGTGCCTTCCAGCTCAAAATTTATACACATCTGGTTCCCCCTTTGTTACTTACTAGTTGGGTGACCTTGGGCAATTCATTTAACCTCTCTGGTTTAGTTTTCTGAGAGATTTCAGGTAGGTGACCTGAATGGTTCTTTCTAGCTTGAAATCTATGACAGCTTTCAATTAAATTCAAATTCACCCAGGAACAAGGGATAATGAACTCTTCAGAGAATAACCAGAATACAAGCAAAATACATTGAAAGGACAGTGTGGTATAGTAGAAAGGACACCGAACTTGCCATCACAACACCCAGGCTCAGTCTTGGGTCTGTCATCTAGTGGGAAGGAGGCTTTACCCAAACATTGAGCCTTTCCAAGCCTTGGTTTCCTCATCAGTAAAATGGTAGTCACAATCTGCCTACACTACAGGGTTATCTTTTGAGGCTCGTATATTTGATGGTTCAGGATATTTATGAAATAAAATATATGAAAAGGCTTTGTAAACAGTAAAAGGTTATATGTCTGTTCATTGCTGCTTCTCATTTGATGGAATGAACGTAAGGCAAGAAGAGAGGGCAAAGTCTCCTTTTTTTTAGTTTGAACTAAAGAAGACTCTGGGCTCTGTTTCTAGCTTGGCCAATCCAGTCATCATCAATGGAATCAACGCTCATGGTGAATAGGTCTTCTACCCTTTCTTTCCTATCTGCACCAACTACAAACCCATTGACACCAGTGAGCAACTCAACCCAGGAGCCTTGGGAGTAGCTGTGTCCTTAGATCACCAACTTCATTCCTAGTCTACTCTTCAACTATTGTCTAGTGAAGCATTGTTTATGGAGATATGATCTGAAAATTGCCTTTGTGCTAAGCTTCCATTTGGTTCAAATCATTTTAGGCAGATTAGATGAAATCACTTCAGTCATTATATGGTTTCTGGGGTACTTTGCTAAATTTCACATTCATTAACCATTTATACCCTCAAGTAGGCTGAGCCTACAGACTGTGGTGACTAAGTCATTTCTGTCACCGTCCTCCAGATTGATCAACTAGCTCTGGCCTTAATTCAATGATTGTTGGATGGGCTTAGCTTAGTTTATTTAGACAGGAAGGTGGGAATTAGGCAGAGAGGGAGGCAGAGTAAGTCCAATAGTGTTGGACACAGAAAAGACCCCTGAGAGTTAGAGGGAACTAGAACAGTTAGCTTGGGAAAAGACTAGGGACCTTCCTAGCCCACCATCCTTCCTTATATTCCTGAATATCAACTTTAATAAACCTACTTTTGTTTACAAGAAAGTCAGATCACGTTTGTGGTGAACTCCAGGCTTGAGGGTATCCATCTTGCCCTCAGGCCAGGAAGGAGCAGCTAAACAGCAATAAGACTCAACTAACCTTATTACAGGTCAAACTTACCATTTAACACATATAATACACATTTCCTTGTTCATCATGTGATGAAGGAAGACATATATTGCTTATACTAGGAAAAGATTTATGGAGGAAATAAAGTGAAGAATGGTACTTTTTAAATTAAAAAGCTTCTTTTTTACTAATTACATGTAATAAGAAATTTCCATATATTTTCCAAAGTTATATGATCCAAATTGTCTCCCTCTTTCCTTTCCTCCCTGCTCCTGGAGTTGACAAGCAATTTAATCTGGGTTATAGATATCATGCAAAATATATTTCTATATTGTTAATTGTTGTGTCTAATCTTATAAAACCAAAACATACCCAAATAAAAAAATGAAAAACTGTATGCTTTCTTCTGCATTCTGACTCCAACAATTCTTTCTCTAGATGTTGATAGCATTCTTTGTCATAAGTCTCTTAGAGAGTAGTTAAGTCTATTAAATTTGATCATTCCACAATATTGCTGTTACTGTGCACAATGTTTTCCTGGTTCTGTTTATTTCCTTCTGCATCAGTTCACATAGGTCTTTCCAACTCCTTCTGAAATCGTCCTGCTCATCATTCCTTACAGCACAATAGCATTCCATCACCATCATATACCACGATTTGTTCAGCTAATCCCCAATTGAGGGGCATTCCTTTAGTTTCTAATTCTTTGCCACCACAAAAAAGCAGATATATATATTTCTGTATAAGAAGGCCCTTTACCCTTTTTTATGATCTCTTTGAGATACAGACCTAGTAGTGGTCTTTCTGGATCAAAGAGTATATATATATATATATATATATATATATATATATATATATATATATATATATATATATATATAGTTTTATAGTCCTTTGAGTATAATTCCAAATTGCCCTACAGAATGGTTGGATCAGTTCACAACTTCACTGGCGATGCATTAATGTCCCAATTTTGCCATATCCCCTCCAACATTTATAATTTGCCTTTACTATTATATTGGCCAATCTGATAGGTGTGATATGGTACCTCAGAGTTGTTTTAATTTGAATTTCTCTAGTCAAGAGGGATTTAAAACATTTATCCATATAATTGATTATTGATAGCTTTGATTTCTTCATCTGAAAATTACATATTCCCATCCTTTGACCATTTGTCAGTTGGGGGAATGACTTGTATTCTTATAAATTTGACTTAGTTCTTTATATATTTGAGAAATTAGACCTTTATCAGAGAAAGTTGTTATAAAATTTTTCCCAGTTTATTGTTTCCCTTCTAATTTTGGTTATATTGGTTCTGTAAGAATTATATGTTTCATTCTATATTCAGACTAAACCTGTATTCAGACTCCATCTATACCTTCTATGGTGGTGGACAGGCTTTTTCATCATGAGTCCCTTGGAGTTGTCCTGGATCTTTGCTTTGTTGATAATTCTTGTCATTCATACTTGATAATACATAATTGTTATTACTGTGTATAGTGTTCTGCTAGTTTTGCCTACTTCACATTGCATAATTTCATATAAGTCTTTCCAGGTGTTTTTTTATGATCATCTTGTTTGTCATTACTTGTGGCACAATAGTATTCCATTAAAATCATATATCACAACTTGTTCGGCCATTCTCAAATTCACAAGTATCATGTCACTTTCCAGTTCTTTGCCACCACAAAAAAGATCTACTATAAACATTTTAGAAAATATAGGTTCTGTTTCCTTTTCTTTGGTCACTTTAAGAAATAAACCTAATAGTGATATTATTGGGTCTAAAGGTATACACAGTTTTTATAACTCTTTGAGTATAATTTCAAATTACTCTCCAAAATGGTTGGATCAGTTCACAGTTCTACCAATAAGTCTATAGCTTCTTGATGACACTAAAAAGAGGAGTGGCAAGTTGAAGGAGATGTTTTGGGTTATATGGAAGTATGTGGAATGGGGCAAAAATGTATGGAAGCTTGGCGGTAGGTAGAGCACCAAAGTGATCTGTCCAGGACTTATTGGGTTGGCTATGAGCAAAATAAATTCAAGGAGAACAAAATGGCAATATTTTATTGCTACAAAAACGACTTTGGCCAAACTCCACTCTAAAGTCATAATAGTACATAACAGCAGAAACTTGAGGAACAAAATAGTTTGGAACATGTGTATAACAAGATAGGGATGCTCTAACATCTTCACCTCTTCTCCCCTGCATTATCTGATAGGAAGCCCTTTGGCTCTGAAGAATAGACTCCCTTTGGAATAATAAACCATCTAAGCTGCAGCACGGCCAGAAGGCTGGTTCCTGCTGTGCTTGGCTTGCTCCCTAAAGATTAGCAAGTGGAAAAGAGATAGCTGCATGAAATTTAGAACAATTATTGCAGCTGCTGATGTGTATATTGCTATATTAGTATTGCAAAAAAAAAAAAAAACTAAACCCCAACAATTAACTTGTATGTTGGTAATATGAGAAAGGAAAAAAGAAATTAGGCACCAGTACAGTGGAAGATGAATAATACTGGACGCAGAGGAGAAAGTATACTAATAGAATTCTATCTAAAAAAAAGTACAGGATTTTGAAATTAAAAGATGATGAGATCCATTCTCCATAAGCCTAGAACCCACTTTCGGCTCTTTCCTTTAGTAGTTGGGATGGATATGCACTGAACCATTCATATTCTCTTTGTCTAATTAATCTTGTGAGCATTTTTTGAGTTTGGTGGCTGAGGGAGGATGATCTGTGACCTTGAAGAGAGGGGTATAAGCATGTGAATGTTTTTTTTTTGCCATTGAACTGAACCTAGCCATCCTTCACCCATTTCCTAGCACTCCCATATATTTTTCGCCATATGTATTCTAATTTTTAATGTCTCTATACTTGCTATATTTGCACATAATAAGTATTTGATAAATTTTTAAAAAAATAAATTGATGACACTCTATTGACAATCTGTTGTATTTTATAACAGTAACATACCTTTGGACTATTTGAAACATCTTGTCTATAATAAGAACTCCTCCACTCCTTTAATCTGACGTTAGCCTGGGTAGCACTGAACTTATTTTAAATGACAATTCCTTAGGTACTTTAACAAAGCAGATATAAGAGCCTTCAATTTAAAGATTTAACTTAATATAATAGAGTTTATTGGAAAACAGAACATGAAACCATGGAGCCAAATTTAGCTTTGTGGATAATTATTGTTGGTTTTGTCTCTCAGACCACATTGGGAGCTCCTCTAGGGCAGCCATTTGGTCATGTTTCTTTGCAAATCCACAATCCTGAGGCCACAATAAATATCAAATTAATATGTGTTGATAAATGCACACTTAGTAGGAACTCAGTTTGGGAGATTGTGATTTGCTTTTGAAAAATATTTGGAAGATTTAATTTAATTTTGGGAAGTTTCCTCCATAAAGTTGTTTCAATACATCATCAGGACATGAAGGTGACCCTGAGTACTTGAAGGCAATGTCTACAAAGATACATGCTCATTCATGTACTACCATGAAGGAAAGACTTTGCTTGTGATTGTGGCAACGGAATAAGTCTACTTTCCAAAGGATAGTCTAGATAAGGATGGAGATACTGGTCACCCGTTCATGAATTCTTTGGACATAGCAAACTCAAGATACAAAGAAAAGAAACATTATGGCTTTCTTGAATGGTTACTTTTCCTTCTGCAGGGAGAACAATAGAGTGGTAGAAAAGGGGAAAGATGGTGCTAAAACCCCCAGAGGTCTTAGACCATTTATAAACTTTAAGTTGGCTGTTGGTATTCTGTGAGATCCTTTCTAGTGAACAATTGCAGAGGGAATTAAATTGTATCTTTGTTTTAAGAGAAACTAGAAGAAATGGAAGTTACAGTTAAATGGAAAAATAGGTCACATTTTCCTGGAAAGATGAATGAAGAAACTGGTGGATTTGGTTTTATAATGTACTCAGAAGCAGCATGAAATATACTTTCATGGGATATTTGGTCATTTCAGATCTGATTATGTATTTGATGAAGACCACCATTTAAAGAATTGTAGTTTATGCATCAACTGTGGGCAGTTAGGTGGCATAGTAGATAGTATGCCTGTTTTGGACTCAGACTCATCTTTCTGAGTGCAAATCTGGCCTTAGTTACTTATTAGCTTTGTGACCCTGGTCAAGTCACTTAATAATGTGTACCTCAGTTTCCTTATTTGTAAAACCAGCTGAATATTGGAATAGTATCTTTATCAAGAAAACCCAAAATGGGCTCACAAAGGGTTGGACACAATTAAATAATGACTGAATAACAACAGATTCATTAACTGCTATTTCAGGAACAAAGAAGCAGATAAACTTTATGACGAATCTGGTAAAGAAACTTGAAATTAAATCAAAACATATCTTTGCCACTTTGTTTCTTTATTTTCAACATGGGATTAGCTGAGAAGGAAGAAAAATATTTTGGAAAACAAGGTTCAGAAGTAAGGAATGAGAGACAAAAGATTTGAGGACTTCACTGATGCTTCATACCTTACAGATCATTAATACTTTCTTTGAGAATTAAAAATGATTTTCACTCAGATGCCAATGGACAGCTGCAGGTTGGGAATGACTAGGCTAAAATATGTAATAAATAAGGAATTTTGAAAAAGAAACAGAGTTGAAGATATCATTAAGGAAATCTAGGATTGAAAAGATGGCATCAACGACAGTTTATGGGATTGTAATCTGTGTTCTCTGCTGGTATGAGGCAGCCAGGTGGTACAGTGGATAGAATATGGGACTTGGAGTCAGGAACATCTGAATTTGATTCTGCTACATATATTTATTAACAGTGTGACCCGTGGCAAATGATGTAACTTCATTGTCTCAGTTTCCTCTTCTGTAAAATGATGATGATGATGATACCTACCTCACAAGTTAGGGTAGGTAGGTGGTAAGGTGGATAGAGTGCTGGACTCAGAGTCAGGAAGACCTGAGTTCAATTCTGTCCTCAGACACTTACTTGCTTTGTGACATTAGGCAAGCCACTTAACCCTGTTTGTCTCATTTTGCTCATCAATAAAATGAAAAGAAAATGGCAAACCACTCTGATACCAAGAAAACAACAAATGTGGTCATGAAAAGTTGAAAATGACTGAAATGATTGAACAACGAAAACTTCACAGGATTGTTGTGAAGATTAAATGAGAAAATATTGTGTTATATAAATATTATATGATGTATATCTATGTATATATGTATTATAGATGTGAATATCCTATCCATCCTATACATATGCACGCATACACTGTCCACCTGATACTAAAAGAAAATGGACAAGGCCCTCATATAAAAGATCATGGACAAGAATGACAAAGAGTGGACAGACAAGGGAGGAAGCAAATAAACAAAAGCACTTACTATGAGCTAGGTACTGTTGTAAAGTGCCTTTTACAAATATTATTTAATTTGATCCCAAGTCGACAGATTATGAACTGTATCACTGGAGGGAACACCCATGTCAATTAGCTCATGGATCTAGATGAGTATTTAAATACTGGAAAGTTATTAAAGTTCTCTGGATTCTTCCTCATCATTATTAATTATAGCCCATTTATACTCCATTATATTCAGATACAACAATTTGTTTAGCCATTCCTAAATTGCTGAGCATCTATTTTATTTCTAGTTCTTTGCTAATACAGAAAGGGCAGTTACAAACATTTTGGTGTACATTTGGCCTTTCCTTTTGACTTTTCTCTTTTTGGTATTTGTTCTCAGTGGTAAAGTCCATATTGCTTGAAGCAAGTGGACCCAGGAGAACAATATATCTGATGGCCATAATAATATGATGGTAAACATTCCCAAAAGACTTCAGAACTTTGACTAAAAGCAAAGATTTGGTCTTTTTATGCTTCTCTGCATTCCTTATATTCAGAATTTCATAAAGTACAATAAAAGTTCTATTCTATTCATATATCACAATTTATTCAGTGTATCAATGGGAAACAACTATTTTCTTGCTAGCATAAAACATTTTGTAATGGATATTTTGGTCTACATGGAGCCTTACATTCTCTTTTTCTTCCTTTGGCTATATGCCCAGTGGCAGGATCAGTAAGTTCATATTATTTGAAGTAAGCAGAATCAGGACAACAATTATGGCCATAATAATGTGAGAGTAAACATCTCTAAAAAACATCAGAACTTAGACTAAAGCAGTAGCTGATCATAACTTTGAAAAACTGATGACAAAGCATATCTTTCATCTCTTATTAGAGAGGTAATGGATTAGAGATATAGAACCAATCATCCTCCTTTCTCCTAAAAAATCAATATCTGGATTTATGTTGCTTAACTATACAAATTTATTATAAAAGAAGGCTTCTACTTCTAGGGAGGTGAGTTGGTGGACAGTAACAGATATGGAAAAAATAGAGTCGCAATAAGGCCTTTTTAAAGAAAGTTAAACAATTTTCTGATCACCTACAGAATCAAGAAGTAAGTGATAACTAGTCAGGGCTTGTGCAACTCCTAAACTTGGTCCTTTGAAAAGTTACCAAGCTAATAATAAAAGGAATTAAAGGACTTTATATGCTCCTAAGCTAGCTTAGATATTTACTCTCCAAATAAAGATGAATGAAGTCAACTAACTTGCAACCTAATACATTCATTTTTCAAAGATAACAACAAAATAAAAAGAATAATAAAACATTCCATATTACTTTGGACTTCTTTTCAGCTAAAAAATTTAAAGTTCACAATTCAAATGCAAATATATGAATTTTATCATCTTGAGGGATATTACCTGTATGGTAGCTTTAGGCCAAAGGAAATGAAGGATTTTGATTTGATTATAAAATGCAGGAAAGCTTATAACCACTCAAAAATGGGATGGGACAAAGAGGACTCTTATAGGAAGTACAATATGCCTCTTACTTAAGATTCTGAAAGGTGATCATTTGAAAGAGCAATCCAAAGTGTTTTATTAATCTCAAATCCTGCCTGGTTTGATGACTTCAGAGATTTCTGTTGTCCCTGTGCTGCCCTCAACTCTGGCATTAGGACAACAAGCTTAAGAATTTAATTCTGAGAATTTAGAGGGAAAACATTTTCAAGAAAAAACAACTTTGCTACCTAGAACTCAAATCCCTGGTTAACACATGAGAGAAAATAGATTGAATCCAGCACTAAGTCTGTTTTTTTTTTTTTCACCACTGGAAATCTTTGAGGGATATGTGAAAATGTGGTTAGCCACATGAGAGGTTCCCTCACTTTATACATCATTTATGGCTGCCTGTATTGTCCTCTGGCTTTTGTGTATTCAAGAGAAAAATTGAATAGTCAAAAACCATGATATTGTTAAAGAAATGAGTGGGGATTGAATTATAGTATCCATAGGACTCATCTCTTGGGTTTAATGAGTTCTTCCATTATCCAACAGATGAGGAAATGGCCTTCAATTTCAAAATGTAATCACATAAGGAATTTGTGATGATGCAGCAGAGTCCACTTTAGTGTGGGAGATGGATGAGGATTTCCTCTTATACTCCACAAGGACAGCATCAGCTAGTTCAGATTGCTTGTTATAGTGGTTATTGGTTAGTCTCCAAAGGGTCCCTATCCTAATAGAGTGCCCTTGTACTGATTCCCTATCAGGTTTGTGCCTGGCATGTGCAATAATCCTTAGGCCAGTGATGGAGAGGGAGTGGTGGGATTCTTCTTCCTCTCCCACCCCTGGCCTTTGTTTTGGTGAGTTAAATTAATAGTAAACCAACAAATGTTATTTGAAATGAACAGTATGTGAGCCCCAGATAAGAAAGAGAAGCAAAATATACCACAAATTCATCATTATAAATATGATTTTGTTGACTACTTCATGGCCAGGAATGGATGCCAAGAGGTCTGTACTTAGGAGACAGCATAGAGCAGGGGGAGTATAAGGGGAAAAAGGGGTTAATTTTAAAAAGGTTGGACTGGATTATATTTAAAATAGGGTTGCCAGGAATTTAATTTATTCTAAAGAGATTTATTTATAATTTATTTACAAAATATAGAAAGAATGAAGTAAGAAAATCAGAGAGAGAATAGGGTAAGATATCTGGCCTAAGCACTAAGTAATTTACTCCGGGCCCCTGACTCAACTCGGGCAGGAAGCGTTAGTCCTTAGGCCTCGGCAAAGCCAAGGACTTGGGAAGTCTCTCTCCTGAGGCTAGGCTCTTCAGAAAATCCAATATGAAAGGAGTCAGCCTTTCACTCCCCACATCTTGGGTCCAGTTAGTAGATTCTCTACCAGCCTCCACTCTAAAGAAAAAAAGAACTGCCAGTAGAACTTCCCTCAGGAAGTTGTAACTCCCTTTTAAAGACACTTTCTCTTGAGCCATTTCCTGTGCCTTCCCCTAATTCTACATCTACTAATCACAGTTGAAGTCTTGCTTTAGGACTGCCCAGGAGGCAGTCGGTAGATTTTGATTCGTCACCCACTATCCCACACATGGATCACAGACCTCCCCTACTGAAGTGTGAATGGGGTGTTTACACTTTTGGTGATTAAATATAAAAATAGACAGGAGTTACAATGTAAATTTCACAATCAGAAGAGAGTTAATTAATTTCATTTTGACAATCAGGGGAGAGATAAATTTAATCTTCACAGGAGTAAATTACAGTTATAGTGCCTGAATTGTGAGTGGCCAACACTGCCATTTATTACCATCTGTCTGACACTGGGCAAGTCCCTAAACCTTTCTAGGACTGGATGCCTTCATCTCTAGAATTAGAGGATTAAAAGAGATAAACTCTGAATTTCCTTCTGGTACTATATCAGTCATCTCTTAATTAGCTCCTCCAGAGTTAGTCTTGGTATTTTTAAGGGGGCATGACAATAAAAAGCAGTTGAAAGTATTATATACCTGCCTTATCTCAGAAGGAGAAAGGTCTAGAAGATAGGAGAGACCATTCCCTAAGAAACAGAAACCTAAACAAAAAAACAAAGCTTAAGACATATAATACATGTCTAACACACAGAGGGTAGACTTCTATAGATTTGGTCCTCTCATGGGCTGATAATAAACCTGCTGCATTCTATAGATGGGATTACCTTGAACCTAAATTATATTCTTAGAGCCATCAGTCACAATGACTAATTATAGTTAGGCAGGGAGGATATTGTTGAGTATATACTTCACTCCCAAATCTTCTCTTTCCAAGAGGCTTGGAAGGGATAGGGATCTGAGGGCCATAGAGAAAATTACATGCATTGAAATTGGTGGAAAACTCCCACCAATGCTATTTGGCCAAACTATTGGTTATGCCCTTGGGGAGATATTCTGGGAGAAAGTATGAGATCAATAATGAATTTACTGAGCCCTTTACCTTTTGTTAGGCACTGTTCTCAGGGCAGGGGATATAAAAGCCCATAATAAAGATAATTTCTGTCCTGAGGAGCTCATATTCTAAATAGAGAAGAAAACATGTATGGGGGAGTGATAAAGGGGGTAATTGAGTAAATGCCTAGCAAAATAGTGTGGAGAAGACTTTGAAGGGGATAGGTGACATGGAAGTCTACTTACAGGTAAAATGAGGCCAAATATCCAGCAGAGCCTATCAAATCCCATCTTTCCAGGGGCTGATTCCAAAGTTCTAATGAGGAAAGGAGGAGAGATACATAATTAGCATGGTGTGGAGATGACTTAGAAGTGATATAGGGTGGAGGCAGCTAGATGGCTCAGTGGATTGAGAGATAGGCCTAGAGATGGGAGGTCCTGGGTTCAAAATCTGGCCTCAGACACTTCCTGGAAGTGTGGCCCTGGGCAAGTCACTTAACCCCCATTGCCTAGCCCTTACCGCTCTTCTGCCTTGGAACCAATATTGGTTCCAAGACAGAAGGTTGGGGTTTAAAAAATGATACAGGGTTCATGATCTGATTCAGGATGTGATGAAGTTAGACCCTATTTATGACTACATAAGCACTTTGATGTATGTGTGTATTGGGAATTGGGGTTAGAGTAGGCAATGCCAGTAACCACCATAAAAGGACAAAAACTTTAGAAAGAAAGGTTGAATCAGACAAAAGGATTGTCCTCACTATCTCTTCAGTTGGGTTGCTTTTTTACCATGTAGAATGTTTGACCTAAATGGCTACCTACCAGTAGATTTTCCCATTCATTTAAGCCCCTCAGATTTTGGCATTGAAAAAAACTACCTTTAAAACAACTTAGCCTGGTTTTTTGGTTTACATTTATTGTCTACCCAATTCAGACATTGCTTCTGCTGTTCCATTTGGGGATTATCCTTTACCCCATCCTACTTAATTATTTGTATATGCTAGCCTTGCATCTAGTAGGACAGGACAGCCTATCTCTTGCTCCAATATGGTCTTCTAGGTCTATAGTTTTAATGACCAGTGCTAGAGGGTAACCTGGATAATTATAGCTCATGCTTACGTAGCACTTTGAAATTTGAAAAACATTTCAAGTACATGATTTCATTTGATTCCCTTAGTAACCCTGTGAGTTAGGTGCTATCTTTATTCTTTTTTCATTCCATACCATTTCTATCCTATCCATTGCTTTCCAAGCATTTGGGAACCTGGTTAACTTGGGACTTGGAAAATTTCCTTTCTCTCTTTCCCTCTACTTTCCCATTGCATATAAATAACACAGGGCTAGAGAGGAAGATCTTAACTTGGAGTCCATGAATATGTTTAAGAAATTAATTTATTTTCTGAACTGGAGGAATTCCATATGAACTAGAAAGACCTTCAAGAACAGATGCAGAACAAAAGGAGCAGAACCAGGAGAACTTGTACACAGAGACTGATCCATTGTGGAACAATAGAATGTAATGGATTTTTCTACTAGGAGCAATGCAATGACTCAGGACAATCCAGAGGAATTTAGGAGAAAGAACACTATTCACATCCTGAGAAAGAACTGTGGGAACAGAAATGCAACACATGATCGATCACATGGTTCGATATGATTAGGATTTTGATATTAAAAGATCACTCTACTGCATATATGAATAACATGGAAATCAGTTTTGTATTTATAACCCAATGGAACTGCTTGTTGGATTTGGGAGGGGGTAGATGAGGTGAAAAATCATGAATCATGTAACCATGGAAAAGTATTCTAAATAAAAAAGGAAAAAAATAATTTTCATAAGTATTATCTATCACTCCTTTCACTCTTTCCCAGTTGACCAATAAAATCCACCCCATCAAAAAATTCTTTATACAAATATGTATAATGTGAGAAAACAAATTTCCACATTGTTCATGTCCAAAGAGAAATGTTTTATCTGTTTTTTAAGTCTTTGGCAGAAGATAGATGACATGACAAATATTCAGTCTTCTGGACTAGAGAGCTAGGCTTGGAGTCAGAAAGAGTTGAGTTAAAATCTCACTTCAGATTCTAACTAGCTATGTGATCCTAGACAAATCTCTTAAACTTTTGTTTCCTCAACCATAAAATGAGGATTAATACCTTGCAGGTTGTTGTGAGGATCAAATAAGATAATATTTATAAAGCACTTAGCACAGTAACTGGAAAAGAGCAAACAGTATAAAATGCTTATTCTCTTTACTCCCTTCTTGGTAGTTTATCACTGCATTATTCAGTTTTCAAAAGGTTTTCAAAGTTATTTTTCTCTATAATGTGATTGTGATTGTATAAATTAATCTTAGTTCTGCTCATCTATTTTTCTATCAGTTCATAAATATCTTTCCAGTTTTCTCAGAAACTGTCCATTTTAAACATTTTTTTCTTTTTTTAAATTCTTACCTTCTGTCTTGGAATCAATACTGTGTATTGGTTCCAAGGCAGAAGAATTGTAAGGGCTAGACAATGGGGGTCAAGTGACTTGCCCAGAGTCACACAGCTAGGAAGTGTCTGAGGTCACATTTGAACCTAGGACCTCCCATCTCTAGGCCTGGCTCTCAATCCACTGAGTCACCCAGCTGCCCCCCCCCCCCATTTTAAACTTTCTTATAGCATAATAATACTCCATTACATTTATGTCATAATTCATTTAGTTATCCTTCAATTTCTATAGTTTGTGGGTTTTAACTAATATAAATATCCTGTACATATATCATTTTCTTCTTTCCTTTTATGGAGTATTAGACCTATGTCTAATACTGGTAGAGTAAGATCAAAACACATCTAAAGTTGAGTAACTTTTTGCTCATGGTTCCAAATTGCTTTCCAAAATGGCTAGATCAATCCACAATCCCAACAATAGTACACATGTGTTTATTTTCCTGAAATACCCCTCCCTTGAATATTTATAATTTTCCTACTTTGTCATCTTTGTCAATATGAAAAGTAAGGTGTGGTACCTCAGAGTTGTTTTAATGTGCATTTCTATAATTATTAGTAACAGATTTTTATATGATTATTGAACATTCACATCTTCCCTTCAGAACTGTTTATATATAACCTTTGACTTTTTATCAATTGGGGAAAGATTCTTACCTTTAAAATTTGAGTGAGGCCTTTATATTACTTGGATATGAGACCTCTAATCAAGGAAACTTACTGCAAATATTTTTCCCACTTACCTATTTCCCTTCGAATGTTAACTGCATTAGATTTGTTTGTGCAAAACCATTTCAATTTTAAATAATAATTATCAAATTTATCTCTGTGATCCTCTCCATAAATTGTTTAGTCATGAACTCATTTCCTATTCATAGACTGAAAAGTAGTTTCTTCTTTGCTTCTTTAACTTTCTTTGACATCACCTATTATGTCTAAGTCCTGGATCTATTTGGATTTTATTCTGGTATATGGTATAAGATTTTTAAATAAAAGACTGCAATCAATTTCTGTCCAATTGCTTTTTTAGTTTTCTCAGTGTGTTATTATTATTATTTTTTTGTCAATTAAGGATTCATTTCTGGAGTATTTGGATTTATTGAACACTATGTGAGTGTGTTTGATATGTTGTGTACCTAATCTGTTCTTTTGATTGGCCTCTGTTATTGTTTAAACCATTATCAAAGCATTTTAATGATTACTACTTTGTAGAATAGGTTGAGATGTGGTACTGATAGATCCTTTATCTTTGCAACATTTTTTATTATTAACCTTGAGATTCTTAATTTTTTGTTTCTCCCTATGAATTTTTACTTTTTCTCCTCACTCATTAAAATAATCCTTTGACAATTTCATATAACACTGAATAAATAAATAATTTAAGAGTAATATTTTCATTTTTGTCTCACCCTGCCCATGAGTAATTAATATTTTTCTCAATTACTTACACCCGTCTTTATTTATTGAAGAGTGTTTTATAATGGACTCATATAGTTTCTGGGTGTTCCTTGGTAGAGATATATATATAGATATATATATCTCTCTCTATATATCTTTTCTATAATTATTTGAATAGAATTTCTCATTCTAATTCTTTCTCCATGGTTTGATGGCACATGAACTTATTTCTTAAAACAAGTTTTTAAACAATTATAAAAATTCCAGTCTAATGTAATTAATTTTCTTTGTAACCCTATGCATTTTATATATACTTAAAATTAATTTATAAAGGGGTCCATAGCCTAAATAAGACTGCGTAAATAATAAATAAATTCAATAAATAAAAAAATTTGGGACCCTTCACTTGAAGGATTTTTTTAAAACAAATTGTTCTAAATGTCTCCACAGGGTTCTCCAAACAATGTAACATTATCTTTCAGGAGAAGAAGCATAGAAAATGTAACTTTTAAAACTAACTCTGAATATTATATTTAATAAGATTTATTTATAATACCTGAAGCAAAGAGGAAAATAAGAGGCTAGAGAAGTAGAGAGCCTTCACCCAGGCTGGGAAAAAAAAGAGAGAGAAGGAGGAGTTACAAAAACTTATATACAAATGTGAACACACAATGTGGTGGAGAAGGAAAAGGGATGCTGGGAGATGGAAAAGAATTCTGGGAGATGGAGTCCAAAGGTACAAGATTTTCCAATTACACAGAAGGCAATAATCCCAGTCTCTGTGGGTATTAGTCACTTACTATTTATAAATTACTCAATGAATCAGTTAGTGTTGTATTAAGCATCTAGTCACAGCTAGTAAGTATTGGAGATAAGATCTGAACCTAGCTCTTTTGACTCTGAGTCCAGTATTCTATCCATTATTATTATACTACCATAACGAGTCATATTTCTCTGTACTTGGGGTGGGGAGACTTGTCCAGATCATGTGATTGGGGCCTCATGGGGCTGCCAAAAAGTCCCCCTGCATTGTGGAGCATGGGAGAGATCTCAGGTGGGATTGTTGCAGCCTACCTTGAAGGGTGAGGATGGGAAAAGTATTGTAGCATAAACAAATAGTAAACAGATTGACAGATGGTGATAGAGGACAAAGAATGAACCAGGAAGGCCATATGATAACAATATCTGAAGCAAAAGCTGAAATGGTGAGCTGGATGAGCCTGATGATTTACCAGGTATCTCAGAAGAAAGTTGGGTCAAAGCCAAGTAGGGGGTAGAGCCAGTGGGAGGCAGGATCTGGGCTTCAGAATTCACTTATTTGGAACCAGGTAAACAACAGTGTTTTGAGTTTGACAAAAAAGAATTTCAATTTGATTTGTTGTCTGATGGCTGGGTATATAATATGTCTGTTTTGAAGTTCAGCTATGTCTGCCTGCATCCTGTTCTTCATATTTCCCTGAATCCTCCTCAATGGGAATATTTCCCCCATTGTTGCTGCCCTCATTGTCCTACAAAACAACAGTAGACTCTGAATGCCAGTAGGCATTAATGATTCTTTTACCACATAGTATGACTTCTGAGGGAGAAATTGTTTTTTGAAAACTCTGGAAATGTTTAGTAAAGCGATGTCCCAAATGGCATTCCTTGTACTCTTCAGCATTGGAGGACATGGGGAAGGGAGTGCAGGAAGGGAGTCTGCCTCAAATCTGAAGCTGACTTAATTGTCCAAAAACTTGGAGAGCTGTGGCTTGGAGGGAGGCAAGAGTAGAGGCTACAGAGAGACACTAGAAATGTATATGATTGATCTCAACTGTTTAAGCTGTCTTAGTTGCTTTTATATGCTGTATATGAAGGCCATTTTGCAGGAGTCTGTTGAAAAGATGTCACATGCACTTTTCCTCCTCCTCCTTTTCTTCTTCCCCCTTTTCTTCTTCACTCCCTCTCTTCTCCCTCTGTTGTTCCCTCCCTCTCCCATTTTTCTCTCTCTGTGTCTGTCTGTCTCCTGTCTCTCTTTCTCCACCCCCCACCCCCGCCCTGCCCAGGCTCCCAGGAAGGGACTTATTCATATTTCTTTTTTATTACAAACAATTTGAGGGAATAGGTTTTGGGTTACAGACATGCGAGCAATACCAATGTGTTTGTTTGGAGGTAATTTAAAAACAAATTAAATGTGCATGTACTGGTAGTTCAAGTACATCCAAGAAAGTCTAGCTAGGATGGAGCTTTGATGAAAATGCTCTTGGAAATTATAGAATAAAAGCTCACAAAGAACCACTCAGACTCTCACCTTGTATTCCAAGGGGAGAACAATTCTTTATCGTACCCTGCCTTCATCTTGCTGATCTAAGTCATGGAACATGATTTCTCCCCAAACTTTCCACCTTGGTACACAATAACAAATCTAACATTTAGCATTTAAATAATCATTTATTGACATGATTTCTTTTGATCGTCACAATAACACTGTGAAGTAGGTGCTATTGATATCCCTATTTTATAGATAAGAAAACTGAGACTTAAAAAGATTAATTGACTTGGATGAGATGAAATAGCCTGTAAGCATCAAAAGTAGGATTTGAACCTAGCTCTTCCCTGACTCCACGTTTAGCATTCTTTTTTTGTCACATGACCTTTCTATCATATAATGCCTGATTAAATATCATAAATGATTTCAGGTTTTAGTGTCAATGATATTAGTTTATGGAGTGACAGCTTAAAGAAAACCTATGATTTCCCCACTCTTTTTGGCACAAGTTTTATTAAGTAAATGAATTCATAATTACTTGTAGCTTCCACATAATAAAGTGTCTTGCAGTTAGTAAACAATAAATACTTGTTGACCATTAACTAAATAAATTTAATATCATTTCAAATTTTTGGATAATAAAATAGATCACTAATTTGTTGAACCTGAAGTTTAAAAGTTTAAAAAGGGAAGGTACTGTTTTTATAAAGAACCTTTGCATTGGTTTCAAAGGTTCTTTTATAATGTAAAAATTAATGTCTCAATAATAAAAATGTTATATTTTTAGAGGTTTATTAAATGATCATTAGAAATCAAGAATGAAGAGGATACAAAATAAAGACCACGTGACCATGGCTGATTAGTCCATTTAAAATCCCCATGCTTAGCTTACCACCACCATCACCACACTGGCTGTACACCAAAAAGAGGGATAACCTCAACATCCAATGACTTCATCCTCTGTCTACAGGAAGTACTTAATGACAGGAAGTCAGAGGGCTCCTGGGAAATGTAGTTCTTTTTTTTTTTAGGGTAACAGATTTTCAATTACACAATAACAACAGTACCTTCCCTTTTTAAACTTCTCTTTCTTTCTTGGGGTAGTTTGTACTTGGTGTATGTATGAGTATATATATACCCCATTTTCCCTCTCTTTTTTATTTTGGGTTGGTGGTGAGGTTGGTGATGGTATGTGTATGTAGGTATGTATGCATGCTCTTTTAAACTTTATATATGTATCTAAGGAATATTAGATCACTTGTATGGGCATGGACATTGCCCCCTTCATTGGCCTGCTACATGATTCTAAATAACTCTGTAACCACCAATTGCTAGTTGGCTGCCTTCCTTAATGCTGGCTATTCTGAATAACAGCCTGCCTTTTACTTCTCAGCATTTTGGCATTCTCTTTTCCTGGGTGTCTCTCCTTGATTTTTTCTTGAAGGGCTAATTAGTGCTAATCTATGTCTCCCTTCCTCCCTCAGGTAGTCCCTTTCTTCTTTCAGGGTTCTGCTAGGAGGTAATAAACTATTTAATCTTGAACTTGCCTCTTTAAACATTTCCCTTCCTGGGGCATATAGTTTGCTTGTAAGTATCCCTAACGCAAACATAAAGTCTTTTTTTCAGACAAACTTCTAGAAAGAATAATTGATACCTTTTGTCTCCATTTCCTTACCTCACTTCTCAATGTCTTGTAATATGGATTCCTATAATTAATAATAATAATAATATTTATATAGTTCTTATTATGTGCCAGATACTATGCTAAGTACTTTATAATTATTATGTCACTTGCCATAACTTTAGGAAATAGATGATATTATTATTTCCATTTTATGTATGACTAAACTGAGGCAAATAGAGGTGAAATAACTTGCTCAAGGTCCCACAGCTAAGTGTTTGAGGTCAGATTTGAACTTGGTCTAACCTACTCAAGGCCCAGTGCTCTATTTATTGTTTTACCTCCTTTGCTGAAATTGCTTTCTCCAGGGTAGTCAATGGTTTTTAAGTGCTCCTCACCCCATGACACTGTAACAACAAAATCTTATGGTATTTCCTGTCTTTATCTCTTTCTACAGCTTTTGACATTGTTGACCACCCCATTCTTCTACTTAGTCTTTTCTTCTTTGACTTCTGATGGATTATTTCCCTTTCTTGGGTCTCCTTCTACATGTCTGACCACTCTAAGCTCATTCTTCTTTATTGGATTTTTCTAATTCTGATACATTGTGTAAAAATTAAATTAATATCAAGTAATAAAAATATATTATTTTTTGAGGTTTACTAAGGATTATTAGAAATCAAGGAATAAAGAAGATACAAAATAATAACCACGTGCCCATGGCTAATTAGCCAATTCAGAATCCCCGTGCTTAGCTTACTTACTACATCATTGCAATGGCAGAGAAGAAGCAAGAGGGAGGCGTTACTGCCAGTTAAATACCAGTTGTGATCTCGCCTAGTTGGAGACTCAGGTGAGATTATAGGGAATTCTGGGAAATACCAAGGACTTCTGGTGACTGAAGTCTAGTGTTCAAAATCTCCATTTTTACAATTGTGACTCTGCTTTGTAACTAATTATAGCTAACGAGTATGCTGTTGGTCAGAATCTTAGCATATTTGTAATTACATTCCTCGTGTGACTTGGTATGAGTAGCTAAGATCCTTACCTTAAACTAGTTTATACTTCTCAGCAAGAAATTTACTTCCTCTATCAAACGAGTTGCCATTCTCACATAGTCCCTCTTAATTTCCCCATCCCAATGACCACTTTTATTTGATCTCTTGCATAGTTAAAAAGTTATTTTGTTAAAAAAATAGGTAGTAGAATTTTGAGCTCAGTGAACAGTTAAGGAAATGAATCTCCTTTTGTTTGGAGGGGTTTTGGGGATGGAATATAATAGTATGCTACTGTCAGATACCATCATGTGGCTTGCTTTTGCTCAACTGCTTTTATTATACATTGAGACTAATTTGGTCATAATGTGGAATAGGTTGGAAAACCTAATTAATAATGACTATTATTTAAAATCAGAATTTAGAATGATTATTTTAAAATTTTAGATCACATTAGGCAAGAAAGGTTCTTTAAGGATGACTTGTCATAATAGAGGCAGCATGGTGACTAGAGTGTTGGACTTTTAGTCAGGAAATATTGAATTCAAAATTGTCACTAGAATTTATAAACTGTGAGATCTTGGAAAAGTCATATAATTTTTTCAAGCCTTAGTTTCCTTATGTATTAAATGAGGATAATAATAGATACAGTGTCTACTTCAAAAGTTGTGTCAACTGAGATATAACATATATAAAGTACTTTGAAAGCTTTTAAATACTATATAAATATCATTCATGATTGCTTTAGTGATTTCAAAAAGACCTGAAGAGCCAAAATTGTGACTAAGTAGCAGAGAAAGTCTGAAACTGCTCTGAATAGCCTTCCAAACCAATCTTTAAAGGGTGTCTTAAAAGGAGAGGAATCAGAAGAGGATGAATGTGGGAACTTTTCCACTGAATACAATGTGAAAGGTAGGCAGAGAGAGTGGATTTCTACAATAGGGGGGAGAACTGGAAGTAAAAGTGCAGGCTGAAAAACACAAGTTGACCAATCCCCCACTGACCATAGCAGACTCAAAAACAGGGTATAGGCAATTCCAGGATCCCAGGATGAGGGCTACACCTACAAAAGAACGCCTCAGAGGAGAGAAACTTTCTAAGACTTACTGCAGGGCAGAAAAATGAAACCTACCTAGTTTAGTAAACCAGTAGAGAAGAAAGACTTGATAAGCTTACAGTCCACAGGCAAAAAACAATAACAACAAAAAACAACCAAAGAAAACAAAAGGCTGAAAATATGACTAAATAACAAAGAAAAATTCAAAAAAGTAATTAAAAAACCAAATAATACAGGTTGAAGAAAAATGGGAAAAAAGAAAACAAAAGATTGAAAAACAAAGTTGAACAATTCAGAAAAGAGACACAAGAAAGCTAGGAAGAAAATACATCTTAATAACCAGAATTGGCCTACTGGTAAAAGAAAGAAAATGAAAAAAAGATTGATTTGAAAAGAAGAATAGGCCAAATGATGAAGAAGAATCAAAAGGTCATGGAAGAAAATCAATCTTTAAAAATTAGAAATGGGCAATTAGAAGCTAATGACTTCACGAGACATTAAGAAACACTAAAACAAAATCAAAAGAATGAAAAAAATAGTTGAAAATATGAAATATCTCAATGAAAATGCATCTGACTTGGAAAAGAGATCCATGAGAGACAATTTAAGAATTATTGGACTACCTGAAAGTTATCACAAAAAAGCCTAGACATCACATTATAAGAAATTATCCAAGAAAACTGACCTGATATTCTTGAACTAAAGGGCAAAATAGAGATTGAAGGAATTCACAGATCACTTGCTGTAATCAATCCTCAAATGACAACTCCTAGGACTATTATAGCCAAGTTCAAGAGCTTCCAGGTCAAGGAGAAAATACCGCAAGCAGCTAGAAAAAAACAATTCAGATATTATTGAATCCCAGTCAGGATTACACAGAATCTGGCAGCTTCCACAATGAAACACCATAGGGCTTGGAATATGATATTTCAGAAAGGAAGGGACCTGAGGCTACAACCAAGAATCATATATCCATCAAAACTGACTATATTTTTTCAGGGCAAAGTATGGTCATTTAATAAAATAGAAAATTTCTAAGAATTCTTGTATAAAATGTCAGACTTGAGCAGAAATTTTGATGTCCCAATATTAAATTCAAGAGAACCATAAAAAGGTAAATAAGAAAACAAACATTGGAGGGGAGCTACTGAAATTTGTAATATTAGAACAACAGGCATTATGATGTAAATAAGTTTTTATATTCCTTCAGGGTTAGAGTTTCCAAACTTTTTCTATGAGACTATGAACTAGATTGATTTCAGGAGGTCCATGAACTTGGAAAAGAAAAATTATATATTTATTTTCACAAACTTCTTACATAAATTAACTATTTCCTTCAGTTATGAATTTAAGAAATACCTTATTATGAGGAGTCTAGGTATCACCAGACTTACAAGCAGTTGTGTGACAAAAAAGGTTGAGAAATTCTTTATCTATTATTCTAAAATAATTGGAGAAGGAGTAGGCATCAGAATAATATTCTTTAGAGAGCAAGCAATTCTGATCCTAGCACAGTGTTTGTACAGAGTAGGTGCTTAATAAATATCTCAGTTAAGTTGTGTTGGATCAAGGGGGTAGTATCTGAATGAGTGCTGTATCAGAAATGCAATCAAAGTTATCTCTGAAAGACTTTTAAATTATACATTTGCCACCTCATTATGTTGGGATAATAATAAGTCCAGACAACCAGGAAAAGGCTTGTTTCTACTTTCTCTCCTGCTTTCTTGAGGGTTTACACATTGGAAAAGTCACAGAAATATGCTCATAATTGGAAAACATTTTTGGAAAACATGTTTCAGTTTCACTTTTCCCAAACCTCACTTGGTTCTTCCTCATTACCAGTGAATAATTCCCAACATCCTATATGTGTATAAGTGGATGAAGATTATTAAAACTACCAGGGATTTTAGAAATCCTGTCTTTAAATAGTTACACTAAAACCTTCATTTCTGTTTGCCATGACTGCTGAATTCAAATAAATATATTCTCCTCTTCTAATATCTGCTGGCCATGGTGCTGAAGTTTCTGTCTTTAAAATAGTGCTAACAAGTGCATGTGTGGAAAGCTTGGGCATCTCGCCACAATTTCCTAAACAACTATATATAGAATTGATACTAATTGACCTAATGAACAAAGGAGTTAGCTCCTCCAGTACTGGACTCAAGTCATTAGTTAGGTGAGGTTGGCATATTTTGCTTACAGTTTCTAGAGTGCATGAAAAAGTTGTGTTCGTAGAAAATGGCATGATTTTAAAGACTTTTTTTTAGAATTTAAGATGCAAGATATGGCCCCCCTCCATTTTTAAAACCATATTTGCAATTATAATACAGAGAATTTCTAGTAAGAAACTTATTCTATCAATAGATTTTGGTATTTTTTTTCTGCAATTCATAGTCATTGAGAATTATTAAGAGGGCTGAGAGGTTGAGTGATTTATTTAATATCAAATAGCCAATTTATCTTAGAGGCAGAACTTGAACCCAAGTCTTTATATTTTGAGCTTAACTCTATCCACTACACCACGTTGCCTCTCATTAAAGTAAGCACATTAGAAGTCTTTTAGTCCAAACTCCTCATTTTATAGAGGTGAAAACCATGACAGCTTACATGATCCACTAAAAGTCACAGTAAAATTAATATCTGGAACTTTAGCCTAGGCCCTCTGCCACTCTCCAGTGTTTTTTGCATTTCAAAATATATCAAACATCATCAATCAATAAACAAACATTTTCCAAGTGAGACTATTCTGCAAGTGATTGGGAAGGATGCAAACATGAATTAACCACAGTGCTTTCCTTTAAAGAGTGTACAGTTGGGAGACAAACATAAACACACCATTGACTCATCTTTAGTGTGTCACCTCCTCTCTCTTGGCCATAATTTCCTTCTCTGTAAAATGAGAAAGTGGGATGAAATGATCCTAAAATCCTTCACAATATTAAAATTATATGATTCTAAATGGAAAGTTAAATAACATTGTACCAAGGGAACAATACAACCCTTCAGAATTCAGGACATAATATTAATCACTAAATGCATACCAGAAGTAACAAGAATACTGATAGTTCAGAGGAGGGAAGTTAGTGTTGTTCTGTAGTGTAGTCATGGCAGTATCTGTGTAATGTTATACAATTTTTATTTCTCTAAGGAAGTAAAACAAGAAGTCATTGCCAAAACTGAATGAAGGAAGAGACACCTATCCCCTCCAACTACGTAGAAGGAATTGAGTGAAATTTTGCTTGTAGTTTTAAAAATTGAGAGTGAGACAGAGATGGGGGATGGGAGGGTGTGGTATGTAAATACAAGACATCATTACCATAACTGTTTGGTAGCTCAGAAAACTGAAGTTATTACTTTCCTGTGTGTCTGCATTCTGACATGGTAATAAGTGATAATACTTAGATTTAGAGTGAAAAATGATACTCCATAGCTTTACACAGCCTCCCATTCCTCAGTTCTCTAGACCTAAAGCCCTGTGGCTCTACACCATTAGTCATTTTTCCCTAAGTCCCTAGACTTATTTTCAGGGAACATACAATGATGCATCTCTTTCCCCATAAGTAGGTGGATCATGTTAGTTTTAAGTATCAGTGGGTTTGTACATCTAAGAGGATGGATATTGTGAATTTTTTTATAATACTCTCTTTGATGTGAATGTTCTTGTGAAGTTCTCTGGGTAGAAATTATCTCTGCCCTTTTCATATCTCCCACAGTGCCTAGTTTGGATATTGAATAAGTAATCAACAAATAATTCTTAGTTAATTAAATTTTTTTTGAGTTTCTTTTGAGATAAAAACTTACAGAAGACTTTTAGTAACATGCTATGCTTGCCAAATGTCAGTAATTCCTATGTGGAACTGAGGTGGCATAATAGAAAGCATACTGGACTAGAAATCAGGTGACCAGGTTCCTAGACTTGACTTTGCCATTTATTTGCTGTATGATCTTGTGCCAGACACTTTCATTTTTTGATACTCAGTCTGATGATGGATCTCATCTGTCAGATGAAGGAAGCAGACTAGATAATCTTTAAGGACTCTTCTACTTCTAACAATATAATATAAGTATAGTAGTAGTCTCT
Source organism: Monodelphis domestica (assembly GCF_027887165.1). Lineage (NCBI taxonomy): Eukaryota > Metazoa > Chordata > Mammalia > Didelphimorphia > Didelphidae > Monodelphis > Monodelphis domestica. Next base: position 103,659,780 of record NC_077227.1, read on the forward strand.
CGGTAACCAAGGATGATGATTGTCTTTGTGCGTTTTCACCTGTGATGTAGATGAGTGTGAACAAAAAACCCCCAAAAAAACAAAAAACACTTGTGCGTGAAGGAGATTTAAGTGGAAAAGTCGATGTACAGAGACAGTCCCACTCTCTTGGCGTTGGAAGCCTGGGTCCAGTGGCACGAAAAGTCATTATACCTGGAGACTTCCTCAGCTGCATTGGATGGCCATGTTGTCTTTTGTGCTCCAAAATGCCCTAAGCACTCCACAGTGCTTTGCTGCGTCGCCCTCTCAGCCGTTGAACCTTCTTATTGGTTTCTTCCATCTGTTCCGCCGAAGCAGTCTTCACATGCTGAGTGAGCAAAGCCCTTGATCCGATGGCTACCCTCACAAGGTTTAGCCGGCATGTCGAAGCCGTTGCCCAGGGTGTGGCCGCTGCCGCATGCTAGCAGCTACTGGGAGCCACAAGTGAGAGCTGGGTGTCAGGTGGGGGTCAGAGGCTGGAGAGCTGCCCGAGGAGGACATGTCAAGCCCTCCATACCAGAGATACTACTCCTCCCTGAGCACCCCATGTTATATAGTATAAACTATCTGATTTGAGAAGCCAGATTTGAATTGGCTGGGATTAAAGGACAGGCTTTCAAAGGCTGGCAATTGCTAGGCGAATGGCACCAGCAGAGAATTTAAGAGATTAGTCATTTTAGTTCTTTTGGAAGAAATGATATAAGCATCTAACTTTGCCTATTTATTGGCATGGATCATACTGTTCTTTTGGACTATTGTTATTAGGTTATGGAACATCATTATTAGAGTCATGGCTGAGCAAATTCCTGATCATAGGCCAAACCTCTCATGTTAAGAGTGGTAGTGGTGGTGGTGGTGGTAGGGAGTGTGTGTAGGATTCTATCATTGTTCAAATTCAGTATTTGAACATTAAAAGCACTATGGCAACAGAAAATATGTCTTAAACACATGTGTGATATATATGTGTGTGATAAGTGTGATAAACCCATTTTATTTATCTGCCCCATAAAAGGACATGTAAATAATATGCTACAATTACTCATTAAAAAGTTTTGAAACTTTAAAAAATAAGTTTAATTTAAATAAAAATTTTAAAATAAATTAAAATAAATTTATATATATATAAATATAAATAAATTAAATAAAAATTTAAATAAATTAAATCATATTTAAATAAGTGAACTTCAACCACTCAATAAATATTTATTAAATACATACAATATGCTAGGCATAATGTTCAGCACTGGGGATACAAAAGTAGTTCTCTCTTTCAAAGAGTTCACCATCAAATGGGGTAGATAATATACAAATAATCATGTACAAATAAAGTATACATAAGACAAATTAGAAATAGCCAAAGGGAAGATCATAGAATTATAAGGGATTGGTAAAGACTTTTTATAAAAGGTGGCATTTTCAATGGCACTTGAGTAAAGCTAGGAGGCAGAAATAAGGACAGAATTAAAAAACATGGAAGAAAGCCAGAGAAAGTGGTCAGAGTTGAGAAACAGAATGCCTTTTTTGAAGAATAGCAAAGAGGACAGTGTCATTTAGGTATGCATGTGTGTAGAGTTTAAGACCTAAGAAGATTGCAAAAAACACATAAGAAGGTGATTGAATCAGATTATGAAGGTCTTTGAATCCAAAACAGAGGATTTTATAGTTGATTCTGGAGGAGATTGGAAGCTATTGGAATTTGTTGAATATGAAGATGACATGGCTTGACCAGTGCATTAGGAAGATCACTTTAATTAGCTACTTTAGTGGAGGATGGACTGGAGTTGAGAAATAATTGGACTAGGGGCACCAATAAACAAAGTCTAGCAATAGTAAAGGCATTAAATGATGAGGGTTGAGGCAGAGTCAGAAGAGAGAAGAGGGCATATGTGAGAGATGTTATGAAGATATAATCAAAAGGCCTTGGTAACACACTGGACATGAATAATTTCAGTTATTTAGAAAATACACTTAAAGTTGAACATTTCTGGATGCCAAAGAAATGAGGTTTTATTGAATTAGATATAGTGAGGAAGGTATAACTATTCTTCTAGGACCCAAGGACTATTTTTTGCATTTTATGTTATTTAAAAATATGAATGCTACTATGCTTGTCCATTACTACACACAACTTAAAACTGAATGTATTCATAATTGTGGGAAGGATGAATTAGGTTTCAACATATCTGTCTCCATTATTCTCCAAACACATCTATCTCAGGAAGCACTGGATTTGGTATACAGCTAGCATTTAATAAATGTTTCTTGATTGAATGATGGATTCAAAGGGTTATCCTTCTTAAGTGGCTCTGCTAAAGTTCTGCCTCCTGGCAAAAGGAAAAAGACAGGAGAATTATTTCCAGGAACATATAGGAGTTTTGGCAGGAAGCCTTCTTGCTCTAAGTCCTCAAACAGGAAGATTAATACTCCTTCTACTCATTCTTGGCAGTTAGGAATAGCTGTGATTTCTGATCAATAAAGATAGAGTGGCCTGGTCATTCTAATCTTCCAGGTGGCACTCTTCCAGATGCCAAATTCATGAAAGACTGAAAAGAAGGTAAGGTCAATAGAAAAGTGCTTCCAGGTCAATGCTTCTAAAGAGCATTACACAAGGATATGGGACAAAGTTTATGTATATTTGCCTATATTGTATTGTAGGCAGTTGTGCTAGATGAACTTATACAATTTATAACTGGGTACCATTGTGTTTTTGTTGTTGTCAAGAGCTTCTATGATACCTTGAATAATATTTGCATGCATGTGAATCCTATTTCCCAGACTAGTTTCAAAACTCTTTTAGGTTGGAGATGGTGTTTTATTATTTGTTCTTATTTATACTCACTGTCCCAATATATAGTACAGAACTGGGCATACAGAATTGAGCAAATATCTGTTTAATAATAATTTATTTAATGAATAACTTTGGCATTTATTTCTTTTATCTATCTGCTCTTCTTTTGAAAAAAATTATTAATACATTTTCTTTTGATTAAAAAAGACATTTTCTCTGACCTCCCCTTCCAGGAATATTACCTGAAGATAGTTAAGCAAAAATCACTTTCTGCTTTTGTAGTTTACTAATTGTTACCAGACAAGAAGGACACAAGCTTTGATAGTGTGATCGCAACATTTTCTGTTTTAGCTCTTAGTTCCATCATTCCTCATAGTTCAGGTCTTCTAGAATAGTGCCATTGTCTTTTTGTGAATCCTTATCCCGTTCTCTTTTCTCTTTCTTCTGTCACACCCTGGCCCTTCAAGACAGGGTACAATGTTAATACTTTCTCATGCCATCCAATAAGATGACTGGTGAACTTTTGAAACCTCTTTTTTAGATAAATATCTAGATCCCATGACTTTGTTCTCAGCAGCAATATAATAAGGCTTGAAATGTGGGGGTTCTAGGCTATGAGGAGATTTGAATGTCAAAAAGAGGATTTTTGATATTTGATTCTAGAGGTGATAGAGACCCATTGGAATTAACTGAATAGGAAATGGTGTCCTCAAAATCTATGCTTTGGGAAGGTGGACTGGAGCATGGAGAGCCTTGTAGTAGTTAGACCAATTAACAGACATTGGCATGAGGTGATGAGAGCTTACATCAGTGTGGTGGTAGTGTTAGTGGAGAGCAAGGAAAAATTTGGGAATGATGTTACAAAGGTAAAATCAAGAGGTTTTGTTAAAGTATTGGATATGGAGGGGTGAGAGAGATGGGAGTCTTTGAGGGTGATGCCTCGGTTGTGGGCCTGGGTGACTTCCAAAGCCTAATAGAATAGTTATAATTGAACAAAATATGGCTCCTTTGCAATCAGGGTGTAAATTGAAGTGACAGGAGTGTGCCATGTTCTCCAGAGAAGGCCAAACCAAAAGCAGCCACTGAATCACCACAAGTCTTCTCCAACATCTCTGAAGATAGACAGTTTTATAGTCCATGGAATCAATCCTTATAACAGATGACTTGTGAGCCAACCCTGTTTCAAATCTGGGCCATCTTGTAGAAACTGAGTCATGGTTGGTGGATTCAGGGAAGATTTCAATCATCTGTTTGGAGCCAAGGTTTGCATATGTTTCTCTTCTCCTCCTTATTCAGTTCTGGCATTTCCTTTTGGTGCAAAACAGTGGTTACTAACATATTCCACATGTGGCCTTATGCAACTACAGCCTCAGCCAGAACTGCCTTAATCCAGATGCAAGTCCCATAAAATCTCCTGATTGAAGGATGATGATGATGCTATTAAAAACCATAACTAACACAATAACAATGTGAATAACAAGAAGGAAGACATTTACCAAGTCCCTGAAAATGAATTGAGGCTGTTGCCAAATAGAACCACGCATTTCTATTGCTTAGCATCCAAATGAACTGAGGAGATGGAGTTAGCCTGGTGTATTGGAATATAGTCCTGGAGCCAAGAGACCTTGGTGCTAGTCCTGTTCCTGCTATTTAGTGATCTTGAACAAAATCTTTTAACTCCTCAAATCTACAATTATTTGATGTGTAATAAGAACTCACATTTATTCATAGGCAGCTAGGTGGATTTATAGGTATCCAGTGGATAGAGTACTGGACCTAGAGGCAGGGAGACTTGAATTCAAATATAACTCCGGACACTTAATAGTTGTGTGACTCTGTCTTCCTCAGTTTCCTTACTTATAAAAATGGAGATATCAATGGCACCTATCCCAACACTGATTGTCTTCAGGATTAAATGAGATAATGTTTATAAAGCACTTAGCATAGTGCTTCTCAAATAGTAAGCATTTCATAAATCTCCCTTTCCTTCCTTCCTTCCTTTCTTCCTTCTTTCCTTTGTTCTTTCCTTCCTTCCTTCCTTCCTTCCTTCCTTCCTTCCTTCCTTCCTTCCTTCCTTCCTTCCTTCCTTTCTTTGTATCTCCCTCCCTCCTTTACATCTTCTCTCCCACCATCTTAAAAATTAATTTTCAAAATGTTTTTCTTACAACAGCTCTGGGACATAGGCAACACAAGTGCTATTATTCTTCCTTTTGTAAGTGAGGAAACTGGCTCAGAGACATTAATGAGTTGCTTATACTCATATAGTCAGTAACTACCAGGGGCTGAACTTGAACTGAGATCTCCCAACTTCAAATTCAGGGCCCATTATAGTACATCACTACTATAAAATGAGACTATCAATGCCTCTATAAATAGGATGTTGTAAGAATTAAATGAGATCATAGAAACATAGTTCTGGATTTGTTGGAGACCTTAGAGGCTATCAAGTTCTACCATCTCATTTTACTATGAGGGAATTGAGGCACAGAGATTATATGTTGTTTGCTCAGGGTCACATAACCAATAAGTATCTGAGGTAGAATCTGAGCCCAGATCTCTTTGGCTCTGAATCCAGTGCCTTCTCCATATTGGATGAACAAATGCTTCCCAATTTTAAAATACTATTGGAATGCAAGAAATTATTATATTGATGAGTGTGGATGGAGGTATGCAAAAACATGCACTATCTTGGAGAATGAAAGTGAGGAGAGTGAGAAAAAGATGGGTTTTATCCCCTTAAAAGTCAATGTATTCTGCTCTCCATGCTGCTGGTACTCTATCTCAATGCAGTCTTGTTGAGTGAATGACTATTGCTACAGTCCTTAAAGTATCCTCTCTTCCCTCAACACTGCATCTGGGGAAGTGTTAAAGGGAGATTAATGTAGTGGTAGTTTTCCAGAAATGGCTTTAGAGAAGGCTCAGTCGATGGGTTGACAAGCAATCCTTTATTGCCTGCATTAGGTAATAGAATGTGTTTGTTTCCACTTCCTTTTTCCTCCATGGACCAGAAAGGGCCTCAGTAAGTAGAACTTGTGTGTGCCTGGTCAAACAAGATTCTCTTCTAGTTTGACAAAGTCAAGGAAAGCAAGTCCAGACATATTCTCTCAGGTGGCTCCCCTGCCCTTTATAGTAAATCTGTCAAACCCTAGAGAGTGCTTGTAGTGCATCTAGTCTAACACTAGTTTTAATGAGTTAAGGACATTGAGGTCCCAAGAATTAGCATGCTTGACTCAAGATTACCCAGAAAGTGATTGAAACAAATAGATCTCCTAAATCGGAGCCATGTGTGATTCTCTTCAAGCCTAGATGCAGGGATTATGAGACTTAGTGTCTCACAAGCTTAAACCAGTCCATGTTTGGAAACCCAGGAGGTGTTTTCTTTGTCCAAGCAATAGTTGTTTTAGTTCAATTCAATAAATTGTTTTAAACTTTGGGACTGAGTATCAGCTTACTTATTTCCCTCTGGTGAGCATTCTTCCCTAGATTTGAATGTTTATTCCCCCCCCCCCTCTCTGTCTCTCTCTCTGTCTCTCTCTCTGTCTCTCTCTCTGTCTCTCTGTCTCTGTCTCTGTCTCTGTCTCTGCCTCTGTCTCTGTCTCTGTCTCTGTCTCTGTCTCTGTCTCTGTCTCTGTCTCTGTCTCTGTCTCTCTCTCTCTCTCTCTCTCTCTCTCTCTCTGTCTCTCTGTCTCTCTGTTCCTCTTTCTCTCTCTCTCTGTCTCTCTGTTCCTCTTTCTCTCTCTCTCTGTCTCTGTCTGTCTGTCTGTCTGTCTCTCTCTCTCTGTTTCTCTCTCTCTGTCTGTCTTTCCTCAAGCAACAATATCTTACTGCTTTTACTGCAAGAAGGAAAGTGATTGCCAAGTTTAGGGAACAAGGAAGAAACCCCTGAGGCCTAAAGAAAAGGGGTACAAATTCAAATCTCTTAGATTTCCTTAGAAATCCCTTAGAAACTTTCTAGATGTGTGACCCTGGACAACTCACTTAACTCTTTTGCCTAGTCCTTGCCATTCTTCTGTCTTAGAACTGATACTAAAACAAAATATAAAGGTTAAAAAAATGAAGGAATAGAAAAAAGCTCTCCTGGCTTGGAAAACTTAGTTTCAATCCATAGGTAAACATCCCTGAATTCTTTCCTTTGCTTATTTTTAAGAGGAAAGATTACAAATTAGTTCCCTAGTACTCATATGCCTATGCCCTTTTCACAGACCATCTCCTTGTATTACCTACCACTTTCTAATAAGTTATAATAGGTTTATAACCTACTTTTACAATGACAGATGTAGGATTTCATAATAAATATGTTTTCTTGCATTCCAGGAAGGGCATGGGAAACTCCCCCACCAGGAAGAATTTACATGTGTTCAGTGAACAAAAATCTACAAAAAGTAATTTCCTTACTAGAATCCTATGAGGTATGGAGGGTCTCACAATGTTTCCCCACCTGGTAAGCTGGAGAGTGGAAGCCCAGCCAGTTACAAAGAATCAGGCAACTATAGAAACTGGAAAATTTCCTCTACCCATGGCCTTGGTTCTTATGATGGAAACCTCCCAGTGTGGAGGGACACCAACATCTTAACAACAATACCTATCAGATAATCAATTTAAGAGTTCAATATCAGGGATCAAGGTGGGGGATAGGAGGTAGGTAAGATTTCCCTTACATACCCCTTTAAAGTTTTCAAAGAACTTCCCTTGTAATGCCTCTGCAGGACATGCAGCTAAGTATCATCTTCATTTTAGAAAAAGGACCCAGGGCTCCCTGGAGATGTAGTTCCTTGCCCTGAGGTTATATGACTGCTAAATATTAAGGAGCTTCTGGCAAAGGTACTGATTTTTTTCTCCATGCACAGAGGTCATTTCCAACATCTCTTAGAAGAAAGAACAGGATGACAAAATGTCGTGGGCCAATATTTCATGTTGGGTTTTGCCCTCTTTTGACTTCTGGGCATTTCACAGGAGAGCCTACATGGTTCCAGTAGCAGCAGCAGTTTCCATTTGGCCATTAATCAGGTTGCCAAAAGTTGAAAAATGCCATTTTCCCCAAGTGTGAGAGAGGAGAGTTTTTTTTTTCCTTGTGCTGAAACCAAAAAGAACATGCCTTCAGCTATGAGAACTAGAATTAAGGGTCTCATCCAGCACAGCCGGGCCTCCTCCTGGCCTTGGATTCTCTCTTGCTCTGAAGCCCACTTTGTAAGCACATCCTCACGTCTGCCAAGCAGAGCATTAGTGAGACAGACATTTTCGCTGTCTGCTGCATCCGTCTTCATTACGGTAATGAAAACTGTGTGCGAATGTCTCACATCCATCACCCGTGCTTCTGTCCAGAGAGCTAACATGCATCTAAATCATGCCCCCAGGCTCATTGAATGTATTTATTACCTAGGTTTGTAGAGTTGGGCCTCTTCCTTCTGAGGTGGTCATGTTGGTGTTCCCAAAGGCCCCTTACTATGTAAAATCAAGTGGAGAGAGATGAAGACTTTGAAGGAGAAGAATTGTTTTTTCCAGAGATCAATGAACTTGAACATCAAATATGCCTGAACTATTATAAAAGGAAGAGATGAAAAAGGAAGAGCTAGGAAGAAAGGGAGAATGGAATCAAGATCTTTCATTGGCAGGGTCTTAGGAAGCTGGGCCAAAAAGCAAAGAAAATCTGCAGGAAGTGATTGTAAAGCTCAAAATGGTAGAGTTTCTGCTTTCCATCAGTCAAAGCAATGTACTGAAGGGAAATTTCCACTGAAAATAAAATTAGCTAGGACATGAACCCATTCTGGACTTGTCGCTGTTTTTTCTTCATCTATTGTCTAGGAAACTCCAGAGATGGAGGCATAGCTGAAACTGTGAATATTATTACAAATTCTCCTTCTCCCCCCAACCCATGAATTATTTAAAATCTGTATTAATTATCCCAAAGGGCACATGCTTTTTAAGCTGGGATGGGAAAGAAGGTAAGAAATAACTGTTCTAAGACAGCTCATTATCTTACCTCATCTTCTTTACAATACTAACCCACTTGAATCATCCTCCCTCCAAAAACCCCTGCTCCTTGAAAAAATTTAAATCATTCCAGGACAGCCCAATCATTTCCAGATACATTAAGGGATCTATTGTGAATTCATACCGTATTGCTTTGGACTGTGTGTGTGTATGTGTGTGGTGGGTGAGGCATCATTCTCCTTTTTTCCATTGAAGACAGGATCGAGGGGCTTATCATAGGAGGAATTTAGATTAGACATTAGGGCGACTTAAGAAATTGCAGGTATAGGTAATTTTTATGAAACAGTTTTCATAGAAATAACACATTTACACTAACACTATATAGTTACAATGGATTCATATGTATATATTATTTCATATGTTTCTCACAATGATAAGACTATTTTGCAGATGAAGACATCATATGGGGAAGGGAAAAGCACTTACTATAGGTTAGATCCTGTGCTAAGTGCTTTATAATATTGTCTCATTTGATGGTTTTTACTCAAATGATTTGCCCAAGGAAAAATTCCTGATAGATAGAATTATGATTCAAACTAAGATCTATGAACTTCTAATCCAGTGCTCTTTCTGCTGTATCAAATTATCATTCAGATTGCTGACAATGTTTGTAAATCAAATTATTATTAATCAAATATTATTCTAAGTAACGAGGAAAGTATACTGTTTTTTTCTCCTCTTCCTTCTCCTTTCCTACCCTCTCCTTCTTCTACCTCATCAACATCAATACCTTTCATGTACATCAGAAAGCACATTTAATCTAGAATCAGATAACCTGGGTTTGAATCTTGACTATGCCACCTATTACCTATTTGGCTTTGGGTCACAGTCATTTACCCTCCCTTGGCTTTTGTTTTCTTGGCAGTAAAATGAAGAGGCCAATCTAGAGGGACCTCTAAATTTCCTTCTATTTCTGAATCTATGATAAGTAAAAGACATTTACAAGCTAGACAGTTTTGCTTTGGGAGGGCAGAAAAACATGACCCAGGATATTGTGGTGTTTCAAAGGAGCTCTTTACTCATGGAGTTAGAAAAGAGTGATTAGGGGAATGAGCACAGTAAAAAAAAAGTGGCTGCAGGAAAGAGAATGAAAACAAAGCAAAGATGTCAGATGGAGTGAATTATAAAATAAACTGCCACTAAGTAGAGAAATGCAGATCAAGGCAACTCTTACATGCCACCTCACAGTTGTCAGGTTGTCCAATATAGCAGTAATGTGATAAATGTTGGAGGGGATGTGGCAAAACTGGGACTCTAATGCATTGTGAGTGGAGTTGTGAACTGATCCAACCATTCCGGAAGGCAATTTGGATCTACGCTCAAAGGGTTATCCAACTGTGTGTACTCTTTGACACAGCAACGCCACTACTAGCTTTATATTCTAAAGAGATTTTAAAAAGGGAAAAGGACCTACTTATACAAAAATATCTATAGCAGCTCTTTTTGTGGTGGCAAAGAACTGAAAAATGAGGGCATGTCCATCAACTGAGGAATGGCTGAACAAATTGTGGTATATGATGGTGATGAAATACAATTGTGCTTATAAGAAATGGTGAGCAGGATGATTTCAGGAAAAAAACTGGAAAGACCTACATAAACTGATGTAATCTGAAGTGAGCAGAACAAGGAGAATATTGTACTCAGTAACAGCAATACTGTATGAAAATAAGTTGTGAAAGACTTAGCTGTCCTCACCAACATAATGTAGGATAATTCTGAAGGACTTATGGCAAAGGATGCTATCTACCTCCAGAGAAAGAACTGTTGACGTCTGAATGGGATCAAAGCATGCTACTTTGTGTTTTAGTTTTTGTGATTTGGTTTTATATGAATATTCTTTCACAACAACTAATATGGAAATATATTTTGTGTGATCATACATGTATAACCAAGGTTAAATTGCTTACCACCTCTGGAAAGCTGATGGGAAGGAAGGCAGGGAGATAATTTGGATCTTATAATTTCAGAAAATGCATGTTGAAAATTGGTTTTACATATAATTGGGGAAATGAAATATTAAAAAGAAAACTGCCAGGCAAAGGCAATATAAAGTTCTCAGGCAGCAGAGAGAGCATCTGTTCCAGAGAAGGCTTATGGGCAGGAATAGACCTCTAGCCTCAGGATGCATCAATAACTTTTGAAATCAGTTGCCTAAGTCATAGGTGCCTCCTCCTCCATTAGGCTTTTCCTGATTCCTCCAGTTGGTAGTGCTTTCTATGCCTGAGATATTTTTGTGGGTGTAGACTTCATATTTTCCAAAGTAAATCTTTGTCCTGCCTCTGGCTGTGTGATCTTTAGGAAGTCACTGAACTTCTCAGCACATTTATGGAGAGACTACTTTGTACTACTAAGCACTGGGAATATGAAGAAAGGCAAACATAGTCCCTATGTTCAAGTGTCATTCTAATTGGGTAGATAACATGCAAACAACTATGTACAAATAAGGGTAAAATGGAAGTAATTTGAGAGGAGAATCTCTAGAAGTAGACGGAAGAGGGACTGGAAAAGGCTTCTTAAAGCAGGCAGAATTTGAACTGAAGCTTAAAGGAAGACAGGGAATCTCAGAGGCAGAGAACGTTCTAGACCTGGGGTACAGCCAGTGAAAAAAGTAGGCAATTCACTAAGACTTTATGTTGCAGAGAAGGTGCTGACCTTTGCTAGTTAGAAGTTCCTTACTAGGAACTCCCCATACTAATGAAGTCCCAGGTCCTAATACTATGTTTGCAAGGTTTCTTTATACCCCCCAGGAGAATATAAGCTCTTTGAAGACAGAGATTGATTTCTTTGTTGTTGTTTCCATTCCCAGGACATAGAGAGGTATCATGTCTAGCACATAGCAATTGCTTGTTGAATGGAAATGAATGATAGGGAAAAGAATGGGCAAACTCCAGTTCTAAGAGATTTTACAGGGTTTTGTTCAAAGGAAAAGGGAAGAGCAAAACAAATAATATAGATCTTGTTCATGAAATCTTTCTGGAATCTCTAAATACTGAGGGATCTATCACAAAGTTAATAGAGGAATTATTGAGGTAAAAGCACACTGTGGGAGAGAGGAGGAAGAAATGAGAGCAGAGAAAATGAACATTTGCATGAATAAATGCAAATGTTTATAAGAAACTGAGATGAAGATGAATTTGGAGTTAGTAGACTTTTTTTCTGGTTGGTTTGGTGGTGGAAAAAGACTTATAAATATGTAATTATGCAAATTTACTTTATAATAAAAATCCTGTGGGATATCAGTTTCATCCCTTAGAATTTCCCCAGATGGAAAAACTTATGATTGGTGAGATGGTCAAAAAGGGTCAGCAAAAAGAGGAATACTAACTGTAAGAAAATGAGCAGCTGAAGGAGGGACAACAAAAGGAACAGGGGACAAGGACCTCAAATAATCTACATGCAAGACAACCTGCCCTTGCATGAATTTTTTGGACTTGGCTGCAGTGGGCACTAATGTATTTTTAAGGTGGCATAAATGAGATCTCTCCTTTCCTTTTACTGTGGTGGGAATGACAATCTTCTTAGACATCTAAACATGGAGCACACTCCAGTTCTTGGCTGCAGACACCCCAAACAGTAAGTCAATAAACATTTGTTAAGTAACTACTATGTGTCAGGCACTGTGCTAAACAGAGGTTTCAGACAAAGAGAGCTCACAGCCTAAAGAGGGAGACAACATACAAACAACTATGTACAAGCAAGCTATACACAGAAAAAAATGGAAATAACCAACAGAGGGAAGATGCTAAGAATCAAGGAGGATCAGGGAAAACTTCTTGTAGGAAATGGGATTTTATCTGGGACTTAAGAAAAGCCAGGAGGTAGAAATGAGGAGGGAGGGAATTTAAGGAATAAGGGACAACCAGTGCCCCCTTTTGCCAAGCTTTCTATTAGAACAGCATGTGCCTTTCTGGAAAAAAAAAAGAATAGGCTTTCTGGAATTTGGGAGAGTCCAGGATATTTATCAAAGCATCTTTCAGTGGCTCATTTTCAAGAACTTCAAAGCAGAATCCTTTGAATCTTGTTGTTTCTTATGCCCTTTGCCTTATAGCATTTGGCCTGCTCTTGGTTACAGTATTATTATTCCTTGTTCTCTCCTCAGTCCTGGGCCTCTGTCCTAGGAGTAAGAGGGTCTGTTTCTGGCATTTGAAAGAATTGCAGAATCACTGGCAAGGAAGCCTTTTATCTTTGTTGTTTGGTTTAATCACTCTGTTTCAAAGCCTTACACCAATAAATTTATTTCTAGTCTCTTTTTTCACCACCTTTTACCCATTAGTGTATTCCCTCTGTTCTTCTCCCATACACTTTCCCTCAAGGTCCACCTGTCTCCAATCTTCCCAAACTGAACCTTAATTTATCTTATACTGCAGAATATGTTTGGGAAAGGGTTCTGTTTCAAGACTACTAAACCATTTTTCTTGTATTTAGTTCCTGAGATCCCACTACTTCATTAATGATACTAGCTAGCATTTATATAGTACCTACTTTATGCCAGGCACTGTGCAAAGTGCTTTATATTTTATCTTTATAATATATATATATATACATATATATATATGTATAACTTTATTAATGTTATCTCATTTGATTCTCACAATAACCTACCTGTGAGGTAGGTGCTGTTGTTATTTCTACTTTACAGATAAGGAAACTCAGGCAAATAAAGGTTAAATAAATGACTTACCTAGGAAGTTAATAAGTCTCTGAGGTTGAATTTGAAGTCAGGTCTTCCTGGCAAAAGGTCCAGTACTTAATGCACTATGTCACATAAGTGACCTTGTTATGCCTTCTTAGATTGATCACAGAATAGATAAGAGCTTCTTCAGTTTCTAGTATGACTCTTGTGTTTACCTTCTCCCTCACTACCCAAAAGTTAGATATTCTTGATGTATATGTAACTGAAGCATGGACTTGAGTCTCTCTGGGCCCCTTGTAGCTCCAGGTTTCCAAAATCATGTGAGTTTGTTGATTTCCTGCCTTCTCTTTGAGTGTGGAGTAGCTCTGGTTGAGTTTGTTCTTCTTCTACAGCTTTGTTGACTCTGGTAGAATCATGGGCTGCTCAAAGATCTTTCAGTTCTCAAAGATACTGGGGTGCCTATACTGTTCTTACCTCTTGCCATAGTGAGATGTGGTCCTCCAGTTTCCTTTGTTTTGAGGTGATTCATTTTCTTTTTCTGTGTGTATGGAGGGATGGGGGAACAAAGCATCCTTTACTCTGCCAACTTAGTTCCTAGCAACTCAAGTTAAAAGTCCATTTATCCTTCAAGGACCTCATGCTTTTGAGAAGTCTTCCCCTGATCTACATCTTTGACTCAACCTTTGATAGAAGTGATCACTCCCTTCTCTGAATGGTACCTTTGGTGCCTTTCCTTTGGTCCTTACCAGATTTTATTCAACTCTCGCCCCACATACTCTAATTCTAGTATGAAATATCATTAAGGATAGAGACAATGCCTTATGGATCTTTGTCTCCTAAACATAGAATGGATATGAAAATTAATCCTGTCCAACAATTTCTTTTTATAGAGGAGATGGAAACAAAAGATCAGAGAGGAAAATGGACTCAGTAAAGCTCTCTCAGCAAATCTGTGGCAGAGTCTCGGGTAAAGGTTGCTCTCTCTCTTTTTAAAGCATACCACAATACCATCAAGTAATATTCTTGCAGGAAAATGACCAGGTCTTTTCAAACATACATTGTCAATATGATGGTAGGTTTGGGATCTTTGATTCCTCCTTCAGTTTATCAAGAAGCATTTGTTTACTTGTCTCTATATATAGGAGGTAGAGATACAGATAAAAAATGAGATAGTCCTTACCCTAGAAGAGGTTACATTTTTATCTAGATAGCTATGTAGCCTAGAGCCCAGAGACTTAATCTTTATTTGGGTTGTTGTCTCTGTTCATCTGTTTGACTTTTTGTGACCTCATTTGGACTTTTCTTGGCAGAGATGCTGGAGTGTTTTGTCACTTCCTTCTCCAGCTCATTTTACATATGAGGAAATGGAGGCAAATAGGGTTAAGTTACTTGCCCAGAGTCACACAGTAAGTATCTGAGGCCAGAAATCAGAAAGATGAGTTCTCCTGACTTTAGGCATTGCACTTTATTCACTACATGAACTAATTTTCCATTAATTGGAATGCTTAGTATTGATTCTTGAAGAAATTTGCTTTTTTAAGTATTTTTTGTTACTTGTAGTACAAATAAAAACTAAAACATAAAAAAATAACCAAGCATTCTACAGGGCTTCTCTTTCTTTTTTTTTTTTAATTTGAAAAATGTTATTTAATTAATTTATTTATAATATTTTTCCATGGTTGCAAGATTCATGTTCTTTCCCTTTCCTCCTCTCACCCCCTCCCTTAGCCAATGAGCAAATCCACTGGATTTTACATGTGTTATTGATGCAGACCTATTTCCATATTATTAATATTTGCATTAAGGTGATCACTGAGAGTCTACATCCCCAATCATATCCCCATTGACTCATGGGATCAAGCATTTGTTTTTCTTCTCTGTTTCTACTGCCACAGTTCTTTCTCTGGATATGGATAGCATCCCTTCTCATAAGTCCCTCAGAATTGTCCTGGATGATTGCATTGCTGCTAGTAGAGAAGTTCACTACATTAGATTGTACCAGTGTATCAGTCTCTGTGTATAATGTTCTCCTGGTTCTGCTCCTTTCACTCTGCATCAGTTCTTGGAGGATGTTCCAGTTCACATGGAATTCCTCCAGTTCATTATTCTTCTTAGCACAATAGTATTTATATATACCACAATTTGTTCATCCATTCCCCAATTGAAGGGCATCCCCTCATTTTCCAATTTTTTGCCACCACAAAGAGCGCAGCTATGAATATTTTTGTACAAGTCTTTTTCTTTATGATCTCTTTGGGGTATAAACCCAGCAGTGCTATGGCTGGATCAAAGGGCAGACAGTCTTTTGGTACACCTTTGAGCATAGTTCCAAATTGTCATCCAGAATGGTTGGATCAATTCACAACTCCACCAACAATGCATTATTGCCCCAATTTAGGGCTTTTCTTTCTTGATTTGTGAATAATACTCAATTTCTTTATGATGCCAAATAATACCTCATCTATTCATCTATATTCAACAAACAGTTATTGTGTCTACTGTGTTCAAGGTACAATGTAAAAGATTCAAAGACAAAGTATAATACAGTCCCTTCAAGGTCCTTACAATTTACTAGAAAGTATAGTATAGTATAGTATAGTATAGTATAGTATAGTATAGTATAGTATAGTATAGTATAGTATAGATAGATAGATAGATAGATAGACAGATAGGAAAGGGAAGGGATCTGAGCTTTTATTGATTTAGGAAATACCTACATGAGGAAATCCCCTCTGCTGATGCAGGTTTAGTTCAGCTTATAATCTTAGAGAGCTTCCTGGGGATCACATAGGTTAGGTGCTTTCCCTAAGGTGACACATAACCAATATTTGTCAGGAATGGGGCTCAAATCTAGGTCTTTCTGATTTTGAGGCCAGGTCTCAGTCCAATATATCCAGTTGCCTCTCTATAGAAATAAGTCTATATAAAGTAATTTTCTGGGGAAGAGAATATTAACCAATGAATTAGGGTCACTATGAAAAGCCTTGTGTGGGAGTTGACATCTGAGCTGTGCTTTGGAGGAACCTGGAATTGCTAAGAAATAGAGGTGAGAGGAGGAAGAAATTTTGGCACACCTGTGTCAAAGAATAGAACTGGATAATGTAAATGTCATATACAGGGAACAGCTTGCAGAACAGTTTAATCAGAATGGACAGCATGTGAAAGAGTTGCAATGGGAAATGAGACTGGAAAGGTAGGTGGGAGTCAGAGGGTGGAAGGTTTTAAAATCTGAGTGAGGATTTTGTATTTTATTTTCATGGCAATGAGTCTCTGAAAACTTTTAGAGTAGGGCAATAGTATGATTAGGTCTGAATTTTAGGAATATCAGTTTGGCAGTGGTATAAAGGATGGAAATGAGAGGCTGCAAGCAAAGAGTCTAATTAGGAACCTATTGGAATAATACAAGTGAAAGTGCTAAGGACCCGAACTAAAGTAGAGGGGTTGTGGGAGTATAGAGAAAGGAACAGTTGCAAGATATGCTGAGAAGGCAAAATCTACAAGGTAAATTTCTTATAGGATGTGGGGATAAGGAGGATGGAAGCATCAAGGATGACTAATATTGTGAACCTCAGTGACTAGAAATATCACTACCCACTTTACAGAAATAGGAATGTTTGGAGAGGGAATTTCTTTGGGGTGAGGAAGCATTGGAATATGAATCTTGCCTTTTAATGAATGGAATTTGATATATGTGACATTTAGCATATGTCAAATTCCATAGATTCAAGACAACATTTAAGAAGTGGGCATTAGGCTTCCACTTTTTTTTAATTGTATAGGGATGGTGGAATTTATCAGTGAACTCAGTTTACAAAACAGTATACAAGAGGGAAGCAAAGACAAGTGACAGAGGAAGAATACAAAGACTGGCATGTCCCTAAAAAAATAGAAAAATAAGAGTTAAAGCAACAAAGGAGCTAAAATTGATGATAAATGTTATGCACAACAAAAGGGACCTTTTAAACTATGTTTTGGGAAATAGGAGGAAAAATAGAAAGGGAAGAAATGTTGGCTAGTTTAAGTGTAATGGATAAGGGAGAAATTAGAACTCATAATCCATTTTGCTTCTGTCTTCTCTACCATGGAGAATGATTTTGGACCTGGAAGGCTAGACAAAAAAGAAAGGGATCAAAACCTGAGATAAGTGAGGAGATGTTGACACAATACCTTGCTACCCTCATGGAGTTCATATTATGAGGCTGGATAAGTACATTTTAGATTATTGAAATAATTTTAAAATGGGATTGATGAAGCACCATTGGCTATCTTGGAAGAAGAGGGTTAAATTAGAGAAGAGTTGTAGGACTTAGAAAGGGCAAATGCAGTTCTATTTATTGGAAAGGAATGAAGAGGGCTTTTATTCTCTTCTATGCCTCTACCCAAGTCATTGACTTCTTAGAAAGTATAGAAACATGTTTTATAGCTCAGAGTATGGGTTTAAGTCATTGGGAATGGTTCAGTGGAACAGGCATATTCAAGTCAGGTCTTGAAGGATGCTTAGGACTTAGATAGAGAGGAGAGGGAGAGTGTACTAGTATTGGGAGGAGAATTGGTTCTAGAGTCAGAGAGCCTAGATTCAAATTCTACTTCTATTATGCATGTGAGTTACCCAAACATTTAACTTCATGCCCTTGAATTTGTTTCTTTATCCATAAAATTAGGGAGTTGAACAGATGACTTTTGAATTATTTTCTAATGCTAGATGATACTATAATACTATGAATTTCATGATAAAAGGTATGAATCTAGGAATAGTAAGGAGACCAGCTGCAATAGCATAGGTACATGTTAGGCAGTGATTAGAATTAAGCTTGAATAGATTCTGGAAGGGTCTTGGAAGCCAGACAGAGGAGTTTTTAAATTTGTATGATAGGAAATAGGGAGCCATGGTAAGTATTTAATCAGGGGAGAGACATAATAAAATTTATGTTTTAGGGAGGTAAATCTACCAGTGCTATGGAAGAATAATTGGCGATAAGACTGTTCTAGGCTACATGTCACAGACTTGGGCTTCATGCTGTTTGGGAGCACAGTGTCAACCATCTTTGAGGGAGGCTTTTTTAAGGCCCTTAATAAGTAATATTACTAATTTAGAGCTCCAAATGGACTACAAGTGTTAATCAATCCAAATAATCTAATGAGAAATAATTTGGTAAGCTGATGAGCTAATGGAGTGTTAACAATGAGGCAGAAAGATGATTCACTTAGGTAAACAATTGGATTATGTAGCACACTTCTAATTATCTTCTTCCATTGATATTTTTACAAATGCATAAAGTGGTTTCATTGCATAAGGCAATGAGTTAATTTGGCAAGAACTTAGCCACTCAATGATGGGATCATTTGTGGATCAATTTCTGGAAAACAAGAGCTGAGTTATTGCATTCTTTTCCATTTTCAACTTTTAGTTAGGGTTCACCCAATTCAAAGTGGAGAGATAACTTGGCATGTATCTGGCAATTTGGTTACCTCTAGGGATCCCTACAAGATTATTAAGTTGAAACACTATATTTGAATGGAACATTCCAGTTAAAGAAATCCATTATTCCATTTGTTCCCATAATATTTCTATGTAGTAAGCAGGGCAGGTATCATTCACCCTACCTTTTACTTATGAGGAAAGTAAAGCTTAGAGAGATTAAGTGACTTGTCCAAGGGTCACCCAACTGGTAAATATTGGAATGGAAGACTTGAATCTACATATTTTTCCTTTGTCTAGTTCATTCATTTCGTATCTTGATGATCTGAATGCCATCTATGATCACTTGCTGTCTAAAATAGAGGAAATTCCATCCTTTTCTTCCATGGACATTTACTAAATGTCTATTATATTCAATGCATAGTAGAAGGCACTAGGTGAAATACAAAAAAATTAGAATTCAAGGAAATGAGGCATTGTAGAAGGGTAGGAGTGAACTCTAAAAATAATGTATCATGGTTATAACAGAGACTTTTTAAGAGTGAAGAGAAATAATGAACTTTGGCTTTGTTCAATCCCATTTGGACAAAATGATTTTCTCTAATGTCTAAAAGAGACACAACTGACAGAATATATTAACTTTTACTCCTGGTTTTTTGGAAATGAAAAAAAAACCCAAATGATGCAATCATCATAATCAGAATCATTGCATTATTGTCTTTTGTAATTATCTTGTTTCCTTTTTCTTTTTAAAAATTATGTATTTATTTTTTCAGTTAAATGTAGAAACTGATTTTGACAATTGTTTTCTGACATTTTAAGATTCAGATTTTCTCCTTCCTTCCCTTCTCCTACCTCCTCAAGGCAGAAAATAGTCTGATATGAGTTATACCAGTGCTTTCATGCAATTAATATTTCAATATTCCTCATGTCAGGATAGAAGACACATATTACACATACAAAAAAGTGGAATGTGGCATGCTTTGATCTGTAGTCAGACTCCCAACAGTTCCTTCTTTGACTGTGGGTAGCTTTTTCATCATAAATTCTTCATGCTTATCTTAGAAAAGTACTTTACTGATGGTTTAGTCTTTCATAGTTGATCATTTTATAATGTCTGTTACTGTACTTCTTCTTTCCTTGTTCTACTTACTTCACTTTGTATCAGTTCATTTAAGTCTTTCCAAGTTTTTCTGAACCCATTCTGTTCATTATTTCTTATGGCACAATACTATGTCATCACAACTATATAATACAACTTGTTCATCTGTTCCTTAAGTGAAAGAAAATGCCATAGTTTTGAATCCTTTGCCACTACAAAAAGTTCTGCCAAAAATATTTTGGTAAAGACAGGCTGTTTTCCCTAATCTCTGTTCTTTTTGGGATACAGGTCCAGTAGTGGTACTCCTGGATCAAAGAGTATACAAAGTTTTATGCCTCTTTGAGCCTGGTTCCATATTGCTCTCCAAAATGGTTGTATCAGTTTATAGTTCCACCAATAGTGTATTAGTGTCCCAATTTGCCACATCCCCTCCAATGATTATTATTTTCTCTCTTTGAGTATGAGGTGGTATCTCAGAATTATCTTTTAAAAAGACATCATCTTCTGTCTTCGAATCAATACTATGTATTGGTTCTAAAGCAGAAGAGTGGTAAGGGTTAGGCAATGGGGTTAAGTGACTTGCTCAGGCTCACATAGCTAGGAAGTGTCTGAAGCCAGATATGAACCCAGGACTCTTAACTCCAGTCCTAGCTTTCAGTACACTGAGCTATCTAGCTGCCCACTCAGAATTGTTTTAATTTTCCTTTCTCTGATTAATAGTGATTTAAAACGTTTTTTATATGAATATGGGTAATTTAAATTTCTTCCTTTGAGAAAGGAAGATGTTCACATCTTTGGCCATTTTCAATTGGGGAATGCTTTGAATTCTTATAAATCTGTCTCAATTCTTTATGTATTTAAGAAATTAGGTCTTTGTCAGACATTTGCTATAAAGGTTTTTTTCCCTTCTTCAAATTGGTTGCTTTGGTTTTATTTGTTAAAAAAAAACAAAAACAAAAATGAAAAACTTTTAAATTTAATGTAGTCAAAATTATTCATCTCTTAAATGTTCTCTATGTCTTGTTTGGTTATAAATTATTCCTTTAGTCATAAGCATGATGGGCAAACTTTTCTATCTTTCCCCAATTTGTTTATGGTGTTACCCTTTATTTCTAAATCAAGGATCCATTTTGACTTTATCCTGATGTATGATGTGAGATGTCAATCTATAAGTAGTTTCTGCCATACTGTTAATCAATTTTCCCATCATTTTTTCAAATAGTAAGTTTTTTTCCTCCAAAAGCTTGGATCTATGGGTCTATCAAATACTAAGTTGCTATAGATGTTTACTGCTATATGTCGATTACCTAATCGAGTCCATTGATCCAGTACTATATTTCTTAACCAGTACCAGATTATTTGGTGATTACTGCTTTATAGTATTGCTTGAGATTTGGTATGGATAGGCCTCCTTCCTTCATATTTTTTTCCCTTGATATTTGTGACTTTTTGCTCTTCAAGAAGAATTTTGTTATTATTTTTCTAGTTCTAGGAAATAATTTTTATGTTGTTTGATTGGTATGTCATTGAACAGATAAATTAATTTAGGTAGCATTATATTTTTATTATGTTAGTATAGTCTATCTATGAGTGATTAATGTTTTTCCAGTCATTTAAGTCTGACTTTATGTGCGAATCCATTCTATTTTCTAAAAATGTTCAAACTTTTCACATATTCTATGGCCATTGAGTAATGCAGTTCAAACTAAGGGAGACCTTGGTTTGAATGCTCCTAGCTCTGTGATTGTGGTCAAGTTCCTACTTTACCTCTCAAAGCCATAGTTTTCTCACGGATAAAATGTGCACAATATCATCTGTAGAATCCATCTTATTGAGTTGTGAGGATTCACTAAAAATTCTTTCCTAGATGAGACTGGACCTGATGATAGCTCTACATTTATTGGCCCCACTCTAGGCATCAAATTTTGCTGTTGTTTTCAAAGCTTTTAGGTAAATATTCCTTTGTTTCCAAAGTGCATCTGTTTTACTTTCTGAGATTGACTTTACTATTAGCAATGAGAAAAGAAAGTTAAATCATGTTACCTTGGTTTGCAATTAGTTGCTGTCAAGATATTTGAGTTTCACTTCTAAGGCTTGAGACAAATCCAAAGGAGTAGACTTGATTAAATGACTCTCAAGCTTCTTTACTGCTCTTAGAGTCTGTGTTTGACAGATTTATCTGAAATTGATAAAAAGGATGAGGGATGGAGATGGCTGTCTACAGAGATCCCCAGAGTTAGGTACTATAGAGAATAGCGAAAAGAAGAAACAAAATATCATATGAGATACCCACAAATTGACATAAGGCACAACATAATGCAAAGACAGCTCAAGAGTGATGCAAGATGCTAAAGAATGAAATTCTGAAGACACAGAAGAAAATTATTCCAGTTGGGGAAGAAAACTTGGATTTGTGTGAAGAAATCTATGTGACTGCATAGAGAATCCATAAATCAACTTAGATTTTAGTTTATTTTTTATTTATTTTAAAATCCATTTATTTATTTAATTAATTTAGAATATTTTACCAAGGTTACATGATTTGTATTCTTTCCCTCTCCACCCACCTCTCCCCTCCCATTGCCAACAAGCAATTCCACTGGGTTTTACATGTATCGTTGATCAAGACCTATTTCAATATTATTAATATTTGCACTAGAGTGATCATTTAGAGTTTACATCCCCAATCATATCCTCATGGAATCATTGGATCAAGGAAATGTTTTTTCTTCTGTGTTTCTACTCCCACAGTTCTTTCTCTGGATGTAGGTAGTATTCTTTCTCAAAAGTTCCTCAGAATTATCCTGTATCATTGCATTGCTTCTGGTAGAGAAGTCCATTATAATCAATTGTGCCACAATGTATGAGTCTCTGTGTATAATTTCTCTTTTCACTCTGCTCATTTCACTCTGCATCAATTCCTAGAGGTCTTCCCAGTTCACATGGAATTCCTCCAGTTCATTATTCCTTTTAGTACAATAATATTCCATCACCAACAGATACCATGATTTGTTCAGTCAGTCCCCAATCGAAGGGTATCCCCTCATTTTCTAATTTTTTTGCCACCACAAAGAACACTGCTACAAATAGTTTTGTACAAGTATTTTCTTGTTATTTCTTTGGGGGTACAGACCCAGTAGTGGTATGGCTGGGTCAAAAGCCAGACAGTCATTTTAAGACCTTTGGGGATAGTTCCAAATTGCCTTCCAGAATGGTTGGCTCAATTCACAACTCCAATAGCAGCACATTAGTGTCCCAATTTTGCCACATTCTCTCCAACATTTATTACTTTCCTTTGCTGTCATATTTACCAGTTTTATAGGTGTGAGGTGGTACCTCAGAGTTGTTTTGATTTGCATTTCTCTAATTTTAAGAGAGTCAGAACACTTTTTCATGCGCTTATTGATAGTTTTGATTTATCTGAAAATTTCCTATTCATGTCTCTTGCCCATTTATCAATTGGGGAATGACTTGATTTTTTGTACAATTGATTTAGTTCCTTATATATTTGAGAAATTAGTCCTTTGCCAGAGGTTTTTGTTATAAAGATTTCCCCCTATTTGTTGCTTCCTTCTAATTAGATTTTAAAAGAAATATACCAAAGATGGAAATAAGTCTATGTAATAGAAGATTAATATATGTATCGTGACCTATAAAAATGGTGTCAGGAATGCAACTTTTCAAAATTAAGAATGGAAAGGAAAATTAAGGACATCAAAAATTCTTACTTAAGCTACAGTCGGAAAAAGGTGGATAAAAAAAGAGATAGAACCTTTGCTTGGGGGAGGATCTGACAATGATAACTGACAATAGGGAGAAAACAGAGATAATTATTATCTTGGCTCTTTTTTCCTTTATAAAGGAGAATGACCTTTATACTGGAAATAATAAAACAAAAATAACTAAAAAGAGTTGATACCAAAACCAAGAAAGGAGATAGTGACAGAGTACCTAGC
Source organism: Monodelphis domestica (assembly GCF_027887165.1). Lineage (NCBI taxonomy): Eukaryota > Metazoa > Chordata > Mammalia > Didelphimorphia > Didelphidae > Monodelphis > Monodelphis domestica. The sequence continues at coordinate 103,683,687 of NC_077227.1, forward strand.
TTTGTATGAATTCAAGTCAATGGGACCAGGTGTGCTGTATTGTTGGATACTGGAAGAACTGGCATATATGATTTGATACTTGAAATATCATGGAAAATAAGAGAGGTACTACAAAACTGGAAAAGTACAAATACTTTCATGATTTTCAAAAATAGGAAGAGAAAAGAGTCTGCATACTTTAAGCCCCCGAATCTGACTTCAGTTCTTAGCAAAATTTTAGAATATATCATTAAAGAGATGGTTGGGGAAACTCTAGAAAGGGAAACAACAGTTGCAAAGATGGTGTCAACAAAAACAAGTCATGTGTGAATAATTTCACTTCCTTTATAAGAAAATTATTAAGCTAGAAGATTTGGGCTATGGATAAACTTTACCTGGATTTATGCAAAGCTTTCTTATAAGATATCTCACTTTTCTTATCATGGCAGGATATCTCCAAGGGAGTTCTTTTAGTGATTTGTGCTTGGCTTCATGCTTTTTCACATTTTTATTAATGATTTGTATAAAGGTGGTATGTTTATCAAATTTTCAGGTGATACAAAATTGGGAAAAATAGCTAATATGTTAGAAATAGTATCTACAAAGATTTAGATGGGATAGAACATTAGTCTGAATCTAATAAGATGACATTCAATAAGAATAAACTTAAAGTCTAATAATTGAATCCAAAAAATTACCTTCATGGTAAGGGAGGAATAGTCAATAGTTAATACACATTAATTAAGTTCCTACTATGTTCCAGGCACTGGGCTAAGCAAGAGAATATAAATATACTCAAAGTGCTTACAATCTAATGTGAGAAGACAACACAAAATGATCAGATGAAGAAGATAGAGATGGAGAAGTCAGAGAAGTCTCAAAGCAGTGCATCCGAGTGAGAAATGTCATGATGACTGAGCTGAGCTCTCTTCTAAAATGGAGGTGTGGAGTTTGTGGCCACCCTACAATTAGAGAGGAGAGAGGAGTGATGAGATGGAGTTCTAAGGCTGATGGGGTCTTATAGGAAGATAAGGTTATTATAACAATCATCTTCCTGAGGTCAGAGAAGTCCCATAGTAGTGCAGCCAGGATAGACAGAAGTTGTTATGGAAAGAATCTGAGGACTTTTTGTGGACTGCAAGCAGAATGGGAAGCAATAATGTGATATAGGAACCCCACAAGCTAATGTGATCTTAGTTTGCATTGACGATCATAAATCAAGTCAGTAGTCTCACTGTACCCGGCCTTTGTCAGACGTCACTGGAGTATTACATACTGCTCTGGACACTACATCTAAAGAGGGACATTCATAATTCAGACAGTGTCCAGAGGAAGATGAATCAGAATTGTAATTAGCCTTGAGTCCAGAACATAGAAGGATCAGTTGAAGGCACTGGTCATGTTTAGCCTATAGAAAAAGAAAACTTGGTGGTGGGAAGGGAAATAGCTCTCTTCCATTAGTTGAAGGGTTATCATGTTGCAGAATAAAGGACTTGTTTTGTGTATTCCTAGAGGTCTGAGCTAGAGTAATGAGTGGACATGTCATAAGACACAATTAGGCTTACTGTCAGGACAAAGTTGTCCAAATGTGGAATGGCCTTCTTTGAGAGGTGTTGGGTTCCTTCCCTTGGAAGTCTGCAATCAGAGGATGGTTAGTTATTTGTTGGGCAGATTATAATGGGGATTCTTTCCAAGTAAGGTTGGACTAGAAAATAGTTACTTAGTTCCCTTCCATTTCTCAAATTCTTTGCTTCTTTGCATAGAAACCAAAATACATTCATTGAGACATCTGAAATTAATGCAACCTTTTTATCAACAAATGTTCTTTGTTCTCCTCTGTTTTGGATTGGTAATAGATACCATATTATACTTGAATGGCAAATAGTCATCATTCTCTGCTTCTACCAGACCTAGTAGGGGCTATCAGTCAATTCTGCTTTCAAGGTCTGTACCATAGTAAAATGCTGACCTCAAGAGGAAATCAGAGAATCTCTGACCTGGAAGGAAATTTAGAGGCTATCTAGTGTAGGTGCATCAATCTGAAATAGTGCCAGGGTTCACTAGTCCATACGTAAGCATCCCTGTGGACACATATAAACTTGGTTTTAAAATGTAATATATAATTTTATGCAATGTATGTTTTATTGTATTTGTACTTATTTTGTTCAGTATTTTTCAATTACATTTTAATCTGGCTTGGGCAGGACTCAGGAGTGTTTTGGAGCCCCATAGAACTGTATTAAATGTCTTTGGTCTCAAATCCAAATCCCTAACAGAGTCTTGACTACAATACAATCCACTACCAGAAGTCATGCAGACTTCACTTTTAGACAACCAGTGACTCCAAACCCACCATCCACCACTTTTTTTTTAATTAAAAAAATTTTTTTTAAAACCCTTACCTTCCATCTTGTAGTCAATACTGTGTATTGGCTCCAAGGTAGAAGAGCAGTAAGGGCTAGGCAATGGGGGTTAAGTGACTTGCCCAGGGTCACACAGCTGGGAAGTGTCTGAGGCCAGATTTGAACCCAGGACCTCCCATCTCTAGTCCTGACTCTCAATCCACTGAGCTACCCAGCTGCCCCCCATCCACCACTTTTGAAGAGCTTTAACTGTTAGGAAGTTTTTGCTTGATATTTGGCCCTAAGTTTATTCCTTGAAACATCCACCCATTGCTCGTAGTTTTATCATTTGGGGCTAAATAGAATAAGACAATCTTTCTTCCCCATGACAACCCTTTAAATGCTTGAAGACATCTAGGATGTTTTTCTGAGTTTTTTAAAAAAAGGCGAAACATAACCAGTTCCTTCAAACAATACTTGACTTGAGGTCAAACATTCTGATTGTTTCCTCTGTACCTTCTCTGGTTTATTATATATACTCTTTCTAAGTTATGACACCCCCAAAAATGAACAAAAAACTCCAAATGACTGTCTAAAGAAAAGAGCAGTAGTTCTATTGGGTCATTTCCCCTAGAAACGATGACTCTCAGTACAAGTGACACCGAGTTAGCTTTTTTTATTGCTATATAACACTGTTGAATCATAGCCCCCAGGTCTTATTTTCTGAAATGCTGCTATCTAAACATACCTTTCTTATACTTGTGAAGTCAGCTTTTTTTTTTTTTAAGAAAACTCTTACCTTCTGTCTTAGTATCATTTCTAAGACAGAAGAGTGGTAAAAATTAGGCAATTGGGATTAAGTGATAATTAGTCCAGAGACACACAGCTAAGAAGTATCTGAGGCCAATTTGAAATTGGGTCCTCTGGACTCCAGGTCTGGCACTCTCTCCACTGTGATACTAGCTGTCCTATCAAATCAGTCTTTTGAAATCAAGCACAAGATTTTATTCCTATTAAATTTAAACTGATTGGATTTAGCCCAATCTTCTACCCTATTAATATTTTTTACATCCTTCCTCATTCTGAATAGTAGCTATCTGTCCCAGCTTTGAATCATTTTTGAATTTGATAAGCATGCTCTCTATACCTTTATCTAAATTATCAATAAAAATCATAACTAGCAGAGGGTTCACTGGATCTTTCCATTAGAGACTTCCTTCTGATCTATTTTTGTTTAGATCTTCTATGTTAAATCAGTATATTCTTTTAGTACTCTGACTTCAACCTAGGGGTAGTATAAAGAATTGGGAAAAAATAATTAGAAAACATGTCTCAGGAACAAGAGATGAGAGAGGTATAAATCCTGTAGTTGTATACAGATCTCACATATGTATGCATGTAATATATTATATATCATGAATACTGTTTATAGGAAATATGATGATCACAAAACATCACACAAATGAAGCTGATCATCATTTTAAAAATAGGAAATTATTTTTTAGCCATGCAGGAATCTTTCTCTGGTCAGCTGTCCATATATAGTCATATTATCAACTTGTTAGAGCAGAAATGAAAATCAGTACCATACTAAAAGAAAGAATAATAATAAGATATGGCATGAAATGAAGATAACTCCAGCCTGACCTATATAAATAAACTATTGATTTTTAAAAAGAAGAAATGGATAGTGGAGCAGAAATCATCACAGACCAATAATATTTTCAAAAGAGGTTTAACTGAGACAAATAAATTACCAGTGGGAGGAGGCCAAAAGAGCCTTGACCTCTCAGATAGCATTCACTTGTTCTCCTCACTGAGAATTGTAAAAATGGAGATTTGAACCCCACACTTCAATCCCCAGAAGTCCTTGGCATTTCCCAGAATTCCCTATAATCTCACCTGAATCCCCACCTGGGCCGAAAACAAAATTGGTATTTAAACTGACTGTACTGTCTACTTGCTCTCTGCTTCCACTTCTAAGCACACGAGTCTCTCAAGATGTAGTAAGTAAAATTGAATGGGCTGTGTGCCCCAGGCACCTGCTTTCTTATTTTGTATTTCTTCATCCTTGATTTCTAATAATCTTTAATAAACCTCTAAAATATAATACTTTTAGTAGAGAAACTAATTTAACTGTTACAGAAGGAAAGTGACATGTAAGATCAACATTGGTTTTTAGATAAGAATAATTTGTTAGTAAATTATTAGCAGAGAAGAATTGTGGAAGGTGTTTAACACTATCACCTTATAAAAACAATTAGAAGCAGTGGAAAACAAGTTTAAAGAAAACTTAGGGAGAGATCTATTTTTAGTAAAATGATCCTGAGGATATTTCAAGCTGAAGCTGAAAGGAAAATGAAAAATGAAAAACAAGGAAGTTTTTTAAAAAAAGATTTTTAGAACAAAATCTTTTCTTAACAAATGGCAGTAGAACTACTACATATGGTCTTTGCCATCATAGTATTCAATGTGCTGCATGAACTAGACATGTGGGTGAAGAAACAAATATGGGAAGAACAGTTAGTCTCAATCGATTACACACAGAAGAGACCCTTGTTAAATTGAAGGTGATGCTGTATGAAGGTGATGAATTGAGGCCAGAATTGAATGAGGAAGAGAATAGACTAGATTGCTAATGAGGAAACATTGCAGCTTTTTTAAGTGAACCCCAAGCTGCTCCCAGAAATTATAGCTTATTTTTTTGCCTTGCCAAGTCCAAGATCTCCACACTACTACCTGCTATCTCCTCATCTTGAAGCTATTCTTTGATGTGGATTCTGTCTCTGATTCCCCCAGCTCTAATGGGTGAAGTTTATATCTTGTGAGTATCCAGACCTTAATGAAATTTACCATTTCCTTTCTTTGCCCAAATGGATATCATCTACTTTATTTCTATTATGCATTGAAGTATAATTTTTGTCCATTAAAATGTAAGCTTCTTGAGAGCAGAAACTATCTTATTTGCTTGTATTTGTATTTCCAGTACTTAGCATAGTGTTTGACACAAAGTAAGTGCTTAATAAATCCTGTAATCCATGCATCATTGATACTGAAAGGTTATAAGTAATGGAATACTTCAGTCTCTGTATAAGTTGAATAAATTAAAGCGTATCCCATAGGTGAATGGTGAGCCCAAACTATAAACCATTCCCAACAAAGAATTGCAAAAAAGGAAGTGGTATAAGAGAATATTATCAAAAAGATGTAAAATGAAAAAAGGTCATCCTGTTGTGATCAAGGAATAAGTGATAAACTGTATACATGCTCTCTTGATATCTACATAATTCAAAATAAATTAGAGGAGAGATATTATATCATATCAGGGCAGTTAGGTGGTTCAGTGGATAGAGTACCTGGCCTGGAATTGGGAAAACTCATCTCCCTGAGTTCAAAGTTGACCTCACACACTTACTAACCCTAACCCTAACCCTAACCCTAACCCTAACCCTAACCCTAACCCTAACCCTAACCCTAACCCTAACCCTAACCCTAACCCTAACCCTGGGCAAATCACTTAACCTTGTTTGCCTCAGTTTCTTCATCAATTAAATGAGCTGGAGAAAGAAATGGTAAACCACTCCAATATCTCTGCCAAGAAAACTCCAAATGGGGTCACAGAGAGTCAGACACAACTGAAAAATTGACTTAATAAAAACAACCTGTCTGTAGAGTGGACTTTCTATCAAATATTTATAGAAAGATATAGATAACAGTCGTGAGGGATGAGACATGAGTGGGTTTTGATTGACACTGGAAGAAATAACCACACTAAAGGGATATATTAGAGAATCTAAATGAACTGAAAGAGACTGAGATTCTGAGGTATTATCTTCTTTACTCTAAAATCTACAGATTGGGGGTATAGATCTCTCTTAAGACAGATGTATTTCTCCCTTTCCTATACCCCTCTCCATTCTCCCACCTTTCTGGGAACCTCCTACTCTTCCTTCATAGCTCTAATCAAATGTCAGCTCATATATATAGTCTTTGATGATCTTTCCTTTTTTAGAATTCTTCTAACTCTTATTTGGACATCTATGTACATGAGTATATTCTAATTTATGTTTTGCTTATTTGGATTTGGGTCATCACTCCTATAGTAGACTATAAATTCATGAAGGCCTGAAATCTGCCTTATTTAATCTTTATATATCCCCAATATAGTGTTCAGGATTCAGTAATTTTTCTGTGATGCTGGCTGATAGCAAATTGTTCATTTAGGCAACATTAGTAATGGCTATGGATTTAGGATAAAGCAGTAAGGAGGGCTAACTTCACTGGCCTGGCCATGTAATACACATTTTTATTTGGGAACCATGAGATAGGACCTGCATTGGGGATCATAGGTTGCTGGAGACTATGTTTCCTGTACTTACTTTTATTTGTGAAACATTCCTTCCTTCCAGGGAAAATTGACTGGAGTGGGTGGAAGAAAAGTCACTGCTTATTATACAAGAAATGAAATAATTGGACAGGTATACTGTGCTTCAAAGGTGTCAGAGATATAATTGAGCAACTCGTGACACTCTCCATTAATTTAATTAAATTAATTTTTTAATGCACTTCTTTCAAAATAATAAAGTACTTTACAATGGAAAGCAAAATGAGATAATGAGATAATGTTTTATGGAAATGGTTGCAGCAAGTTTCCAGTTATTAGTGAGATGGAAGAATACATTAGAAAATACATGGATGGAAGAAAGATCTAAAATAGTAATAACTTAAAAAGAATAAAAACACTACATGGGGTAATAGAGCTCTTCTGAGATTCCTTGATGTACTAGCCAAAATTCAGAAAGGGTCTAGAATGAAAGGAGTTGAGTGTATATTCTCCCCTGAAAAGGTAAGGCAAAGTACACATCTATGAGCTTATTTATGGTTATTATTGACTATAGAGCTGGGCCAGTAACTTGTCAGGGAAACAGAAGATGCAGTCTATAGTTATAGTTTTGTTTTTTATCTTGGACAAATATGATTATGTGCTTGTGAGTTTGGTAGGATCATGTCTTCTTTTTGGTCCTCAGTCTTCTTATCTGTGATTGTAAGAAAAGCCAACATTTATACAAGTTTTTCAAAATAACTTAACATTGTCTCATTGGACCTGTACAAGAGCTCAGTGAGGTAACTATAGTCAAAATTATCTCCATTTTTCAGATATGAAAATTAAGTTTTAAAGAAGTTAATGAATATCCCATGGTCATAACAGTCTTCTCACGGTCAGAAATAGGATTTGCACACAAGTCTTTCCTGACTTTAAGTACAGTTCTAAAATTAAGTGGTTGTATTGATCTAGATTATGCCTTCCTCACCCCAAACTCCTAGAACTAAAATGAGGTGTTTGGATTAGGTGATCTTTAAGGTTTCTTCAAGCTTCCAAAGTTCTAGTGCCATTGGGTTTTTCCTCATGCATCTATTTCAATGGAAGGGACCAAAAGGTCCAATATGAGAGCTCTATAGAAATTTAAAAAAATAGTTATCTTCCATATTAGAATGGATACTGTATATTGGTTCCAGGACAGAAGAGTAGTAAGGTCTGGACAATGGGAGTTAAGTGACTTGCTCAGGGTCACACAGCTAGGAAGTAACTTATGCTAGATATGAACCCAGGACCTCCTTTCTCTAAGCCTGACTCTCAATTCACTGAGCCACCCAGCTACCCCTTTCATAGGAATTTAGCCAGAATTTAACATTCTGTGCCCTTGAATTAAAAGTCATCTATATTTTAAAAAAGCATTCAATTTTATTTGGTGGATTTGAGGGGAAGGGACAAAGAAAAGGACACTTGATTTGCTTAGTGTTACCAAAGAAATTTTACATAGGTAAACTGGCTTTATGTGCAACATGTATACTGGTGAATCAACAGCCTCTCAAGAGGAGTATGATTGACAAGGATTTAACTCCCTCCTTCTACCATCCCAATTTCCTGCTATAATGACAGTGGAATTAAGGAAATTAAAAAAAATTATCTGTGTTCCCATAATCTATGATAATGCTTTGTACATTTGTTCAGTCATTTCAGTTGTGTCTAACTCTTTGTTACCCTATTTGGAGTTTTCTTGACACAGATATTGGAGTGGTTTGCTATTCCCTTTTCCAGTTCATTTTACAAATGAGAAAATTAAAGCAAACCATGTTTAGTGATTTACCCAGGTTAAAACAGCTAATAAATGTCTGACATTGGATTTGAACTCAAATATTCCTGGCTCCAGCCCCAGTATTTTATGTGCCGTACCACCTAGCTATAGAATGGGTATTAAAAAAAATGAGTTTGAAATTGAATTCAGTGCCTAAAGTTGTGACCATTCTTACTTGCTTTAGTTAATGCTGAAGTACACATATGTTATATCAGTATATAGACCTGGACTATTAGTAGATAGTAGATTAGTAGATAGACTATTAATATGTGGTAATTCCCACTTTGTCAGTAACTTCTTTACAACTTGAACTTAGAGAGTTTTGTAAAGTAATGGCTTACCCAGGATGACACAACCAGCGGGTAGTAGAGGCAAGAATTGAACCTGGTTCTTCTAGCTTTGACACTTTACTTAATCCATAATGGTTCTCATCATACTCTCTTTACCCAGAAGGGATGATATATGAATCTTTCATATGAACATTGGAGCTGGAAGAACCTTCAAGATGAATTGAATTCAAATGATGTTTAAATGAGCAAGAAATAGGCTGTAGTTAAGTGAGGCAATGTTAAAACTCATGTTTCTTGATTCTTAGGCTAATACCCAAATCATTCTGCTAGACCAGCCTCATATAATTGGTGTATCATTTTTATCCTATGGGCACAGTCATTAGAGGATTGGATACAGGGTAGATATTTTAATGGAAAAAGTGGGACATTGTCAAAGGTAGCTAAGAGTTATAATGGGTACAGAATTGACTATTAATCAGTAAAATCTGAGTTCAAATCTCATCTCAAACACTTACTAGCTGTGTGACTCTGGGAAAGTCACAATATCTATTTGCCTCAGATTCCTCAATTATAAAATATTGACAATAATAGCACCTATTTTGCATGGTTGGAAGGATCAAATATAAAGTGCTTTGAAAAGCTTAACATGCTATCTGAATACTAGAAGTGATGATGATGGTGATGATAATGATGCAATTCATTATATAGTCAGGCAGGAAGCGAGAGATTGGAGGCATGAATGGAGAAAACTACCAGACTAAGATGGAGAAGCAACAGTTCAAGCCTGAGTATAGAATCCTAGAATTAGAAACAGAAGGTATAACAGAATCAAAATCTCCTCATTTTATGGATGAGAAAACTGAGTCCTAGAACCAGTAAGCGATTTGTCCAAATTCATAAAGTAGTGAGTAGTAAAGCCTAGATTTGAACCACAAATATGATTCAAACCCAGCTTGAACTCAGATAAATTACTTAATCTCTCTAGGACTTGGTTTCCTTATAAAAAATGGACAGCACCTTGGTGATCACTAGTTCTAATCCATCTACTTTAAAGCAGAGGAGAGTGAGACCTAAAGCCATAAGTAATAAATGCCACATATAGGTTGTCTGGAATCAACCCCGATTGATCTTCTGACACTAAGTTAAGGTTTCTGATTATTGTATTACATCATTAATGAGGAATGTTTTCTACCAATTTTACAACTTTGTTGTGCCAGAGCTAGTGTAGGAAAGGCTAGAGAAAATATAAGTAGGCTGATAAGCTTCTTGTAATAGTGCTGGAGAGTTATCTGGAGGGGATTTAAAAATATTTGGAGTTCTGGGATATTTTAGCTCTGTCTATGAGAGCAGGACTGGACATCTTGCATCTATTTTTGTCACTAGAGAAGTACCACTATATTTTGTTAAAGAAAAATACCTGACTGTATATATGGATCCTAAATTTAAATATTTATGTATTTATATATGCCACCTCTGAAATATGATGATTGTGGAACCCCAGGTAAGTCACTCAGTTGATCAGTGACTCAGGCAGAATAGGTTGCAGAACAGTAGCCAGTATGCATTAATTATTGTAAACTTTCTTATTGGAAACTTTCTTACCAGGACTTCAAAATACTTTTAAAATTGTAGGTCTGTACTAAAACCCAAAACTGAACCCACAGAGGACAAAACTTTTTTCCTCTTACATTTTGTTAATGGTGATGTTATTAGATTTGCTTTATTCATTAGATTAGAAGATTCTTGAGAGCAAAGGAAGCTTTTTTTCTCCTTTTTTCATAGTAGCTTAGAAAAATAAGGTTCCCATTGGCAGCCAAGTGGTACAGGGTGTAGGGTGCCAGGTCCCAAGTTCAAATCTGCCCTAGATACTTAGTAGCTAGGGACCCTGGGCAAGTCACTTAACTTCTTTTTCCTTATCTGTAATATGGGAATAACAACAGCACCTATTTCCCAGGGATTTTTAAGGATCAAAGAAGATAATACTTGTAAAACACTTGGTACAATGCCTAGCACATAGTAGGTACTATATAGATAAACTGTTTCCCTTTCCTTCCTCTTCCTACCAGACATATTGACTGACAGACATTAGAGTATGATAGTTATCAGGTCCCCTGAGTCCTTAGGAAGAATGTGTTGGGATTTCTGGGATAGCTAGATGTCAAAGATCTCAGGAGACAACTTTGTGAATGACCAGCATTCAACAAATTTCCTAATCTTCATCTGCTTTTTAAAAATGTTGTTATTGAGTCATAATTTGCTTTATATCAGAGGCCCTAAAAGACCTATCATGTCCCCTCCTCCTTACTCATAAGGAAAATAAAACCAAAAATCCTATTTCCTCTGGCCTTAACTTAAAGAATAAAGCAAAATCTCTGTTTCTGTTTAAACAAGATGTATTTTTTGAGCTTGTTATTGATTTTGTGTGTTGTTCCTTCAATGTGTTATGGGGGGGAGGTGGCTGAATTTTATTTCCAATTGAAAATAAACAACAACGACCCTATGGTTTTTTTAGATGCCACAAATTGGTGCTTTCAAAAGAAGAAAGAGCAGTTTGCAGGGAAACACTATAAATCAGAGTATTTGATCTTTTTTCTAGTGGAGCTCTCATTTCCTATAGATTCTCATAGTTCTTTCTTCCCTCTTCCACATCTTCCTCTTGACAACTTAAAATACTGTTTTTTTCAGATTTTAATATAAATAAGAGTATCTCCATATATGGTCATCTGTAGAAGAGATAAATTTCTATCTTATACTTGGAAGGGTCTTTGAAAGTCAAAAGGTCCATCTCTCTCAATTTATATATAGAGATGTTGAGACCAAGAGATATAAGTAACTTGGTCAAGGTCATATATAAAGGAGCAAGGATTAGAATGCAGATCTTCTGACTCCCAGTTCACAGGTCTTTCCATTACCCCATGCTGTTTCAATTGAATTGAGATACGAATCTTACTAATAAAATACCATTTAGAAATATGACTCTAGTATTTTTTGGCATTACATTATTAGTAGATAAGTCATAATGTTTCTGAGCACCCTGTCTGTTCAGAAGCATATTTCAAATAGTGAATTTCATGGGACTAAAGAGAGCAATTATTGGTTGTTCTTTTCAGTGGACAGTTACATAGAAGATAAAAAATGAGTCCTTTTAAAAAACAATTAGATGGGAGAGTAGCTAGTTCCTGAAATGGAAGGAGGCAAAAAATGATGGGAAAATGTAATAGGTTTTGGAAATTAAAAAGCAAGTTAATTTGTCTTTGCTGTGCAGAAAAGACCAGCTGTGTGGTGCTCATGGATTGCTGGTCATTCTGTTTGCATCATTCAGCCATAAAGGCAAGCAGTACTCTGTGGGCTACTGTGGTTATTTTTTACGTCTAGGTAGAATAATTCCCTCAAGAGGAATGAAGCATTTAGGGAAAAGTGAGAAAAGACACATAAGAGGCTGTAGGCTCCTTATCTCACTATGCAGGATATTAAAAGACTTTCCCAATACCCACCCTTGCCTAAGAGATGTTAACAAAGGAGAAAAATCTTAGAAAAGAAGAGACTCTTCTGAATAGTGGAGCAGAAAGAGTGGGTGTATATAGAAGTGTAGCAGGATAACCTTGGACAAACACGATTGTGTTGAAGCTGACTGCCTAATTCCTGTGCCAGGGGGCAGGGCTGATGAAGCAGTGAAATCACCAGTCTTAAAGGTATAGAAGACTGAGTTTAAAAGGCAGTTCTAAAACTTCCTGGCTGGATGACCTGGGCAAGTCACTTAACCATTCTCTAACCATGATGCTTGCATTGTTTAATTCCCAGGGAATTAAAGAAAAAAAAAGAAAGACTTCGTAAGCTTTAAAGCACAATAGAAATGAGATGATATTTTTTAAAAAAAATGTTACTGAGCCATTGAGGTTACCCATCTGATTCAATCCTTTTTCTCACATCTTCCATAATTCATCATGATAAACCCTTGTGAAAATCCTAAATTTGGATCCCACATGTGTTACTTGCTAGCTGTGTGACCCTGGGCTTTGTGAGCCTTCATTCCTACATTTGTGAAATGGTAGGATTAATACTTTCAGTAGTTACCTAAAAGGGTCATTTCGAGGTGCAGATGAGATAGTGGAGCCATTCAATGTAAAGTCAAGGGAGGTTGCCATTCCTTTAATTGTAAAATTGGCAGTGATGAAAGGAGTTCACATCTTTACATTCTCTACCTCTCTGTCCTAGCAATGCTATGGCCAGTTTCACATATATAAGACAATTCAAGAAGTTGAAATCTGAAAAAATAACCTATATGAGTTTTAATCCCATTACTACACTAAAGCATACTTTAAAATTTGAAAAATAACTGGCAAGGATTGAAGACTTCAATCTTGTATTGAGATTATAGATAGATATAATGGTACCCTGTTATATGGCCTTTTGTTATTCTTGCATTTCTGAGTTGTGGGGAATCTTATTGAAACTCCCAAGGAGCTATGGCTACATGGATAATGGGCAACTTGCAAAAGGTTAGGTTATTAGTTCTGAGAATGAATAGATAAGAGGGTTATACAACCCAAGGCCTTAAGTAAATAAAAGGATCAAGGAATCTAATTTTGAGCCCGCCTGAGAGTTAGAAAGATGAGACTTCAAATATAGCCTCAGATACTTATGATGTGAACATGGGCAAGTCATTTAACCCCATTTGCTTCACTTTCCTCATCTGTAAAATGAGCTGGCGTAGAAAATGGCAAATCACTCCTGTTTCTTTGCCAAGAAAAATCCCAAAAGAATGAAAAAAATGTGAAGGATGGGGTTCTAGCAGTACCAGATCTTAAACTGTACAGTGGTTATCAAAACAATATGGTACTGGCTAAGAGACAGAAGGGAGGATCAGTGGAATAGACTTGGGGTACGTGACCTCAGCAAGACTGTCTATGATAAACCCAAAGATCCCAGCTTTTGGGACAAGAACTCACTTTTTGACAAAAACTGCTGGGAAAACTGGAAAACAGTATGGGAGAGATTAGGTTTAGATCAATATCTCACACCTTACACCAAGATAAATTCAGAATGAATTTCAGACGGAAATATAAAGAAGGAAACAATAAGTAAATTAAGTGAACATAGAATAGTTTACCTGCAGATTTTTGGGAAAGGAAAGATTTTATGATATATATATGTATATATATAAAGATATTATGACTCAAATTATGACTCTGACAAAGGTCTAATTACTCAAATTTATAAGGAACTAAATCAATTGTGCAAAAAAATCAAGCCATTCCCCAATTGACAGATGGGCAAGGGACATGAATAGGCAATTTTTCAGATAAAGAAATAAAAACTATCAAAAGCACATGAAAAAATGTTCTAAATCTCTTATAATCAGAAAAATGCAAATCAAAACAACTCTGAGATACCACCTCACATCTAGCAGATTGGCTAATATGACAACAAAAGGAAATAATAAATGTTGGAGAGGATGTGGCAAAATTGGGAAATTAATGCACTGCTAGTGGAGTTGTGAATTGATCCAACCATTCTGGAGGGAAATTTGGAACTATGCCCAAAGGGCGCTAAAAGACTGTTTGCCTTTTGATCCAGCCATACCACTGCTGGATTTATACCCTAAAGAGATAATAAGGAAAAAGATTTGTGCCAGAATATTCATAGCTGCTCTCTTTGTGGTGGCAAAAAATTGGAAAATGAGGGAATGCCCTCCAATTGGGGAATGGCTGAACAAATTGTGGTATATGTTGGTGATGGAATACTATTGTGCTAAAAGGAATAATGAACTGGAGGAATTCAATGTGAACTGGAACAACCTCCAGGGATTGATGGAGAGCAAAAGGAGCATACACAGAAATGGATATATTGTGGCACAATTGAACACAATGGACTTCTCTACTAGCAGCAATGCAAGGATCCAAGACAATTCTGAGGGACTTATGAAAACGAAATGCTATCCACATTCAGAGGAAGAACTGTAGGAATAGAAACACAGAAGAAAAACAACTGCATGATCACATGGGTTGATGGGGATATTATTGGGGATGTAGGCTCCAAATGAACATCTAAAGCAAATATTAATACTATGGAAATAATTCTTTATCAATGGAACATGTAAAAACCCAGTGGAATTGCTCATTGGTTATAAAAGGGGGGTAGGAGGAGGGGAGGGAAAGAACATGATTTATGTAACCATGGAATAATCATCAAAAATAAATAAATAAATAAATGAACTTACAAAAAAAAAAAGAAAATCCCCAAAGGAAAACCCCATGAAGATTCAAACATGTCTAAAAAACCACCAAGAATCCTCAAAACTTCTGAGGTATTAGTATTATATGCTAAAGAGAGTGCATTTTTATTTCTATATGAGGTGAGTAAAGTTAACCTTAAAAGAGGCACCTGCATTCTTTCGGAATCTGCATCTGAGCTATAGCCACTTAGACCTGTAAGATCAGTGACAGGTATGCAAAGTGGTGATTCTTCAGACTTAGACTGTTATCTCTTCTATTTGGAAGTGTCTGGGACCCAATCAGCAGCTTAGTTCTCTACACCTTACTATTAGTCTGAAGATCAGTTGACCACCATTCAAAATATCTAATGAATTCCACTAAAATACATATGGTGTTTTTCAACTTTCTTTGACTTGACTATGGAGTTACCATAAAACTATTCCCATAATCAAAAAGCATTTATTAAGGACTTACTATACTCCAGGTATTGTGCTAGCTACTGGGCACACAAACACAAAAATTAAATAATTCCTACTCTCAGAGAGCTTACATTCTTTAGAGGGAGACAATGTATTCATATGAGTATATACAAAATAAATACAAGATAAATTTTAGGGTAAGCATTAACTAGGAATTTGGAAAGGAAGTGGCACCTAAATGAGCTTTGCATAAAATTT
Source organism: Monodelphis domestica (assembly GCF_027887165.1). Lineage (NCBI taxonomy): Eukaryota > Metazoa > Chordata > Mammalia > Didelphimorphia > Didelphidae > Monodelphis > Monodelphis domestica. The sequence goes on from NC_077227.1 coordinate 103,699,327, forward strand.
GGAACTTTGAAAAATTTGGGGCATAGAGACTATACTTTTTAAAAATGAGGAATAGCTTTTATGAAGGCTTGGAGAGAATACATTTGGTATTATTTGTGAGGAACAGTAAGAAGGCCAGTTGAGGGGATTTAATGAATGATAAGGTGGGAAGACATGTGATAAAGAAGCAGGCTGAAAATACCAAAACAGAAAAAACATTATATTTATTCTTAGAGGTAATAGGGAGTCAGTAGAGGTTGTTGAGGAGAAGAATGATATGAGAATACCTGAGTTTTAGGTATATAACTTTGGTAGTTGCATGGAGGATAGATTGGAGTGAGGAGAGTCTAGAAACTAAGAATTGAATCATAAGGATCTTGAAATAATTCATGTAAGAAGTGATAAGGACTGTATTGGTGGCTATGAGTATAAAAAATGAAAATGAGAGTTGTGAAGGTAGAATCAATAAGGTTATATAACTAATTAGATATGTGGAATGGGGAAAAGATGGTATTCAATAATGATTCTGAGGTTGTGAATCAAAGTGATTGGGAAGGATGGTGGTATACTCAACAGAATAGGGAGTTTCATAACAAAGTTTTTTTTAAAACATGATTTCTGCTTTGGACATGTTGAGTTTGAATTGCCATGGGACATTCAGTTTAAAACACTCAATAGATTGTTGATGTTGGACAGTGTCTAAGGAGAAAAGGTATAATCATTAGAGTATAATTATTATTATAGTATGATATAGTTATATAATATAATAATTATCACATAATTATTATGCTATAATCATTCAATTGAGTCTTTATAGAGAGGGTAATTTAGTCCATGAAAGCTAGTAAGGTCATCATGACTAAGAATGTCAAGTGAGAAGAGAAGGTCTAGGGCACAGCCTTAGAGTACACCCATAATGAAGTGAGATAGTATAGATCCAACAAAGGAAAATAAAATATCAGTTTAAAAAGTAGAAAGAAAAGGAGAGAGCAATCAGAAATCAGAAAACCAGGAGCAAAATCTTCAGTAGGAGAGAGTAGCCAACAGTGTCAGATGCTGAAGAGAGGTCAAGAAAGATCAAGATGGAAAAGAGACTATTTGAGTGGCAATGAAGAGACAATTGGTAATTTTGGAGAGAACAGCATCAGGCTAGTGTTGAAGTCAGGAGATATGACAAAGAGCTGAGAAATGAATGTGAAGACTTAATGTGTAGGCAATGATAGTAGATGTCTTTTTTCTAGGATATTGACTATGGAAAGAAGTCAAGGTTATTGATGCCAGCTTGGAGAAAAGAGGAGGGTCAAGTGACTTTTTGAAAATAATAAAATTATATTTTTATTTATTTGTTACATTAAAATTCCCAGATATTGTCCTCCTTCCATCCTCTCCCCATACTGGTTAGGCATCATTTTAAAAGAAACAATATATATATATATGTAAAACTATGTCTATTGTTTTTATTCATCATTTCTTTCTCTGCATATTGACATATACAAGTTATTCTTCAAATAACAGTCCTGTTGTTATACATAATGTTCTCTAGATTTTACTTGTTTTAATATTTTCATATAGAGAGGCAGTTAAAAATTAACTGCCCATCATTTCTTACAGCACAGTAGTATTCCATCATGATTCTATGCCACAACTTGAATGACATTTTTTTAAAGAATGGAGACCAGAAGTACTTGTTGGCAGCATGTAAGGAATCAATAATTAGGAAGAGATAGAAAATTATAGATAGAGAGGGAATGATTGTAGAAGGAATCTTCTGGAGAATATAGAAGAGTACAGGATCAATGTTCCACATGGAGAAGGAATGGCCTAAGTGAGAAGGATCATTTCTTTGTCAGAGATGAACATCAAGGAAGAGAGAATGGTGAATAATTTCAAGAACTTTTGAGATGTAGAGTAGGAAAGAAGAGGGAACTCATGGACAATGGCCTTTATTTTATGAATAACTGAGGAAAAGTTCTTTGCTGAGAAGGAAGGAAGTGAAGAAAGAAGAGATGATTTGAAATTGCCTCTGTGGGGAGTGAGAGAGACCAATAAACTAAGGAAGAGTTTGGATGAGATTAGATAACACATATTTTGAGGTAGACTCAGTCAGTATATGGTTTTGTGATGTTCCATTATTCATTAATATATGTATAGGAACAGAGGAGGTGGATGGTGAGAGTAAATTAAGGTTGGCATTTAGTAAGGTATGAGCTAGGATAAAATAAAAGTGCAAAGGATTTGAGAATGGATGATTGTAACAGTGAATTGGTTGACTACACAATAAAGATAGGAAAAGTTAAAAAATGAAGCTATACATATTTTTGCATGGAATTTATTTTCCAATAGAAAAAAATTATAAAATATGGCTCATAAAATATCCTCATTTTCATCCTTCCAGCCCCAGGTCCCATACTACATTCTCCATAAAACTTCTTAAACTTACATCTTGCTTCCAACTAGATTTTAGTTCTCTTCATTTGGAGTTTCATATTGTCTTTTGAGTATCTTGACTGCAACATTTGTTATATTTTGAATTTTATTAGAACTGTTTGTACACATATCTTATCTCCCTTATTTGATTACCAATCTCTTGAAGGAAGGGACTGTGCCCATTTCATCCTTAAATCTCCTCCAGAGTCTTGCATAAAAGAGGAATTCGATCAATATTTGTTATTATTTAACCCATAATATGGGCTGCCAAGAGCCATTCAGGATGAGAAAGTTTAGAGGGATAATAATTGGCACACATGATGAAATCATAGAATCATCAAAGCATTGATATTTCATTCTTAATATATTTGAACTATGGCCCAAAGAGTATCATAAAACTTAACTATAGTTTATTTTCTCCCTTATATCTCTAGGGAAATGTTTCCAAAGTTTTGGAGGTGAGGCATATTGGGAGTTTATAAAATATTGCTTCTCATAGTATCATAGATTTAGAGTTGGAAGGAACTTGAGATGTAATTTAATCCAACTTCTCTATTTACAGCTGAGAAAACTGAGGACCAGAGAAATAAATTCAAATCAATTCCACAAAAAAAAATGGTGAGCATCAACTCTGTGTGAGGTACTATTCTGGGGATGCAGAAAGAGAGGTAGGAAAAATATCCTACCCTTATGGGACTTCTATACATTTCAATGGGAAGTCTTTCTTCCTCATCCCATGTTGGTAATTCCTAAGAAGTCTTCAGCTGGGGAAAACATAGATGAGTGTTGGACAGGATGGGGATGGGATTGTATAAGGGGTCATTGAATTGTAAGATAGTAGTATCCAATGGCTTCTAGGGATACAGGATATTTAGAATGGAAGTTGGGAGAGGAATAAAAGAAGAGGCTTTTATAAATAAATAAAATAATAAATAAATAAATAAAAGAACAGGAGCTCTACAGAAATTTGGTTCATAGGGTTTAATGTAGTCAGTGAAGAAGGGCAACTCTAGTACCTCTGAATTCTGGGAGAATAAGGGTTACCATAATAGGAGGGTTAGGGACTTTGAAGCTATTGATTCTTTTGAGCATATCAGCTGTTTGAAACCAAAGAAAGTGCCTTGTGACTTAAACTGGATTATGATCAATCTGTACACATGGCATAATCCTGCCTTTGAATCTATCTAATTTATTCAAACCCATTATAACATTTCAACTGGGCCCTCTCAAAAATGGCTCCCAGAGTAATTGTAGAGGTTTATTGATTGTAAGGAAGTTTTGTTTTATCCTGCAAATGGATGTTTTATGAGCATCAACTAATTTCCTTTTATATCCAGGGTGCTAATTACTAGAGGAAACAATTTCCCATTTTACTGGAAATTAAGCAAGATGTAATTTTTCATACTAAATTTCTTAGGAGGAAGCAATCTGGAAAAGTTACTAAGGGACAGAGAAGGCTTTTTGTTAATTTAGCTATGGATAATACTAAGGACCATTTGTCCAGTCCTGCTTAATAATAAGGACCAAATGTTGCTAATTTCACAATCACTATAGTGGTCACATATTCTTCTCAATGCCACTGTGTTCTGAGTGTAATGCCAAGCTCTCTGTAGCTCTCAGAGAGCTGACTAATTTTTTCCTACTCTTTCTTTTGTGATGGATAAGTCTCATTTTAGTAATCTAAAAGTGTGGTATTCATGGAGTATCCTCAAATTGTTAAGGTTTTCAGTGTCTTTACATTAATGGAAAATATTACTCTTTTGCTTTCAATCATGCATTTCAATGTAGTTAATCATACAAACATGGCATAACTGTAACAATTCTTTAGTCATAACCATTAGAGAAAATAGTAAAACCAATGCAATAATCACCTATGGCAGACATTTTTTTCTGTACATGACACTTCAAAAGACCAGTTAAACCTTTCAAATCTAGAGATTCAGGGAATAGTTTGGGTACTTACCTCCCTACTGCTGCTCCAGGAGAGGAGGGAATGTTAGCCACTCATGGGGGTCTCCTGTCTGGGCAAGATATTCTAAATCCTCTCTAATTCTGTTTGTTTTTCTCTTCGTTGGTCTCCTTTACACCAACGAGAGGAGGGGATCCTGATCTACACAGCATGAGGCAAATTCAGAACTCTCAGTCCTGTCCAGGTATCCAGAAGGGAAAAATTTACAAGCACTCTTAGCACCATTTCCCTTCTCAGTCTTTCTGCCATCTTGAAAAACCCTCTATCACTTTAGTCTCTATCATACATTATTTATAACCACAGTTGACTCTTCCGCCCTTTCTGCATTATCTCCAAAGCTTATTAGGTGGATTTATCAGGCTTATTAGTGCATTGGTAGTGCAAGTAGGATGGGGTGGGTAGGGAGAGATGTGAAGCTACCCATTAATATTGACATCATCTTCAGATGGAAAGTCACTTGTAGTAGAGATGATATAAGAGTTTGTCTGCTACCTGCTACAGAATGCAGATTACAAACCCAAATACCTAGTTGTTTTCTTTATGAAGGATTGTGTGCAATCTTTGCAGCATATGAGAATCCTACCAAGATATGGCTATGGTGAGAGAGGAGTAGCTCCTTTTTGCTATTTCCTGTAGATAACATTGTGATTTCCAATATTCCTCTAACTGAAAGCAAAGCTTCCCCTTCTTGATATGCAATCATTCTGATTTTTAGATGCATCATGTTCTGCCAATTCAAGTGGCTACATTTCAGAAAAGTCACCCTTCTACATAGTTTCTTGGGAAGCCTGAGAGACCCTTTTTTGAAATAATGGTAATATAATTTGCTGCATATGTTAGAAGGTGAGATAGTTGCATCAATATTACTACAAACAGATCTGATTGTTTTAAATTAGAGGCAAAGCAATAAATATGCCAGTGAACCAATATTTCAAAAATCATACCATCATGGAAATGAAAGAGGGAAAGAGTAAACAAGGTATATTTCCCCTGCTTGACTTGGCTATTTCCTGTCTCTAATAAGTTTAGACAAGACCCTTGCTCCGTATTGTTTCTGCTAGAGATTTGCTTCAAGATGACTAAGTGAAGCTAGCATATCTCCCCAGTGACATGTCAAATCAACCAATCTTGTGCATTAGAAGTGGCAGGAGGAACAAGGAGTGATTTGATGGTCTTAAAATTAATTCAGCAAAGAGAAGCTATCACATTCAGAATTTCAGGGGAAAAAAAACACATTGTGTGGGAAGTAGAAGAGGGGAGAAAAAAGGATTAGTAATTCAGGTGCTTGAGAAAACTGGGATTCCTATAGGAAGATGACATGATGGGTGAAAGGAGTGGACAGAGATCAGAAATTTGGAAAACTGCTTTCTTTAGAACCATAAAATATCTAGTTCTGCTATTAAGCAAACCCTGGCCTCAGATGAGCTCTTTACCTCTCTAGGCTTGATGTTTTTTTATCTGTGAGTTTGGGAGTGGAGAGAAGGATAGGATTAGATGATCTGTAAAGTCCATTTGAATTTGTCAACTCTTTGATTCAGTATCTGGTGTTATGCAAACAGAGAATGAAGTTGAAACAGAAATGACTAAGGAACTAAAGGACATGATGGAAAGTGTCAGAGAAACTAAATGGAAGATTTAGGAGAAGAAGAAGCTTTTAAAACAAAAACAACCAATTCAGGTTATTTGAAAACCAAACAAGAAGTTTGTCTTCAATTTTCCCTCTTGTACTTCCTTTTTTATTACCCACTTGTGTCCTTGATTCCTGTGCCTAGTGCATCACTCTATAACCCCTTCTATCTTTTAAGCCTCCTGATTTCTGCTTTCTAAGATGTCAGGCAGCTAATCTATTTGTTAGTGTTTAACCTAAGACAACCTTCCTGCCAGAAGCAGGAAGATACTTAATTTGGAGACTGATAGTCATAAAAATGGACATGACTTCTGCCTGGGCCTCTACATAGCACAGATTTTTGCATACTGGGGTCCCCTAGTGATACTTTAGGTACTAATGGTCTCCTGATAAAGGGGAGATTTGGTCTCTTTTTCTTTCTACAAAGGGAGGGTCAAATTCTTTTCAGGAGATATCAAAGGAAGACTAGAAGTTTTGGTGGAACTGAATTAAGGAAAATATCTGAAAGTAGGAAATTGGAAAAAGGTGAAATGAGGAGAATGGGAATGGACTAAGAAAGATCCAGGCCAGTTTCTTGTACAAATTTTTGGAATTTTACTTAATAATTTTCCCTTTTGCTATTTGAACCCCCTGTACATTCCCATGTACTTAGTAGTTGAGATTAAAAAAACAAAAACAAAGGGCTTATATTTTGATTTTGGAGACATCTAATAGCATAGCAGGAGTTAATTGGAAAACTATACTTCCTTTCTATAGGAAAAAGGTAAAGACAACCTAGGATATGGGGAAAAGTGGTGAAACTGATGACCACTAGGGGGAGGAAAAAAGATAGCTCTCTGGTGAAAGAAATCTCTGCCTGCAGACCTGTGGGACCACAATCTCCCTGTTTGATGTTTTAGCTAGTCCAGTTTTCTCTTTCATTCATTTGTATATGTGTGTGTGTGTATATATATATATATATATATATATATATATATATATATATATATGTGTGTGTGTGTGTGTGTGTGTGTGTGTGTATACATACATATGTACTTATTGATTTCTCTCTCTCTCTTTCTCTCTCTCTCTCTCTCTCTCTCTCTCTCTATATATATATATATATATATATATACTTCTCTCTCTATATATATATTTCAAGAATTGGCCTGGAGACATTCTAGGAGAATCACTGTTAAAGGTTTCAATTTAAATCAGATAAAGTTCAAGTGTTTTGCCTGTAGGCTATACTCCACTATGTGTCAGAAGCAAGGCTTGAACTCAGAACTCCAGGACACAAATAAAACTTTTCTTTCACCATATCAAGCTACTTCTGACTATTAGCTGTGAGATCATAAGCAAGTTAGGGAACCCCTCAGTATCTATAAAACTAAAAATTAGAGTTGCTGATCTTAATCTGTGGAATGCATTTTCTATACTCTTCCCCAAGTCCCCAAGGAAAGCAAATGGTACCTGTTATGTTTTGCAAGCTAATATGGAGGGTTTTTTTTTTTTTTGGAGAGGGGTCAGAGAACAAGTTTAGAGCCTTGGACTGGACCATTTACATGACTTCTGATGAATTCATCTAGAGATATGACGAGTTAGTTAGTTCTTTGTCAAGTGACCAGTTATCTGTTAATGGCAGAACTAGAACTAGAAATAAGTCTCTGGTTTGGGACTCTTTTCACCTTAGTATGCTGCTCCAAGGTGCTATTCAAATGAACATTTACAAAATAGAAAAATGCAACATCTTCTGATGAACTTCTTGAAGGCAAGGATTGTATAATAATTATTCTTATTTCTTTATGGGCATTAATGAGTGAGGTGGGAAGCTCACAAATATATGGCAGAATGAGAAGGATGGAAAGATATATAGAGAAGAAACTGGCTTGATGGAGCTAATAGAGTATTAGCATTTCATAAAAGAGTTTTGGTGGGATAACATCCTCCTTTGAGCACTTCAAGAATACCCAAAGTCCCATATGTCTTATATGGTCATATCATCTAGGCTAGGCTTTTAACCATCCAGTGGTATTTGGCAACACTGGCCCATTTTGGTAAACTCTAGTTCCCTTTCTTACCAACTCATTTATTTTGCAGAGAATTAGAAAGTTCTTTTATTTTTAAGTGGGAAGTTTAGCAGATGGATAATATTGAGGTGATGGAGGTTTCAAGGCAGTAGAAAAAAATAATTAGCTTAAAGAGAAAAGAAGTAGAAAGAGCCATTGTTATAGGAATAAGTGGAAATTTTAAATGGCATTTTTATTGTGTTAGTCTTATCGAACCTTTGCACTTTATCTTGGTTGTGAACTCTGTAGTTGTTTTTTTTTTCCTGCTGTCCATACCGTACAGATTTCTATTTACAATCACTTGGGCACTGATCTTGACCTTTGTGATTGAATTATGTGTATCCAGGGAGCAAATTGATTCCAAGAAAGGTACTTCTGTAAGCCTTATGAAAAGAGGCTCTGGAAAGCATGATAAGCATTTGGGAAAACAGCCATTAGGTAGTATATAGAAGAAGTAGTGTAGGGAGAAGAATACTGAGAGCATCACCTAAGTGCGCAGTTGTCATGACAAAGAGGAAGATGAGCTGGAGGATTTGGGAGGTTTGGGGCACTTGATTGATGCCATACTGTAGAGGACATCCATAGCACCAGATACAGGTTAACTCTTCTTTCATGTTGCTTTAGAAAGAGGTCAGAAACTGGGGATTAAAAAATGAGAAAGATAGAATGCAAGAACATTTGAAAACATTTCATTGCAAATTGCAAATTGCAAGGAATGAGTCAAAATGATAGTTTCTGATTTATGTGTGGGGAAGGCAATGTAGTAGCTTCTCCATTCAAAAGATCCCTGAGCAAATAAATGAGCAAATTCCATTACTTGATAACTGTTCCTTCCCATGGGTGGGGGATTTGTGGAAGGTACATAGAATTTAATTTTTGTAATCATAGAGATGTATTTCTATAGCTGGATGGAGAACAGGGGAGAAGAGAATAGTATGTTCTAAGTCCTGACTTTCCTGAGCAAAAGGGGTAAGTTTTCACAGGATAAAATTAGAATAAAGACAATAGAGTTCTTGTAGAGTTCTTGGGCCCTAATACTTTCTAACAGTGAGACTCTGGGCTAATTCTTTTTACCTTAGTTTCCTCATCTGTAAAATGGGGAAGATAATATTTGCAGTTCTACACTTCATAGGTAATTATCATGAATACCACTCAACATCAGCGTTATATCTCTCAGAAGACATGTTAGCTCCCATCAGTGTATTTCAAGCACCTATTTGAAATCAACAACAAGCCTATCCTTATACAAAAGGTATCATATTGTTAGATTGTTCATTCTTGTCTACTTTGTTTGCTAATCTGATCACTTGGTTTGTGTACCCATACTTCCTATCCACCTTTGTTCCTTTCCTTCCCTGATGGTGCTTTATTGAATTAGTTACCTCTATCAATGCCATTTTAAAAGAAAAGCATTAAAGTCAACCATGCTACTATTAAAGCAACACCCAGGGAAACATTACAAACTGAGACTTTGAATGCCCTGATTGCTCTTATAAAAGCAGATACCATTTCTAGACAAACGTCTATTTGTGCCCCAGCTGAGGTCTTGTTCATTGTATGATAGGAACTAGAACTGGTTTATAAATGCCTAACTCCAAGTAAAAGCCGCAGCTTAATACATGGTTGGCTTAAATGTTAGAGAACTTGGAGAAATTCTTCTCAATGATACCTGCATGGATCATTAAGAGGGAAAAGATGCCACCTGTTCCAATGGCTTTTGAGGGCTCAATTACTTCTAGCTTGGTATTATACTTTTCCTTCCCTTGAGAATGGGTTCAGGGATTGGAATATACCTTTTACCCATTTAGTATAGGAGCAAAATCTGCTAGGCTTCTCCAAAGGGAGGTAACTATTATCTGCTATTAGAGTCTCTTCAAAGATAAAAGTAATAAGTAGGACTTATTGTCTATTGCCATTAAACCTTTCCCATTTACTATGGAAAAATCTTTGTACTGAAATCCTGTTCTTTCATATTATATCAATCCAAATGTTTGCTGTGAAAAGGAGAGAAGACTGCAGAGACTCTGAGAGGAAAGTACATTGTAAATTGTGAGCTATTATCATTATAGACTTGGGCTGAGCTAGCCAGATACTGACCAACCTCACAACACAGATTATTTGGAACAAGGAAATGAAAATAGGGAAATCAACTACTTTCCTAATATGTATATGGAGGGAAGAATGAGTGTCAGATTTAAAAAACATTTTGCCTTTTGGTTCTTCCAATACATTGCTTTTGCCAAGGGCATCATACCTGCTAACAATATGAGGAAAGTTCCATATGATGTCACTGATTAGATTGGTGAACCCTTGAGGGTGCTTCTAGTTCTATGATTCAATCAGTGTTTTATCTGCCTGGCAGGCTATTATATGTATCTGTGTCCCAGGAAAATTCTTAAGAGACTGTAGCAATGAATGCTGGGATGAATATGAATCCCCTTAACTTCACTGGACCCAGACTGACTCTGTCCTTCAGACCTAGCAGTGTTTTAGACTCTGTGTTGATCTAAAAGCCAAAAAAAAAATGGACTTTCAGAAACAGCCCTTTTAGAAAATACCTTAAAAGCTATCCATTTCAGTTTAACAACTCAATTGTATTAAGTGCCTACTCTATTCAAAGCACTGTTAAATTATGGATATATAAAATTAAAAGTGAAATATTCCTGGTGGATCTTCAAGGAGCTCACCTTCTAATGGGAATATATCACACAATTTCCCTCTCTCCCTCTCTCTCTCTCTCACTTCCTACATATCATGCATATCTTTTCTCTCTCTCTTCATCTCCTTTTCTCTCCCCCTCCTCCTTCCTTCCTCTTCTTCCTCTTCCTCTTCTACCTTATCCATTTAATTCCTACCTCTCTTCTTCCTCCTACCTCTTTCCCTCTTCTCTCTCTCTCTTCCCTCTCTATTTCTCTATCTCTTTCCCTCCCCCTATATTTCTCCCTCTTTTTCTCTTCTCTCCTTTTTATACAAGATTTAATTCTTCCAGGCTTTAGGGACTATTAAAGTCAAAGATCTCTCACAGGACAGGATGCAGAGTAATCATAGTTATTAATTCAAATCTTCAGACCCATTGTCTGTTCCAAAGTCAAATTTCCAAGTAAGTGAAGGTTTTATAGGCAAGGAATGACATACCCTCCTCCCAGTCCCCAGTACTGCTGTGTGAGTCTCAGTGTGTTACACTTTGCTGGGCATTTTCTTTCTCTCATATTATGTTTATCTCTCTCTCTAAAGTTTAGAACTCTGTCTCTCAAAGCATTAATATAGTCACTCCTTTTCTACCTCAGTATGTCCATATTAGCCATATCATAAGTTAATCTACGACAAACTCCTATCTCTTCTGTTTTCTCAAATTCAAAGAAGCCAGTGATTTCCCTAGATCCTATTAGACAATCCTTACACAAAGCAAACACTCAATGAATGTTTGCTAATCTGGATAACAATTTTATCTGGGGCTTAAATTAAGTGGAATTTGCCAAGCCCAATAAAGAACACAGCTAGAGGAGAGAATGAAACTGGATGAATAAAATTCTACTGATAAAAAGCCATTTCTTATTTATAAGAAAGTCATAAGGAATTAGTTGAACCTATGCCCAAGATCTTGTGGAGATCCCTAAGGTGGTATATTTTATTAGCACATTCAGAATCCCCACATGTCATTAGGGCCATTGGATATTTGATTTTCCTAAGTTCACTATCCTCTGAGTGATAGGTATCTAAGTACTGTTTTAGGGTTAATATCTAGTATTTACATTACATTTTAAAGTTTACAAAGTAGTTTACAAATTATATCTCATCTGATCCTCAAAATAATCCTGAGAGGGAGATGCTTTTATTATCCTTATTTTGCAGATGAGGAAACTGAAGCAAATGGAGGTTAAATGACTTGCCCAGGATATGATAGCTTATGTATCTGAAATTGAATCTGAACTCAGGTCTTTCTGACTCCAGGCCCAGAGTTCACTGGGCCACCTTGCTACCTATGGATAAAACTATATAGATTATAGTTTCAGGAGCAAATGATATCATACTGTTTTATTTGTATTCTTCCTTCATTTTTCTTCCTTTTGTTCTGGGTTTTCCATGAACCTTGGCCATAGGGAGAACCCAAAATATAAAAGAATAGGAAAATGGACAGACATGGAGAAAACTGAGACAATGGAAGAGTGTTGGGTCTGAAGTTAGAAGATATGGGTTTGAATGCTACTTACTCTCTATGTGTCTTTGAGCAAGCAATTTCACTTCTCTAGGTCTTAGTTCCTTTATCTAGCAAATGAAGGAATGGACTGTATGGCTTCTAAGCTTCCAACTCAGTATCTATGATCTCAAGATAAAAGTGAATCAAAAGAGAAGGCAGAAAGAAATTTAAAAGTTTTGCATTTTAAAAAGTAGAAGTACAGTCATTGTAGGAGCCAAATTCAGGATAGAGACATTGAATGAGGATTTTTATTCTCTGTGAAGCCTTTGCTGTTTACATCAAAGGTGAACTTTGTGCCAACTCTGAAAGCTTTAAATTGGTCGGAATTTCAGATATGGCAGATTTCAGTTTATACAGAAGGTAAAGAGGCCAGGAAATTTGCCCTGGATGGAATAGGAATTGATGTTTTATAACCTCTCATGCATGACTCCTAGTGAGTTATCATGAAAGGAAGACTTCCAAAGCCTTTAAGGTGATAGTCATTAACTCTTGTGACCTAGCTTAGATTTTGCAGAGGATATGTGGGAACTTGTTATCTTTCCTGCCATCCATCCCTACCCTCAAACCCAGCCCTCCAAGCTTCCTTATTTCTATTTGAATACATGATATCATCCTACCAGTCACTCAGATTCACAATCCAACCTTGTAGTCACCTTTTTCTCTTAACTCTCTTCACTCTCATCTGTTCAATCAGTTACCAAGTTTAGTCAGTTCTACTTTTATAACATCCTTCTCTTCCATTTTCTTCTTTCTGTTCCCATGGTCAACACCATAGTTCATGTCCTCATTCCTTCTTGTCTAAGCTATTGCAATGGCCTCCTAATTGGTATTTCTGCTTCTAATCTTTCTCCTTCTTCCATCCATCAGTCACACAGCTGCCAAAATAATTTCCCCCAAAACAGTGGTTCAATCATGTCACTCTCCTCTCAGAAATATTTAGTGTGTCATTATTTCTTCTAGGATAAAACACAAATTTTCTTTGCTTGGCTCTTAAACCCTTCACAATCTTGTTCACACTAACCTTTTTAGGTTTATTACATCCCCAATAACCTTTCTTTACACACTCTTTTCCAGCTAAATTTGACTACTTGCTATTCTTCACCTCAACATTCTATTTTATGTCCCCCAGCCTTTTGTACAGGCTGTCACAAATGCCTGAAAGGTGCTCCTTCCTCTCTTTCTGTCTTAAAGGATCCTTAGCTTCTTTTGAGAGTTGCCTCACTTGTCACCTCTTACTAGGAGCCTTTCACTGATTCACCCAATGGGTAGTGTTCTTCCCATCCTCAAACTATCTCCTACTTACTTGTGAAGGTAAATGTAGCCAGGTAGTGGAACACAACTACCTCTAAGACTGAGACTCTCTCCTTGTGTTTTTGTATCTCCAGCACCTAGCACTGTACCCTGGAAATGAGAAATACTAATAAGTGCTTGGCTGAGTGAACTGGTTGATTCTTACCAACATTCCCCCAAGCTACTTTATCTGTAGCTTGTCCAACTAATTGTCCTGTCCTCAAGGTATGATTTCACTGTAAACTGTGATTTGCTATTAGTTATCAAAAATACCCCAAAAGGGTAAGTAGGTGGTTCAGTGGAGTTCAGTGGAGACTGAAGGTCTTGAGTTCAAATTTGAATGCACTTACTTCCCAGCTGTGTGACCCTGGGCAAATCACTTAATCCCTGTTGCCTAGCCTTTATTGTTCTTCTGTCTTACAACCAATATACAATATTTATTCTAAGACAGAAACTTGAGTTAAAAAATAGTAACCAAAGACTTTTCTAGATGTGAGTAGCTAAAGATGCCAGTCCAGATATCAATTTTAAAGGATACATTTCCAATGAACTTTCAACTGTATTTTCTTTCAGTGTAAAAGTTCTTAATTTGGAATTTGTGAATTTGTTTTAAAGAATGTTTTGATAACTATGTTGTTATTCAGTTGTATCTTACTCTTCATGACCCCATTTGGGGGTTTTCTTGACAAAGATATCAGAGCAGTTTGCCATTTCCTTTTTTACCTCATTTTACAGATGAGGAAACTGAAGCCAACAGGGTCACACAGTAAGTGTCTAAGGTTGGATTTGAATTCATGAAGATGATATCCAAGGTCAGTGCTCTATTTATTACATCACCTAATTCCCTCTTTTCATAAGTGTATTTCAATATAATTGGTTTCCTTTGTAATGCTATTGATTTTACTATATTCAAATATTTATTATTCTATTTAATAAATTATTTTCTGACAAAATTATATTTTATATATTCAATAAAATTTATTATCTTTTTGTTTTTAAGTTTATAAAATATTATTTTCAGAAGGAAGAAAAACATATTAAGCACATTCTATGTGCCAGGCACCATGCCAAGTGCTTTACAAATACATCTCATTTGATCTTCACAACAACCCTGGAAAGCAGGTGTTATTATTATTCCCATTTTACAACTGAGGAAATTGAGGCACATAGAAGTTAAGTGACTTGCCCGTGGTCACAAAACTAATCTTATGTAGGATCTTATGTAGAATGAAATTTTATGTAGGATTTGAACCTGAGTCTTCTTAACTCCAGGTCCAGTGCCCTGTCCATCTAGCCAAGTAGTCCTTAGGCTTCATCATACTTGCAAAAGGGTCTAAGACACAACAAAAGTTAAGAACCCCTCGTTAGTGTTATGATATGGTGCTATCTCCTTTTGGTGTAGGGCTTCTGTTTTGCTGCTCATCAGTGTGCAAATAGATGACTCAAGGCAATTGAGGATATTTGTGACCAGGTATGTTGTCCATATAGAGAGTTTCAAAAAGTAATTGAGTTGGAGTTGGGTGTAGGATGGAGGAAGGAGATTTATGACTCCCAAACTATCACTTTCAGAGACTTTTTAGTTCTAGTCTCTTCCCATGGAGCCCATGGCAAGGGAGAATCCTTAAATACAAAGAAAGCCATCTACCAGTCTTCTTGACATGTTGTGGATTTCAGCACGCATAGCATTATTTAATTGTCATTAGAACATGTTACAGTCAGTTCCTTCAATATTAAGGAAAACAGGTCAGTGATAATCATTGCTGGCATATTTTTGCATCTATAATTTTGAGTTCTGCTCTGAATGCAAACAGCAACAACAACAACAAAACAATTCCTGAAAACCTCAACGTGTGCTCAAAAGAAGGCAAATTACTAACATTCAATGAACTTTAACAACATGTTTTGGGAGGTTCATGTTCGTATATGGCAGGGAGGTGGAAGGTAGCCAAACAGCTGTGGATATTGTTGATGACAGCCTGAGTCTGAGCCAGGCATCCCCTTAGGCTATATGAGTAGAGGTGGGAGAATCACCAAAGTGGTTCACACTCCATTTGCACCCCCAGCCCCATTCCAGTCTCTTGCTCTACTAGAAAGATCTCCAGCTTGTGTTCCTCTTCTCCATTCCCCCAGATGGCTACATAAATCAGACATAAGTACATATGAAAGCCCATTGGCTATTTAAAAAAAACCTAACAACAACAAAGTGCTTCATTAGTAAGGGTCTCAGGTGGTGGGAAGCCCTTATGTATTGTTCCCTGTAATTCATCTGTCTGCTCTTAGTTTATTTTTTTTCCATTGTACTACTGGAGTCTGGCTAGAAAGAGCAGAGGATGTATTCTTTATGGATTCATTCTAATCCTCCATAAGAATATTCATTCAGCACATTATTTAATGTGGCTGTTGTGTGCAGTACACTGCGTTTGTTCTTAGGAGAGAGAGGTTTAGCTGAGAAATGTCACTGCCTTTATGGAGCCTGTATTCCAGAAGGGGGATAAGATAACAGACACAGACAACCAATTTAAAGTATTATATTGTATGTGTATTCATCAGAGAGGTACAAACCAAAGAATTATGTAACATGCAAGGGGAAGGGGCTTTACCAATGAGGGGTATCAGGGAAACTTCTGGAGGAGGTGACATTTGAGTTGGTTTGTAGAGAGAAGGAAGGAATTCTAATGGCAAAGAGTGGGAGATAGGGCATGTAAAATACCAGGAAAAACACTCAGAGCAAAGTAATAATAATGAAATAGCTAGAAATAATAGTATTTTAAGATTAATGAAGTATTTTCCATCTCCCTTAGTCTTCAAGTGATGGGAATTTTTCATTTTTCCTTTAATTATTTATGACCAAGAGACATTTCTCCTTCAATCTTTGGTTGAACTAGTCTGTCTTAATATCTCACCCCCCCCAAAAAAAAAGCTGTTTTATGGGATGTGAAAACTTACTTAAGAGCCTCAAGCATTCCATAAATAAGAAGCCAGAGGAAGAATCTCAACTGTCCCTCTCCTTGGGGACATGTAAATCCTCCATAGTTAGTCTTATCAATCCTATAAATGTAGTAAAATCTGTAACCTGGTTTAATTGGCCTATTATTTCACAAAGTTTGTTTCCTTAGGAGATAAATGAGATTATGACTCTCTTTAACTAAATTTGTTCAATTTTTATGACATTGAAGGAAATATGGGATTATGGAACTATCTCTAACTTTTATAGCCTACAAGAACTGTGTAAGACAACAAGATAGAAAATAATTATTTCTCTGTCACTTGGACATAATTTTACCTCTGAAAAAAACCTGGTTAGAATCTTAATAGGGGTTCAGGTTTCCTCTGAGATCTGAAAATATACTTAAGTATAATCATAAAACCTAGATTTTCAACCTCCATTATTCCTACATTGTATCAACTACATACAGCATTTTTGGAAGCATTAACCCACCACATGAACTTAGAAGATATTTCTTATTTCTTTTTTTTTCATTTACATATGGAAACAATTTTTGACAATTGTTTTCTGAAAGTTTAGGATTCAGATTTTTTCCCTCCCTCTCCTCCCCAAAGTTGTAGATAGTTTGATACAGGTTATATCTGTACTTTAATGAAATACATATTTCCATATTGCTCATGTGCTAGAAGGCACATATCACTCATATAATAAAAATCTCATGAATTAAAGTGGAAAATGGCATGCTTTCATATGCACTCTTATTAAGGGATGTTTAAGGGAAAGAGACAAGAGATAAACATCTAAATATTTTGATTTTATTAATGGGAAATGGAATAGGAATGAGGGTAACAAAGGAGAAGGGAAATTCCTTAATCTTATCCCCAAACTAATTCCCCTTAATACTAATTTATCTAAGCTAAATAAGTTAAGTTCCCCCCAAACAGGACCTCACAAACAGAGTCCAGATATGAGCCAAGATGCGAGAGGTAGAGTTCAAATTTGGTCCAGTAGAGATTTGATGGCTCTTTCCTTGGTCTTCAATCTAGCTGCCAGTAGTCTGTTCATGTCTCTCTCTCCTCAAGCTGGTATCTCCCAAGGGCCAAGATATCTTGTAGATAGGTGGAAATCATAGCTACCTCCAAAACTTTCAGCAAGAAGTCTCTTTTCAGTTGGGACCACACCCCCTTGGAACCTGGACCCAGGCTCTCATGTGGTTCTGAGTCACATGCTCCTGCCAATCAAAATACAGTCTTTTCTCTGCTTATTACAACTCAGAATCTAGAGTTCTCTCTTTGGTCATGGAATTTTCCTCATGAGTCCTTGTGGTTATCTGGAGACTTGCTTTGCTGGTAATGGTTTGGTCCTTTATAGTTGATCATTGTATCATATTTCTGTTACTGTATGAGAGGAGATATTTTCCCCCTAACACTCAACAATCCTCGGAGGTAGGCACTATTATTATCCCTATTTTACAGCTGAACAGTCGAGCTAGAGTGAGGTTGAGGTGCCTGCTCAAGGTCACATAGTATCTATGGCAGCCATTGAAATCAAGTGTTCCTGACTCTAAGTCTAACATTCTGTCTATCCCTTGGGTCATTTAGCTACCAGTAACAGTGGTAGATGGGAGGTGGGATGGGGAATCTAGAACACAGATCAGGCCAGCTAAGTGACTGTAGAAGACAGAGTCTTGGATTAAGGATTAGGAAGACCTAAATTCAAATTCATCATCAGGTACTTGTTAACTGTGTGATTCTGAACAAGTCAGTTAAGCTTAATTCTTAACTCTGGCAAAATTTCTTCATCTGTAAAATGGGAATAATAATTGCTCTTATCTCACAGGGTTGTTGTGAGGATGAAATGAGATAATAATAATGAAGTGCTTAGCACAATGCTTCATACGTAGTAAGTGCTATTTCCATGTTAGCTATTATAATAATAATAGTTGTTATCATCATTATTTGTTTGGTTGGTACATCAAATGAAAAAAAGATAGCATAAGATATAGTTAAAAAGATACAATCATGGCTTTAATTTTAGAAGGAGTCTTGGAAATCCTCTAGTCCAACTCTCTTATTTTATAAATGAAGGAACTGGTGATTTGCCTGAGATCACACAACTAGTTTCAGAACCAGGCCCTCTGATGAAATAGTTACAAGTTTTACCCTTGGACCAATAGGTGCTAAATTGTGGAAGGTCTTGAATAGCTTTCAAAGGAATAAGATTTTGATGTGGTAGGCCCAAGGGAGTCCCTGAATATTTTTGAGAAAAGTAGGTACACTATTAGGTCTATGTAAGAAAAAAGATTATTGTAGTAGTGGAATTAAAGTCATATTAGATGAGGGCCAGAGCCAAAGCTGGGAGGCCTGTTAGGAGATGATAGCTCATAAGGATGGCAATGAGGGTCTGTACTTTGGTGGTGGTAGTGGAAATGGAAAGGGAAGGATGTGGGGGATTTCAAGATGAATATTAGCTCATCCATACAATATCAGTAATGGTGACAATATTCATCAGATTTAGAAGGCATTGATCCTATGGGGAACTTTAAATCAATTTAGACTTATCAAATGCTTACATAGGAGGTGCAATATGGAATGATGCCTAGGTTAGAGTTCTCTTACCAACAGGTATTTTAGGAGCATGCTAGTGGATGACATTTTTTTTCCAATATCTAATTTTGGTTCTGTTATTTGCCCATCTGTCCAGATACATATTGAATCTGTTTAATTTCCCCATCAGTAATTACAATACTACTGATTGACAGTTACAGAGAACTTACAAGTTTGCAAGTCCTTCACATGGATTGTCTCATTTGGCATTTATAACAATTTTGTGAGAGAATAACTATAGGTATTATTGTTTCCATATTGCATATAGTCTTGGATCAATTAATTGACTCCTCTGTGTTGACAAAGTAAGAACAGAGATAGGATTCAAGTCCAGGTTTTCCTGATTACAAGTCTAATATTCTCTCTTTGCTGAGGTGTTTAGTTCACCTGATTTCCCATAAACACTTTACTTTTATTTTTACTTTAACTTGTAACACTCTTCACCCTTCTTCAATATTTCTGTTTATTCTCCTATTATTTTTGAGTGGCAGTTTAGAAATTCAGGAAGTTTAATGTCTTTGTAAACCTTCTGTTTCTCACCACATGGGAAAATATCTCAGTCAATCACAGTTTGGTGGCAGCATAAGAACTGGAGTATGTTGCAGATGTTTCAGTGATTGTCCAAGTATTTTTGTTTGGCAAGTAAGACCTCAGTTCTGGTTCTCTTTAACTTTTCTTCCATGGTCCTAGGAACATCACTTTTCAATGTGCCTTCAAATCCAATCTTCCTAGTATAGAAAGCTGCAGCCTCATAGTTCTCCCAGAGTTCAGGAGAAAAAGAAGATGACCATCAGGGATCTTAAGATGAGGCATGGTCAGGATCACCATTTGGCTCTCATTTCTCATTTCCCATCTGCTTCTCCAACTTGACATTTGCATTGGACTCATCTTTCTTTTTTCGTTGCTTTCTCTTCATCTAACTAATCATTCTTGACCATGTTGGCATGGAAGTTATACTTGGAAATACCCCAGTAATGCTAATGACCAGGGAAACACTTTCTAGAAAAATTTTGGCTGTGTCTAATCAGATATAACTCTTACATATGAATCATTGATTCTATGTTCTATTTTCTACCTAGTCATTTCATTATTTGCATCTATAATCTATACACACTGTGCTCCATGGAGTCTTCCTTAAATAACCCATCAGTATAAAACCACTGGAGAATCTCAGTGTTGAAAAGAAGCTATGAGGTTACTTGGTCCAAACTTATATCCAATGCTAGGGCCTATTGTTTGTAAGCCACTAAGCATATGAAAATGTCCCTACATCTACCAGCCAATTAGTCAATCAGATAGCAATAAATGATTGTTGTGTATCAGATACTGTGTTAAGGATGGCAGATACAAAGACAGTTAAAGTCACTCTCTGACCTCAGTGAATTTATATTCAAATTAAGGAGACAACATGTGGATCCATACACTATATATTGTAGGATTTAAATTAATATCTAATATTCCAAGTATTATATTTTATAAAGTTTATTAATAATCACTAGAAGAAAAGGAATAAAAGGGTAATTGCCTAACAAAATAAAACCATGAGACTAGACTCTCTTGCTTCTTTAAAAAGACAGCTGGCTATTGTTGCCATTACAGTAAGGAAAGAGAGAGAGAGAGAGATGGAAATACACAAAATTTATATACTGCCTATATTAGCACATAATGACAGGAGGAAAGTGGATGCTGGGAATCGTAATTTTAAGGTACAGAAATTAATTACACAATATATATATAAATCAGATGGAAAGTAACCTGAGATGGGGAGGTTCTAGCCTGTATGCATGAAAAGATAATGAATAAGTATTAGAAAAATCATCTCAGATGATGATGCATGTTAGATGAATTGTATAAACACATTGTTATAGGATTTCAAAATGGACTGTGATAGTCAGGGAGGACTTCATGGAAGAGTTGTGAGACTTGAGTTGGACCTTAATACATAGAAATTATATGAATAGGCAAATAGTCCAAAAGAAATATATCAGAAATTATATTAGAAAATAAAATCCCTCTCTGATTCACTAGCTGCCATTGGTCACTTATATATGAGCCACTCAAGTCAGTGTTTGTTTCACTTATTGTTCTGAGTTTCTTAAGCTTTTTAAATGGTAGGTAAACACTTCTCTACCATCCTCCTCCTTCCAAGTAGAAATATTCTTATATAAACTTCCTCCCTTAAGATAGTCTAAGAAAACCTTGAAGATTTTCTTTAGAAAGATACGTATGTTTTCTTGATTTTATCTCCTAGGAATACCTAAAGTCTTCCTGTGAGATAAGATCTTATTATTTTAATGTGTACAATTATTATTATTTTCCCAATGTGATTTATCTGTATTTATTAATTTCTATGGATACTCATCACCTGGTTAAGATATTGCAGTTTGTGAGAAATGTGTTCTATATGTGTATGTTATTTTGTAGTTAATACTTACCAAATCTTTAAAGTTATCTCCTCTGCTATTGTCTTCTGTCTTTGTGTTACTATGTAGTGTTACATAGTTAGCAATTCTCCAAATTTCTTTAAGATCCACATCAAACCAATTTGGACAGTAACTCCAAAAATAATTTCGGACCACAGGGCATGCATTTTTCTCAAAATGACTGTGAATATGATTTACATTTCCAACTGTTAAAGTATCTAACCCAATCCATTTTTCTGCACAGTCAATAATTCTATTGACTAAAGTGGAGGGAGTCTCTCCCACTTCCTGCTTTAAGTGCTCAAATTTAGACCAGGTTCCTGGGCATCTGGAATTTTGGCTCATAGTTTCAATTATTGCCTCTCAGGCTGTAGTTAAGTCTCTGTATCCCACAAAAGAGTTATATTCCTAATCAGGATCCTGAATTGGCCAATCAGCAATTCGGGGGTTATTATTAGTGTCTTGTATAATCTGCTGTTTCTCCCTTTCTGTTAATAATTCATCCATAAAGATGTCAAAGTCCAAATAAGAAAGACTACAAAGCTTAACTAAGTGCTTGAATTGCTTTACAACTGCCATGGGTTCTTCTTCATATGATGGAGTAGTTTTCTTAAAACTATCTAGATCAACTTGTGCAAACTTTTGTGGCACATGAGATTCACTGTACTATGCTCTGGGGACACTATAGGTACCTCCCTTAGAGGGAACATATGAGCTGGTTTGCTTTCTAATGTTTCAGTTTCCATTTCTTATTTAGTTGGATTATCTGCACCATCTAATTTAGTTGCATCATGTTCTTTAGTTTCTGCCATTGTCCCTTCAGCCTCAAGTAATTTCTCATATTGAGTTTGAATTTTATCTAGTTTAGTCTCTAGATAATTCACTTTTAACATTAGATCACTTTTTGTAGTAGCTTGCTTGATGCTTGCTTTTAAATGTTTAAACACAACTGCCAAAGATTTGATCATAATAAAAAAGCACATGATAAACAATAGTAGCACAAGGACATAAGATATTAGATGTAGGAGTGTCAATGAGAGTAATGGCATTAGAAAGTCATAGGCAAGTACATTTTGTATATATTCTGATACAATAGTGATAACGAGAGAAGTTATATCTAATAGAGAAAATTCCATGGTTATTTTATGTAGCTAATTCAAAGGTTTTCTGAGAGTAGAGATTCTTTATATCAAGTTGACTGAGAGATGAATTTTGTAGTCAACTAGAGTTCAGTTCACTGTTACCACAGCTCACAGTGAAACTGTAAGCTCTAGCTGCTTCCACAGACCCCCTGCTGAGATAATGGTTCCAACTGCCTAAGTTGACAATTGGACTTTTAAAATCAGACAGTTAGGTTCTTTGTCCTATTTAGCTTGCCAAACTGTAAAAAATAAATAAATGACGAGTTATAAAAATAAAATATTTAGATGGAAAAACTGTTCAATACAGGTTCAAAACTGTTCAGATACTTTTGATAGATGTAATCAAGAGTATCCTCAGTGATGAAGTGAAGCTGAAATGTGAACTTCCCTTCAGGGCCAGGTGCAAGGACGCTAAAGAAACTCATTATAAAAATAGGATATTTATTGAAATATGTACAAATTAAAAGGATTTCTAATTCTAAGGGATTCTAAATCCACCCAAATAAACTTCCTGGTTCCACAAGGAACCACTCCTGTACTTCACAGGTTATAGTAATCCTCCCTGTTTTGAAAAACCCAAATTTATACTATTTAAATGAAAACTACTACTATTATCCTTATAATTCTTAACTTTGCCTTCAAATGATGAAATAGCAAAGGCTAGCTGGTTGAGTATCAACAAGAATCAAGTTAAGACTCTGAGTCACTCAGAGTCCAAACCAAAGACCATGTTTTTCTTTGGTCTTCTCAATCTATAAACAATCTATAAAAACCACAATAGATATTCAATAGTTTTCCCCAAGTTGGGAAAGGAAAACACTGAGCTCCTTCAGGTCTTTCCCTTAGACAGAGAGAGAGCCAAGATGTTACCTCCTCCAGCTTTGAGAGAGAGTCTCTGAGGGTGTGTCTCTGCCAACTGCCAGAGACCAACACCTAACTGCCAGAGAGAGTAATTGACACAAAAAATGGTTATAACTGTCAATAAATGAAATTAACATGCTCTCTCAGCTCTGCTTCAAGCTCCAATTCTTGTCTCAAGCCAGCCACTTTACTTCTTAACTCTAAACTAATAAAAAATTACACATTTTCTAATATCATCCTTACACCTCCCACCAATGGAATGTTAGCTTCTTTTTGACATTGCATTTTTTATCTTTGTATCTTCAGCTCCTTGCATATAATAGGTGCTTAAAAGATGATCTAGAATTGAACTGATCCTATTTTCCATTTCTTTGACATCATCTTTGACACTCTATTTCTAAGAGAGGGGCCAATGCAGATTGTTGACTGGTTAGATATTATACCTAGGGAAACTAATCCCCATATTCAAACAGCTTCAAGCACTACTTCCAGTTTACATTTACAGAAGCTTTAAGGTTACAATATGTTTTGTATACATTGTCTTATTTTATACTAGACACTTGTATAGATATCACAAATATTATTATTCTCCTTAAAAGGACATTGTGTTATAGTAGATAACAGGTTAGTCTTCAACTCAAAAAGATGGGTTCAAATGACTTTGTTCAGTGAGTTCAAATGATACTGTTCTTGTGATGGGCCAGGTACTTAGTCTTTGATCTCAGTTTCCCCATTTATAAAAATGGATACTATCTGCCATACCTTTTGGGTTCAGTGAGATAATCTATGTAAAGTGCTCTCCCTGTTTTAAAGGGGTATGTGTTGTTTAGTCATGTAAGTCATGTTTTGCTCTTTGTGACTGCATTTGGGGCTCTCTGGGCAGAGATACTGGAGTGGTTTGCCATTTCCTTCTCCAGTTCATTTTATAAATGAGGAGATTGAGGCCAATTGGCTTTAGTTATTTGCCCTAGATCACAGACATAGTGTCTGAGGCCAGATTAGGACTCTACCCACGCTCCCACTTAGCTGCTTAAAGTGCTGCATACATCAGCTATTATTATTTCCATTTTACAGATGAGGAAATGGAGATTCAAAAGAGGTGAAATGACTTGCCAATGTAATAAAAGTCATGGTAGAACATCTGGAATGCCAATCATTATCTAGGCATGACAGAAAAAGACAAAAGACTTAAAAGAAACTTGTGTGACTGGTTAAATGATTAAGTTACCTGAATCTCAGTTTCCTCATCTGTAAAATAAGGAGGTTGGAAAAAAATGATGGAGCTGGACCTAATGACTTCTGAGGTCCTTTTCAATAGATCAAAAGCACACAAAATGGCAGAATTAAGCATGTGCACAAGATTTTGTGTGGAAATATATGTTTATTGTTGAGTCCAAGAAGGCTTCTCCAGTAATAAGATACTTGAGTTAGGGAAGTTTGTATTGAGTAAAATAGTCTTCATTTTATATTCCTTTTAGCATCTACCAATATTGTCAAGAGAGGGTATTCCCTGCCTCCTGTACAAACATATAAATATACATCTTTCAGTATTATACCTTAAATGCTTTCTGGGGAATAATTTGCAAAGCAATTGCTTCCCCTAGTTAATAGTCAATTAACAAGGAGGAGATAATACCGCCACTGTGGTACTGAGAGTAAGCAGGGGGATGTAAAGGCAACTAATTAACATCCAGTCTTTTAATGTAGTAATTAATCAAACTGGGCAAGAACAGTTTACTTGAGAGATATTTCAGGCCATAAATTCCTCCAAATTTCATTTTTCATCATTGTCAATAAATAATTGAAACCTGCTGCTTCTCTTCATCCCATTCATCTCTCTTCTTTGATGCCTTCAAACTTTGAAGTGCCATTCCTAATGGAGGAAGAAAGCTATTTATCGGTTTCTTTAATGGCTTCATACATATTTCTGGGCTATTATCACCAACTAGTACTCCAAAGTTTCTAAAGCTAAACTTTTCTCTCCAAAGTTCATGCTTCTTCAGGGCCCCCATTTCATCTAATTTTTCTTGACCTGGTTGTCTGATGACAGGGTAACAGATTTCTCTTGTATGGGTCTTGGCCTTTTTATGGAATGTTGGGTGTCTTTCAAAGTCTTCAACTTTTAAAATTAGATTTAATTTAATTAGATAGGATGTGAACAAAGAGTTCAAATAATACTTCACGAAGTTAGGTTTAGTCATCCAGCTAATGTCCTATTGAGATTAAAGTTCATCTACCAAAGGTCTCCTACTTGTGTAGCCTAGTTATTCTTACTATATCTATCTCCTGTTCCTATTTTTTATTTGATTCTCTTTAGACAATATATATACACTACAAAGAAGACTGAGGTCTGAATCCTGAATCAGGTAAACCTACTCTTAAGTTTGACTTATTAGTAATGGTGTGACCTAGATCAGGTAATTGAATTCTTCTAATACTGTTTACAAATCAGCAAAATGAGGATAAAATGCCTGCTTTAGTTAACTGAGGGATATAGAGAGCATCAAAACCAGGGAGATTAATGTATATATTATTATATATATAACATATTATATATTGTGACTTACAGAATGTAATATGAGTAAGGAATTTTTCCTATTCTTTCACAAAATGGTCCCACCATACATTTTCAATCTGATATTTCAACATACAAGCTTATTTTGTATTCAATTGTATCAGTCAGTTCCAACCCTTTGTGACCTTTTTGGGGTTTTCTTGGCAACAAAACTGGAGTGATTTGTCATTTCCTTTTTCAGCTCATTTTACAGATGAGGAAACTGAGGCAAACAGGGTTGAATGACTTGCTCACATAGCTAGTAAATATCTGAGGCCAGATTTGAACTCAGGAAGATGAGTCTTCCTGACTCATATTGCCTGCCTTATATTCTATCAACTGTACCACCTATCCCCACTATTCCACTCAAATTTTTCTAAGTACTAGCTCTACAACACACTTTGTCTTTTGCTACTTCTAAATCATTACTCATGCTGTTTCTGGCCTCCTGTGTTATGTTTAGTTTTTATTTATTATTTACTCCTTCATAGTGGTAGCTTTACTTTTAAAGGTGGTTTATCTTTTCAATGAGGCTGAATTCCTTTTAGGGCAGGCTTCTGAAGCCCGCAGAGTACAGAATTTTTTAAAAAAGAGTGGTAGGCTTCAAAATATCTGGTTTTTTTTGGGGGGTAAGTAAATGGATTCTAGATGAGTACTGTCCTAATAATATTCTTCACTTTTTGGAAAATATTATTGGTGATAACATCTTATTACTATCTATTCATAAAAATATATAATAATTATATCATTGGGATAAATTTTTGAGTCTTTCAGTGATAACTAAGTACAAAGGAAAAACTGTTGGATTTGGAGTCAGGAGATGTGAATTCAATTGAGGCAGCAGAGTGGATTAACCACTGGGTCTGGAGTAATTAAAACCTGTCCTCAGACATTTACTAGCCATATGAACCTGGGTAACTCACTTAACTTAGGGATCAGGGAGGACAGATCAGTGGAGTCAATCTCAAGTAGAAATAGAAACAAATTAATTCATATATAAGGATTTCTGTGGCCTTCATAGTGATTAATATTAAAATGTAACACTATCTGTTTCATCATATTTTTATTTATTTTGTTATATATTTCCCAATTGCATTTTAATCTGGTTCAGGCAGCATTCAGGAGTATTACAGGGGCCACATGTTTGGCAGATCTGAATTAGATGTCATCCAATGTCCTTTCCATCCCCAAATCTCTAATGCTATGTGTTTGGATGGTTTTAAAATTTTTAAATATTTTAAATATTCCTCCTCCTGTCCTATAGAGATGTCCTATAGAAAAGTAAATTAATATTCTACTCGTAATATTCTACTCTTTCATTCTACTTTTTGTAGAATCTTTAAAATGTTAAAAATCTTTAAAAAGGCAAAAGTAATCTCTCATTTTACAGTGACAGTAACTGAATCATGTAGAGGAAAGTAACTTGCCCAAGGTCAAATAGAAAGGAGGTAACAGAGACAAAATTCACATGCAATTTTTTCTACTTCAGATATGGTGTTCTTTACACGAAGCCATGATGACTCCTGTCTAGATAAATCTCCTTCCTATGTAACCTCCTCTCCCTGCCCCAAACCAGATAAAATATTCTCTTTCACAATATTCTTTACATGTAGGTGGTCATCTACATTGTCCTTGAACACTTCCAGTAAGCAGTAATTTATTATCTTAGAAAAGCTATTTCCTTGCTGAGCAACTCTAAATCTCAGATATTCTTTATGGTGATACAAAAATTCTTTTAACATCCATCCACTGGTTCTTCCATCACCAGAGGGATGAATTGGCTTTAGGAGATTTGAAATGTGGTTATTCTCCTAATAAAAGGAAGGATCAGGAACTGAAATTTCTGCTGAAGAAATTAATAAAAGGAATTTTTCTCAATTAGAAATCATTTCTGAGAAAAAAGTATAACATTTGGAGGATTTTTGTTTTTTTACCAAAAAAGCATTATGTAAGGGATAGAGCAAAGACAGAAGGAGAAGGAGAAACTGGGATCCAGCTTAACTATCTCAAAATTCATCTCCAAATAATTTTAAAATAATGCCTCAAATCATATTTTAGAGTGACAGAAACAAAAAAGGCTAAAGTTCCTGTGTAAAATAACTTAGGAGGTCTTCAAGAAAGGTCTGTAAAAACTGGATCAGTATTGGGGAAGCACCAGTAGAAGGACTTGGAGGTGGCAGAAGAAGCAGCACCTTTGGGACGTCTTAGCATAGATATACTAAAGGCATCAAACAATGGGTCAGGAAGAGATTACAGTGGAACCTTTGCTGGCACTGGGTGTACTTGATACTGTTTGACAACTCTATTGCCCATAAACAGTTCTGGCTCATAGTTTCAAGGGAGTGCTTATGATCTACCACAAAGGAACACAGGCCCTGGTTCCAGGGCCAAGAAGAACAATAATATTTGCAACTTCTGGTAAAGCAGGGACCTTTGCTGGGTAATGACCAGAATTTGGACCTGGACAGCAGTGACTACATCTCTCCCAGAATAACACTACCCTTGAAGCACCAAAAAATTGCAACCTCCCAGAAATAGCTTTGGAAAGAGCAGCACAAAAAAGATTTAAGCCTGACACAATACCTGTCTATCCTCAAGTGAGCAGAGCCCAACTTTAAAATAAAGTTTAAAGTGAAGAATTAGGCTAGGAAGATGAGAAAAAAATAGCAAAATACCTTGACTATAAAAAGCTATGATGGTAGCAAGGAATATCTTGCAAGACATAAACTCAGAACTCAACAATGTGAAAACAGCTAAAAGCAGTCTTAAGAGACAATACTAATTGGACCTCAGCCCAATAAGATTTCCTGGAAAAGTTAAGGAAAGCACAAGAGTGTAAGAAGAAAAATTAGGGGGAAAAATGAAAGTGATACCAGACAATCATGAAGAGACACAAAAATATTGAAGTAAATACCTTAAAAACAGAAAAAAGGCACAAAAAGTACAAAAGCTCACAGAATAAAGCAATCCCATAAAATTAGAGTTGGGCAAGTCAAAGATAATGACTACATGAGACTTCAAAAATAATAAAGCAAAGTGAGAAGAATGAAAAAAATAGAAGAAAATGTGAAATGTCTCATAGTATTAAGTAGGGTGTTCAATCTTTTGTTGATTCAATTCAAAAGTAGATAAAGGAGAGTTAATCCTGTCTTCAGTCTAGTGAGGTACTAAGTAGGGGTACTTAAGTTAGTGTTTAAGATAGACAATAGAGTAAAGAATTCTTTTTCACAAGACAAAGGAGTTAGGATTACGACCAAGAGTAACATACCTACCCATACGGAGTAGAAAATTTCAGGAGGAAAATGGATATTTGATGAAATATAGAATCTCTGAACATTCCTGAAGAAAAGACTAGAGCTGAATAGATTATTTGACATTTAAAAAGAAGCCTCAAAAGAAGCATGAAAGAGTCTCAATAGAGTTAAACTATTTATATTCCTACATGGGAAGATGATGTATGTAACTTCTAAGAACTTTGCCATTATTAGTGTGGTTAAAAGGAATCTACACAGAGGGAATGAGAATGAGTTGAATATGTTGGAATGATCTCCCTGCAAAAATTGTAGGGGTGAGAAAGAGGGGTGCATTAGAAAAAGGGGGAAGAGAGAGGTAGAGTGGGAAATTTTTTTCACATAAGAGAAGCATGCAAAGATGAGCTTATATAATAGGGGAGAGAAAGAGGGTAGTAGTAGGCAATGCTTAAACCTCACTCATTTAGAATTGGTTCATAGATAAACAGACGGAAGAAACCAATAAGAAGGTTCAATGGCTGAGATGGCGACACAGCAAAGCACTGTGGAGTGCTTAGGGCGTGTTAGAGCACAAAGGACAACACGGCCATCCAATGCAGCTGAGGAAGTCTCCAGATGTAACGACCTTTCGTGCCACTGGACCCAGGCTTCCAATGCCGAGAGAGTGGGACTGTCTCAGTGCATCAACTTTTCCACTTAAATCTCCTTCACACACAAGTGTCTTTGTGCATGCTCATCTATCATAGATGAAAACGCACAAAGACAATTGTCATCCTCGGTTACCGAGAGACTACTACAATACTATACATAGATAAAAGAATATTACATACTAACTCAAATATGAAAATCTTTCTCACCCAATAGAGAAATGGGAGTGGAAGGGGATAAGGTGTATCAGGAAGTGATAAAAGGGAGGGTGGACTTAAGAAAGCAGTGATCAGAAGCAAAATAGATTTTTGATGAGGGACAAGTTAAAAGGAGAGAGAAAGAAAATAGAAAAAATAGGATGGAGGGAAATACAATTAATAATCGTAACTGTGAAGGTGAATGTGAATGGGATGATCTAACCCATAAAACAGAAGTGGGCAGCAGAATGGATTAGAAACAAGAATGCAATAATATACTGTCTATAAGAAACAGACTTGAAACAAACACACACAGAGTTAAAATAAAGTGTTACAAGGGGATCTGTTGTACTTCAATTGAAGTTAAAAAAGAGAAGGGTAGTAATCAAGATCTCAGACAAAGAAAAAACAAAAATAGGCCTAATTAAAAGAGATAATCAGGAAAATTACATATTGTTAAAAGGTACTATAGGCAATGGAGTAATATAGAAAACTTCACAGTAAATTTTTCTAATAATGGCTTCATTTCTCAAATTTGTAAAAAAAAGGAGCCATTTTGCAATTGATAAATGACAGTTTTCAGAAGAAATCAAAGTTATCTATGGTCATATGAAAAAATACTCTAAGTTACTATTGTTTAGAGAAAGGCAAATTAAAACAACTCTGAAATATCCCCTTGTACCTATTGGAAATGACAAATTCTACTGAGGAAAAATAGGCATATTAATGAACAGTTGGTAGAGCAGTGAACTGGTCCAATCATTATGGTGAACAATCTGGAAAAATGCCTAACTGGCTGTAAACCTGTGCATTCTCCTTGTTTCAGTAATACAACTACTAGGCTCCACAGAGATCAAAGTAAAAAAGGGAAAAGGATCCATTTGTACAAAAATATTTATAGCAACTCTTTTTGGGGTGACAAAGAATTGTAAACGGAGGGGATGTTCCCTGGTTGGGGAATGACTAAATAAGGTATGGCGTATGATCGTGATATGGAGTACAGTTGTGCAATAAGAAACAATCGGAGAGGACAGCATGGCCAGACCTACATGAAATGATGAAAGTGAAGTCTGAAGAACCAGGAGATCATTATGCATAGCAATATTGTAATGATAATCAACTGTAAAAGGGTTGACAGCTCTGATCAATATAATGATCCAAGAAAATTCCAAAGGACAATACCTGCTGATGCTGAAGAAAAAAATACTATCCACCAGAGAGAGAGAACTGATGAACTCTGGGCACAAATTGAATTGTAATTGTCTTCCTTTATTTTCCTGCTTTTTTGTGATATAGCTAATAATGAAATATATTTTGCACAATTTCATATATATAACAATTCATTTTTTATTTCTCAATGAATAGATGCAGGATGGGTGTAGGGGGGGGAAACCTGGAACTAAAAATTTATTTTTTATTTTTTTAATTTAGTTTTATTGATTAATTAGGAAAATTCTTCCATGGTTACATGATTCATGTTCTTTCCCTCCCCTCCTATCACCCCTCTCCCAAAGCCAATACACAATTCCCCTGGGTTTTACATCGATCAAGACCTATTTCCATAATATTGATATTTGCACTAGGGTGATCTCTTAGAGTCTACATCCCCAATCATGTCCCCATTGACCAATGTGAGCAAGCAGTTGTTTTTCTTCTGTGCTTCTGCTCCCACATTCTTTTTTTGGATGTGGATAGTGTTCTTTCTCATAAGTCCCTCAGAAAAGTTTTGGATCATTGCATTGCTTTTAGTAGAGAAGTCTATTATATTTGATTGTGCCACAGTATATCCCTCTCTGTGTTTAAGGTTCTCTTTTCACTCTGCATTTCACTTTCACTCAATTCCTGGAGGTCTTTCTAGTTCACATGAAAATTTTCCTGTTCATTATTCCTTTGAGCACAATAGTATTCCATCACCAACAGATACAATAATTTGTTCAGCCATTCCCCAATCAAAGAGCATCCCCTCATTTTCCAATTTTTTGCCACCACAAAGAGGGGGCTATAAATATTGTTGTTCAAGTCTTTTCCTCATTATCTCTTTGGGGTATAAAACCAGCAGTGGTATGGCTGGATCAAAGAGCGAGCAGTTTTTTTTTTTTTCTTTATGTGAAAGTTTATTTTTTTTTTTAATTTTAATATTATTTTATTTGGTCGTTTTCATACATTATTCACTGGAAACAAAGATCGTTTTCTTTTCCTCCCCCCCCCCCCCCGCCTTTCCCTCTCCCATAGCCGACGCATGATTCCACTGGTTATCACATGTGTTCTTGACTCGAACCCATTTCCCTGTTGTTGGAGTTTGCATTATAGTGTTCGTTTAGAGTCTCTCCTCAGTCTTATCTCCTCCAACCCTGTGGTCGAGCAGTTGCTTTTCAGCGGTGTTTTTACTCCCACAGTTTATCCTCTGCTTGTGGGTAGTATTTTTTTTTTTAGATCCCTGCAGATTGTTCAGGGAAATTGCATTGATACTTATGGAGAAGTCCATCACCTTCGATTGTACCACAATGTATCAGTCTCTGTGTATAATGTTTTCCTGGTTCTGCTCCTTTCGCTCTGCATCACTTCCTGGAGGTTGTTCCAGTTCACATGGAATTCCTCCACTTTATTATTCCTTTTAGCACAATAATATTCCATCACCAACATATACCACAATTTGTTTAGCCATTCCCCAATTGAGGGGCATCCCCTCATTTTCCAATTTTTGGCCACCACAAAGAGCGCAGCTATGAATATTTTT
This sequence comes from Monodelphis domestica, assembly GCF_027887165.1. Classification (NCBI taxonomy): domain Eukaryota; kingdom Metazoa; phylum Chordata; class Mammalia; order Didelphimorphia; family Didelphidae; genus Monodelphis; species Monodelphis domestica. The sequence continues at coordinate 103,732,231 of NC_077227.1, forward strand.
GTACAAGTCTTTTTGTCCATTATCTCTTTGGGGTACAAGCCCAGCAGTGCTATGGCTGGATCAAAGGGCAGACAGTCTTTTATCGCCCTTTGGGCATAGTTCCAAATTGCCCTCCAGAATGGTTGGATCAATTCACAACTCCACCAGCAATGAATTAATGTCCCCACTTTGCCACATCCCCTCCAGCATTCATTACTTTGCATAGCTGTCATGTTAGCCAATCTGCTAGGTGTGAGATGATACCTCAGAGTTGTTTTGATTTGCATCTCTCTGATTATAAGAGATGTAGAGCACTTTTTCATGTGCTTATTAATAGTTTTGATTTCTTTGGCTGAGAATTGCCTGTTCATGTCCCTTGCCCATTTGTCAATTGGAGAATGGCTTGATTTTTTGTACAATTGATTTAGTTCTTTATAAATTTTAGTAATTAAACCCTTGTCAGAGGTTTTTATGAAGATTGTTTCCCAATTTGTTGCTACCCTTCTGATTTTGGTTACATTGGTTTTGTTTGTACAAAAACTTTTTAATTTGATGTAATCCAGATTATTTATTTTGCATTTTGTAATTCTTTCTAATTCTTGCTTGGTTTTAAAGTATTTCCCTTCCCAAAGGTCTGACATGTATACTATTCTATGTTCGCCTAATTTTCTTATAGTTTCCTTCTTTATGTTCATGTCAGTCACCCATTTTGAATTTATCTTGGTGTAGGGTGTGAGGTGTTGATCTAAGCCTAATCTTTCCCACACTGTCCTCCAATTTTCCCAACAGTTTTTATGAAATAGTGGATTTTTGTCCCAAAAGCTGGGATCTTTGGGTTTGTCATATACTGTCTTGCTGAGGTTGCTTGCCCCCAGTCTATTCCACTGGTCCTCCTTTCTGTCTCTTAGCCAGTACCAAATTGTTTTGATGACCGCTGCTTTATAATATAGTCTGAGATCTGGGACTGCAAGACCCCCTTCCTTTGTATTTTTTTTCATTAATTCCCTGGGTATCCTTGATCTTTTGTTCTTCCAAATGAACTTTGTTATGTTTTTTTCTAAATCAGTAAAAAAAATTTTTGGGAGTTCCATGGGTATGGCACTAAATAGATAGATGAGTTTGGGTAGGATGGTCATTTTTATTATATTGGCTCGTCCTACCCATGAGCAGTTAATGTTCTTCCAATTGTTCAAGTCTAGTTTTAGTTGTGTGGAAAGTGTTTTGTAGTTGTGTTCATATAGATCCTGTGTTTGTCTCGGGAGATAGATTCCTAAGTATTTTATTTTGTCTTGGGTAATTTTGAATGGGATTTCTCTTTCTGGTTCTTGCTGCTGAGCTGTGTTGGAATTATATAGAAATGCTGATGACTTATGTGGGTTTATTTTGTATCCTGCAACTTTGCTAAAGTTGTTGATTATTTCAATTAGCTTTTTGGTTGAATCTCTAGGATTCTTTAAGTAGACCATCATGTCATCTGCAAAGAGTGATAATTTGGTCTCCTCCTTGCCTATTTTGATGCCTTCAATTTCTTTTTCTTCTCTAATTGCTACTGCTAGTGTTTCTAATACAATGTCAAATAATAGAGGTGATAATGGGCATCCTTGTTTCACTCCTGATCTTAATGGGAATGGATTTAGTTTGTCCCCATTGCAGATGATATTAGCTGATAGTTTTAGGTATATACTGTTTATTATTTTTAGGAATGACCCTTCTATTCCTATGCTTTCTAGTGTTTTTAGTAGGAATGGGTGTTGTATTTTATCAAAGGCTTTTTCTGCATCTATTGAGATAATCATGTGATTCTTGTTGGTTTGCTTGTTGATGTGGTCAATTATGTGGATAGTTTTCCTAATGTTGAACCAGCCCTGCATCCCTGGTATGAATCCTACTTGATCATGGTGGATGACCCTTCTAATCACTTGCTGGAGTCTTTTTGCTAGTATCCTATTTAAGATTTTTGCATCTATATTCATTAGGGAGATTGGCCTATAGTTTTCTTTCTCTGTTTTTGGCCTGCCTGGCTTTGGAATTAGTACCATGCTTGTGTCATAAAAGGAGTTTGGTAGGACTCCCTCTTTGCTTATTATGTCGAATAGTTTGTATAATATTGGGGTTAACTGTTCTCTGAATGTTTGATAGAATTCACTGGTGAATCCATCAGGCCCTGGGGATTTTTTCTTAGGCAGTTCTTTGATGGCTTGATGGATTTCAATTTCTGATATGGGATTATTTAAGAAAACTATTTCTTCTTCTGTTAGTCTAGGCAATTTATATTTTTGTAAATATTCATCCATATCACCTAGATTGGTAAATTTATTGCCATATAGTTGGGCAAAGTAGTTTTTAATGATTGCCTTAATTTCCTCTTCATTTGAGGTGAGATCCCCCTTTTCATCCTTGATGCTATTAATTTGCCTTTCTTCTTTCCTTTTTTTAATTAAATTAACCAGTACTTTGTCTATTTTGTCTGTTTTTTCAAAGTACCAGCTTCTAGTCTTGTTTATTAGCTCAATAGTTCTGTCACTTTCTATTTTATTAATTTCTCCCTTAATTTTTAGGATCTCTAGTATGGTTTTCTTCTGGGGGTTTTTAATTTGTTCATTCTCAAGTTTTTTGATTTGCATTTCCAATTCCTTGGTCTCTGTCCTCCCTAATTTGTTAATATATGCACTCAGGGATATGAATTTTCCTCTAAGTACTGCCTTGGCTGCATCCCACAAGGTTTGAAAGGATGTTTTGCCGTTGTCATTTTCTTCAACGAAATTGTTAATTGTTTCTATGATTTCTTCTCTAACTATCCGATTTTGGAGTATCATGTTATTTAATTTCCAATTAATTTTTGATTTGGGTCTCCATGTACCCTTGCCGATCAATATTTTAATTGCCTTGTGATCTGAAAAGGCTGCAGTTAATATTTCTGCTTTTCTGCATTTAAGTGCCATGTTTCTATGACCTAGTGTATGATCTATTTTTGTGAATGTGCCATGTGGTGCTGAAAAGAAGGTGTATTCTTTTTTGTCCCTATTTATTTTTCTCCATATGTCTATTAATTCTAATTTTTCTAAGATTTCATTCACCTCTTTTACCTCTTTCTTATTTATTTTTTGATTTGATTTATCTAAATTTGATAGTGGTTGGTTCAAGTCTCCCACTAATATGGTTTTACTGTCTAATTCCTCCTTCAATTCTCCTAGTTTCTCTATTAAAAATTTGGATGCTATACCATTTGGTGCATACATGTTGATTAGTGATATTTCCTCATTGTCTATACTTCCTTTTAGCAGAATATATTTACCTTCCCTGTCCCTTTTGATCAGGTCTATTTGTACTTTGGCTTTATCAGATATCATGATTGCAACTCCTGCCTTCTTTCTATCGGTTGAGGCCCAAAAGGTCTTACTCCAACCTTTAATTCTAACCTTGTGAGTGTCAACCCGTCTCATATGTGTTTCTTGAAGACAACATATGGTAGGGTTTTGTGTTCTAATCCAATCTGCTATTTGTCTGCGTTTTATGGGTGAGTTCATCCCATTCACGTTCAAAGTTATGATTGTTATTTGTGGATTCGCTGGCATTTTGATGTCTTCCCCTAGTTCTGACCTTTCTTCTTTAGCTTTCTCCTTTTGAACCAGTGATTTACTTTAGGTCAGTCCCCCTAGTCCCCTCCCTTGAGATGCTTCCCTTTCTAGCCCCTCCCTTTTTATGCTCCCTTCCCCTCCCCCCTCTCCTTCCCTCCCTTTTTGTACTCCCTCCCCCCTCCCCCTCCTTAATTTTCCTTTCTTTCTTGCCCTAATGGATAAGATAGAATTCAGGATCCCACTGGATCTAGATGTTCTTCCCTCTCAGATTTGATTTCACTGAGAGTAAGGTGAGCGAGCAGTTTTTAAAAATCCTTTGGGCATATAGGAGTGAAAATTTAAAATGAAATGAATGTTAAAAATAAATAAGAAATTAAGTGAAAAATAAAACCATTACTGTAATTTATATGAAAATTCTATTTATATATGTATATATATATATATATTATTCTTAGGAAGACAAGGATCTTCTAAGCAAAGAGTAGAGTTGGTTTAAAAATTTTTTTTTTAATTGTAGTAGAATGAGCACTGGGACTCAGCAGATTGAGTGTGAACCTTGCACTTGTCACTTACTATTCATATGATTTTGGGGCAATTACTTCACTTCTTTGGCTCTCATTATCATCATACCAAAAGATTCTCTTGGGGCCATATTAATGGCTGCTGGGGCTGCTAATAGTCCTCAATAGACAAGGGGATCCTAGATGAGGTAGATAATGCTACCTCCATTCCCTTAGGCTAGGTCAAGTAAAATTAGCCATTGAAATTGAATTTTTATTTTTTGTTCAGCTCAATTGCAAATTAAGCCATAGAGAGGAGACTCAGAAGGTGACTATGATTTAGTTTATTTACAGTTGAAATTCTTGGAATTTTTGAAGTATTTGTACTTTTTTTCCCTGAAAAAATGTCACATAGCAGAGCAATTTATTTCCAATTCTGGATTAACTATTTAAAAATACAGGGATTTTCTGAAAATACTTAGACTTTTAAATATATCTTAAGTCATTGAATACATTCCCAAATATGAGCTGGAGATAGAAAAACTTAGTACTGAACAGAAATTTTAAAATAGATTTCCCTTCTTCAAGTTTAAATGAATTTTTTTTTGGTGGCAGGTACTTTGATTATGTTGACTTCAGAATACTGATTACCATTTGGATCTCAGTCATTAGTATATGCTGTTTCTTTTTGCTGTGGGTTCTTCAGTGGTTATAGAATGATTCACTGTGTGCAAAAGAAATTTACCCTCCCCCCTTTCTGGGATTGCACCAGTGATATCATCACCTGTCGCCTACCTGCACATATTTGGTGTGAGCCTGAACTTGGCCCAGAGGTGTGTGAATGAAATCATTGAGTGGATTGGGTCATGAGGATAGAATGGCAGCCCAGAAAAGGCAGCAATAGAGTTAAGAGATCATGAGACAGAGGGCAGGGATGATGTCCCCTGCACTGCCCCCTGGACTGCCCCCCTGGGCGGCCCAGGCAAAATAGAAAGTCACATTTGGCTTCTGAAATGTGATGTGTGAGAGTTAGTGGGCAGAGAAAAAGTTTGACAAGCTGAAACAAGCAGATTTTGGGCTCTCCTCTTCCATGTTTGTTGCTGGCTGAACTTCCCTGTGAGCGCAGAATAGCAAGCTAAATGGAGCAATAAGGAAAGGAACCTATATATCTCTCTCCTATTTTCTCATCTTTTCTCCCTATTACTTTTGATTTAATAAACTGATTCATTTACAGCCAGCCTCATAATTTTCCCTCTTACAACTGAATAAAGTCTAAATTTTACCATGTAGGTCAAAATGTAGATGATTTTCTTTAATCAAAGGATTTTTAATGAGTCCCTTTAATCAAGGCTCCTATTTAGAAAATGATTTTATTTACATACAACTCTTCAGTACAATGTAAGCTCCCTGAAGGAATTCTGTTTAATTTTTGTCTTGAAAACTTATTTGCATAAAAAGATGAACTGGCCTAGGAGTTGAGTGTTGGTCTTGGAATGAAGAAGATGTGGCTTCGAATCCTACTTTATACACTTATTAGTTGTATGTAAGTAAGCAGCTTAGCCTGACAGTGGTAGTTGCCTTATCTGTAGGATGGAGCTAATGATGCCTATGACATCTAATTAATATGTTTGTCATAAAGCTCATATGAAGTAATGTATGTAAAATGCTTTGTAAACTTTAGATTGATCTATAAATAGTAAAGTGAGTATGTAAGTGAATCTCTACCTATGATGCTGTGTACACACGTACACATATGGCACATATAACATACAGTGAAGAATCAAAGCCAATGATATAATTCTAAATGGAAATTTGCTGTGGGAATTAGCTGTGATCAGATGTCTTTTGAAGCATCACTAAAGTTTAGATGTCTCTACAGGAGGGCTAATAAATAATTTATTTCCCTTTTCATCTGCTATTGCTATCAACTCCCCCCCTTTAGCTAATTCTCCTGAAAAAAGCTTTTTTTTTTCTTTAGGAACTTAAAGGGATTTCCCATCTTTATTCATCCTCATAAATATTTCCTTTTCTATTATCACTTGATTGTAAGAGACATATTTAAATAAAAGTTTTCCCTAAAGGTATGTTATTTTATCTTTGTTCATGAAATGAAATTATAATTCTCCACACTTTGAAACTCATTGTTCAAGTCAACAGATTATGAGATGATATGGCAAAGAGTTTAAGAATGGCCACTTTATTCTACAAGGCTGATGAGTTCACAATGCAGACAGAATGTCTCTAACCTTCCTTCCAGCCCCATCACATATAATATATTCCTCCTCCTTTATCTCCAAGGCAATTTGGTAATGAGTAGGAGAGAAAACAAAATTCTTCCTGTCCACATGTCCTATGACATCTAAAAGCACTAGAATCAAGATTGTGCTAAAGCCGGTTCAAAGCTGCTCGCCAGTGCTGATTGTTAAATTCTCAATGTGAACATTTATTCCTTGGAAATTTGTTGTGAATGACAAATCAGGACTTGAATTATTTTATTTATTAGCTAGCCTTAAGAAAGAAATGGAAAAAATAATAATAATGTAGCTCAAACTTAAAAGTGTACTGTGTGTATATACATATAAAATACAAATATATATTGTAGATATATTACATATAAAATATATAAAATGTATATATTTTGTTAGGGCTAATTATTAAATATTGACCAGAATGTCATTATTATAATGGAAGTCAGGAGACTTGATGGGCAGCTGGGTAGTTCAATGGACAGAGTGCTGGGTTTATAGTTAGAAAGATTCAATTTCCTGAGTTCAAATCTGGCCTCAGACTAGCTGGGCAACCTTGGGTGAGGCACTTAATCCTGTTTTCCCCAGTTACCTTATTTATAAAATGAGCTGGAGAAGGAAATGGCAGACCACTCCAATAACTTTGCAAACCCTCATTTCCCCCCCCCCCCCGCCCCCCAGCAGAGGTCACCAAGAGTCAGACATGAATGAAAAATAACTAAACAACAACCAGAGACCTGGGTTTTATTCTTGCTCTGTTATCAATGAACTATGCTAGTCACTCAAACATACATTTATAGCCTCTTTTATAGTTGCAGAAAACATTAGCAGTTTCAATAAACAGCTTCCCTATTATGGGGCAAATTCTTTTTCCTTCTGATAGGTAGTGGAGAATAATGGAAGAAGTATTGGATCTAGAGTTGATTCTCTCAGAGCCTGCAAAAGTGACTGGAGAGGCAAAATGCAAAGCCGTCAGATTTTTTTTTAATAGGTTGTACATAAATTATCATACAGTCTATATTTCTATGTTCATCATGTTGTGAAAGAAGACATACATTGCCAACACTAGAGAAAATTTCCTGGAGGAAATAAAGTAAAGAATATTATGTTTCAATTTACATTCAGACTCTTCTGCTCCTTTTATGAGAGAGTGAGTTTCTTTTTTTGTCCCGAGTCTTCTTGGAATTGTCCTTGATCCTTGTCTTGCTGATGATAGTTAAATTGTTCTCATTGATCACCATACATTATTGACAGTTTTCTGCTCACTTCACTTTGCATCACTTCATATGTCTTTCCAGATTTTTTTTTGTGATCATTTTGTTTGTCATTGCTTATGGTACAATGGTATTCCATTGCAAACATATTCCACAACTTGTTCACACAATTCCCCAAATGATGGCCATCTTTCAGTTTCCAGTTCTATCACTACAAAAAAAGCTGGTATAAACATTTTAGCACAAGTAGGTTCTTTCCCCCATATTAAATCTATTTGGGATATAGATCTTATAGTGATATTGTTTGGTCAAAAGGTATGCACAATTTTCTGACCCTTTGGGTGTGGTTCCAGATTGCTCTTCAGAATTTGTATGAATTTGCATCTTCACCAGCTGTGTATTAGTGTCCTGATTTTCCACATCCTCTCCAACATTTGTCATTTTCCTTCTTTGTCATGTTAGCCAGACTTATGAGTGTGAGTCAGTACCTCAGCCTCTTTAATTTGCATTTCTTTAATCATTGGTGATATGGACCATTTTTTCTTATGGCTAAAGATAGATTAAATTTCTTCATCTGAGAGATGCTCATGCCCTTTGACCAGATGTCAATTCGGAAATACTTTATATTCTTATACATTTCATTCATGGGGGCAGCTGGGTGGCTCAGTAGATTGAGAACCAGGCCTAAAGAAAGGAGGTCCTAGGTTCAAATCTGAGGTATCTCGAGTACTTTGAGTATCATAGATATCTTGAGTATCTTAGTTATCACCTTGCTAGTAATGTTATCAGTTTAACCCCATTGTTTCCCTTGATTACCTTAAAGTATCTTAAATATCTCTTGCCATATAGAAATCTTAAGTATCCTAATTTACTATTTTCTCTTGATTAGTTTAGCCCTATAGATTCCCTTGAATTTTTTCTGTTTATCTTTTTATGCTTCTTTTGAGTGTTGAATTTGATCATTTTATTTTCTTTTTAGCTCTGATAGTTTTGTAAGAAATGCCTAGAATTTCTATATTTCATTAAATATATGTTTCTTCCCCTGGAGTATTATAGTCAGGTTCACTGGGTAGGTGATTTTTGATTGTAGGCCTAAATCCTTTCCCTTGCTGAATATTATGTTCCATGCCTTCTGATATTTTAATGTAGAAGCTGCTAGGTTGTATAATCCTAGTTGTAGTTCTATAGTATTTGAATTGTTTTTTTCTAGGTATTTGTGATATTTTCTGTTTGGCTTGGGAGTTTTAGAATTTGGATATAATAGTCCTGGGATTTTAAAATTTAGGATTTCTTTTAGGAGATCTGTGGATTCTTTCAACTTCTATTTTCTTCTTGTGTTTGAGAATATCAGAACAGCTTTCCTTGATGATTTCTTTCATTATGATGTTTAGTTTTTTTTTTTAATTATGACTTTAAGGTAAACCAGTGATTCTTATATTATCTTTCCTGGATCTATTTTCCTCGTCAGTTGTTTTTTCCAGTGAGAAATTTTCAATTTTCTTTAATTTTTTAATTTTTTTGAACTTATTTTATTGATTCTGGCTATCTCTGCTTAGTGCTCCACAGCCTCCTACACCAAAAACAAAAACAAAACCACCCAAATCCCCGAAAATTATAAAAGTGGAAGTTGATACAGAAAAAAAGAACATAAGGGGCAGACTACTGCAACAGGGAGACTTTTGCCAGACTTCTGGCACTTAAGGTTTATTCTTGGCTAACTGAAACCAAAAATTCTAATTGTTAGGAAGCCATTTTCTTCTTTGAGGCTTTATACTTCTTTCCTAAGGGAGTTATTTCCTGTTTGAGGTCTTGTATTTCCTTTTTTAGAAAACTATTTTCATCAGTAAGTTTTTCTTCTGAGCTGTTAATTTTTTAATCATTTTCTTTTATAATTTTTCCTCTAAGTTTATTGTTATTTATTTTTCTATCCTTTTTTGGATATGTGTTATATATGTTCATTTTGGGCTTGACATCCTTTCACATTTTCTTCAGAAGCCTCACCCATATTTAATTTTGTTTTGCTATATTCTTCTGAGCTTGTATTTTGGTCATATTTCTTGTTGAAATATTTTACTAGAATCAGGTCTTTTTTCTCTGTCTTTTGCTCATCTGGGAATCATTTTTTTTAATTTGATTTTGTCTATATGCTGAAATTTAGCTTTATTTGGTTAGAAAAAATATTGTCCCACACTTGTACCATGTCTGGTATTGGCTTTGCAGTCTTGGAGTCAGATTCAGTGCTCTGCAGAGACAGACTGATTGGCTAGCTATGTAGAGGCTTGTTGCTGGTAAGTTCAGCTGGTTTGACTTGTTTTTTCCCCATTCCTACATAACTGGACTTTGTTGGACTGAGTTCTTCCCACTGTTGTCTGTGTTGGATGAAACTTGATCACTATTATAGCTGGACTCTGCAGGCTTCTTTCCTCTCATTGCTGTCTTTTCTGTATGATATTACTTTCTGCTCTTACTCTGTTGGACCAAGCTGGCTGTGCTCTTTCCCATGTTGTTTGTGCTGTGTTTAATCAAAATTCAGCTGAGGTTTACTCAGCACTCTCTCATACTCCAGTGAGATAAATCTTCCCTGCTATCTCTCAGTGTTGTTCTGGGCTGGAATACTGCTTTACTACTTCTTTTGGTTCTGCTGCTCTAGTGTTGATTTTGAATTGCTTTTGTTCTTCTGTGGACATTTGGAGGCTGGTTGGTGGGCTTTAAGTATTTTTTATTTCACCATCTTGGTCTGATTTCTTAGGTATTCCCCAACTCAGTTGCTGGATTTCATGAACTGTGTAGCCTGATTGTGGCCACCAGCACTGTTGCTGCTACTGCTGCCGCCAGCAGAATCTGTTAAGAGTTTTTTAATCCAAAGAAATGAGTCATTTTGGAATGTCAGGCAGAACAATAAATAAAGGTGTCCACCTGGAAATGTTTCATCTTTTGATTCATTTTCTTCTTTGAATGTACCAACATGGCAGTACATGCTTTTTCTCCCCAAATAACTATCAGCAGAAGGAAGTGTGCCTTTCCCTTCTCCATGTTCCCAGTCTGAAATGAGGAAGTAACTCTTCTTATCTGTGGGTTATACTTATTATCAAGCCTCTTTCTTAGGTCTGTATTCCTCTAACACTATACTGGGATGATTATATCCTACTATCCTAGATGAACCATATATCATGGGTACCTGTGCCGCACAAGACACCTAGAAGGAGCTGAATTGTGTTCACATAGCACCTCAGTGGTACCCCAGAGTCATTGGGCTTTGGATTCCCATACCTCTATTAATCAATCAACTAAAAGTGATTTATTTATTAAATTAAAATATTTTTTATTTTCCTAATTTCATACAATAACAGCTTTGAACATGTTTTCCAAAATTATAAGATCCAAACTGTCTTTCTCCCTTCCTTCCCTCCCCCTACTCAGAGATGGTAAGCAATTTGATCTGGGTCATACATGTATTATCATGTAAAACACACTTCCATATTAATAATTTTTATAAGAAAATATTCACATAAAACCAAAGCCCCCGAATAAAATCATGAATACATGAATGCGAAAGGTAGTATGCTTCAATCTGCCTCCACCTAAGTCCAACAGTTCTTTCTCTCAGTTTGGATAGCCTTCCCTATAGTAAATCCTTTAGAACTATGCCAGATCATTACATAACTGAGAGTAGCCAACGTTTCAAATCAACTGGCACTTATTAGATGCTTATTATATGCCAAGTCCCAAGTTAAGGCTATGAATGCAATGAAAAGCAGAAATACCAAAAAAGTTCTAGATTCAAGCCATTTAAATATTATTGGGAGAGACCATCTAAATAATGGGAATAGGGTGAAGCTGGGTGGCTCAGTGGATTGAGAACCATGCCCAGAGACGGGAAGTCCTGACTTCAAATGTGGCCTCAGATGCTTCCTAGTTGTGTTTTGGACAGGTCATGTGACACCCATTGCCTAGCCCTTACCACTCTTTTGCCTTAGAACCAATACATAGCATTGATTCTGAGACAGAAGGTGAGGGTTTAAAATAAATAAATAAATAAGTAAACAAACAAACCAAGAAATAAATAATGGGTACATACAAAATAAATATATAATAGAAGGAAAATAACCTCATAGGGAAGGTTCAAGGATGAAGGATGTCCTGTAAAAAAAGTAAAATTTGATCTGAATTTTGAAGAAAGTCAGGTATGCGATAGATGTTAAACAGGACAAGTGAGTCAAATATTTAAAGGGTAAGACATGGTCACCAAATCACTAATGAACTCATCCACCTCATATAAGGCCAGCTTCATTCCTCAGCTACAAATCATGTTATTCCGTATAATCTATATTTATTCTTTTGATTATTGCCAGAAAGCTAGAGAGAATGTATTTTTTCTGCTTTATGATTCTCTTGAGGACTTCGTTTTTCTTGAAAGAGGAGGAATAAAATGAAATTGTGTATTTTAATTTTTTTCCTAGAAATTGGATTGTATTCACATCCATTCTAACTTCCCCTTTCCCTCTTTTCTCTTCTCTCTGGGTGTTTTCTGGGTTGCTCCCATCTAAATAGAGAGCTCTGACCCTGAGAATTCCAGAAATTGGTTCTTATTCTGTGTGTCTCATAGTGCTGTTCCCCATTTTTCAACCTCTCTGTTCCCTTGCCATCTGTCTATCACTTAGTTGCTGGCACCAAACACAGGCAAAGAAAGTACAGCCAAAAATCCTTCTGTATTGGCTTTGTTCCTCATTCTCTTGATGAATATAACATAGAAGGATAAGATAAGATGAAAAGACAGGATGTATATGAGGATGACTTTTACAAACCTGGCTTAGGGCTATGTTCATTGATGCTTATGATCTCAGGGGGAGCCCTGGTCACATATTTCCTTTTCATCTGAGTGTATAATTCCACATAAATATCCAAAAGGCTTTGTGATTCCATCAGTAGCAAGTATTCTAATATTGGTATTTGCTCCACAAATGTAACCCACACATTAATAGATAATTTCTATGGAGTTACTGAAGGTTCTTGGAAATTAAGTGACTTTTCCAGAGTCACATAGCTCCTGTAGTGTGTCTAACATCAAAGGTTGCATAGGAACCCAAGTGTCCCTGAGACCACTACCATACCTAATATACCACCTGCCTCTTTATGTAACTACTTGGGCACCACCCATATAACCACCACCACCACCATCATCACTACCATCATTGGATATATACCGTCCTTACAGGGACTTATAGCAGAAGTGTCAGAGTTATAGCCTGCATGCTGCAATGGCCTGTAATACTCCTAAGTCAAGTCAGAAGCAGATTATATTATTTTTCTTTTCCTCTTCTTCCAATAATTTGTATGAATACAAAGAGAATCTTAGAGTTTAGAAAACTGGGGTGGGTGGTTTGTTCAAAGAGTAAACCTTCAAATGACTCTGAAGGTGATCAGATTTGGAATACTGTATTTAATATCTAAAATGTGCCCCCATGGACTGCTACCAGATAATAAGTCATGGTAGAGATTTCAATATTGTATATATACCTGCAGATGTTGATGTTTAAGAACATTGGACTTATTGAAACGTAATGACATACCCCCAGGAAGGAAAAAAATATAGATGGGAAAGTCTCAAATATACAAAATGTTCAAAATAGCACTTTTTGTGGTAACAAAATTTGAAAAAAATGCATATTGCTTGGTTGAGCTGTGGCTGGAATGTTGGTGCATGAATATAATGGAGTATTATTATGTTATAAAGAATAGTCAATATGAAGAGATATGTGGGAAGATCTACATGAAGTGATGAAGAACGAAATAAATAAAACCAGGAAAATAATTTCTCTCTGTCTCTGTGTCTTCTCTCAGAAATATCTATTTTGACAAAGCTATGCACAATAATAATGTTAGCAAAGCCAGTGTGGAAAGGCAGATGGAATGATTGGAATGCTTATTTATTGGCTCAATGAATAGATGATGAAACAGACTCTTTTTCTCATTTTAGAGATAGAGGAATATGGATGTCATTGATGTATTCAATGGTTTTGCTTGACCGTTTAGAAAGTAATACAATGGAAGTTCCAATGGGCAGAGTAGGAATAGATATTTATCTAATGGTTTTCATTGAACTGCTGGATGATTTGAAGATTCTTTAGGTTCTTTAAGTCAATTCAGATGATGGTGGGTATATTGTCTATCTTTAAACAGGTGCCTTCTTGGCTCAAATGTTTCTTTTGTAACAAGCAACAACTTGTATGCTCAATATAATGGAGGTTGCTTCTGCTTTTTCCTGTTTTTGTGAGAATGCCCATATGAGACTTGCTTGTACCTTCTTGTTTGTTTCTCTGTGAGATTAATTTTCAATTCTTCGGAGACTGGATATACCAAAATAAGACATTTTATGAGACAGACTAGGATCATATAATGTGCTTTTTGGTTCTTTTGCCCACTGGAAACATTTAGGAGTGTTTTAGTAGATTACTCTGGTAGCTGGGTGGTTTAGGGAGTAGAGCATTAGATGTAGAGTCAGAAAAACCTGAGCTTGAATCCTACTTCTGATGATTTCCTTTTTGTGTTACCTTGGGCATGTCACTTAACCTCTCTTTGCCTAAGTTTTCTCATCTGCAAATGGAAAGAATAATGGCATTCATCTCACAGAATCATTGTTAGATTTAAATGAGAAAACATAACTTAATGTTCTATATGAATGCTTGCAATCATTATTATAATTATTCTTACTATTTACTAAATTGGGTAAAAGTAGTGGTATCAATCCCTGAAGCTAAGGCAATACAATGGGTCTTTTTATTTTTATTTTTTAGATCTCTCAGCAAGCTTTCACCTGGTATAGATCCATTAGTATTTCTTTTCAGCTAATTAAATTTTCCAGGCACAGCCTCTTCTTTTCAAATGATCCTTTCATCAATTAGCAAATAGCTTGGGTAGTGCTTGGGAAGGTGCTGGAAAAGGCTCAGACCAATTCTATGTGTTAAGTAGGAGTAGTTAAAGATATCATTGAGTAAACCATTATCCTTTAATGGAGAAGGTCTTTAAATACTGACTTCATGAGTCTGTGAAAGACTATGGGGTCACTACACAAAACAAAAAGGATGATCTTATCTAAATATAGGTCATACCAAGTCTGGAAGGCTATCTTCTGTTCATTAGCCATCTATGCCTAGAACAGGTTGTATGGACACCTGGATTTCTAATTTGGTGAATATCACTATCCCTGCCAAGTGAGGCAATAAGTCAGCACATCAAAGGTGGGGGAGAAAGGCCATTTCCACAGGTTGGTAGCATAAGGATTTTATTTGATAATTATAGTGGAGTTATAATTTCTTATTTTTCTTTTAAACAAATAAATAGCACAATAATACCTCCAGTGGGAGGGCTGTGTAGAGCCAAACAAAACTATTCCTTTTCCAAGAATTCCAGCAAGGCTACTATAATCTCTTGCCTGGTCAAAATAGCATAACAGCAAAGGGAGGTGGGTCTCATAGTTTTTAGTCTCAGAACATTTTTACATTCTTAAAAATTATTGAAAACTCCAAAGAACTTTTGCTTTTATGAATTGTATCTATCAGTATTTACTATCATAAATTAAAACTGATAATTTTATGAATATATATTAAGTCATTTCATAATAACAAAAATCTATTACATGGTAATATAAATAAAATTTTAATGAAAATAACTATATTTTCCAAAACAAAAAATGGCAAGAGGATCAGCATTGTTTCAAATATTATTGTGAATATCTTTAATGTTTGGCTTAATAGCACACAACTAGTTTCTCCTATCTCATTATACCAGTGCTTTCATGCAAAATGTATTTCTATATTGCTCTTGCCATATCAGAAACCATTTATCACACATTCAATAAAATACTCATAAAGGAAGTAAAGTGGAAAATGACTTGCTTTGATCTGTAATCAGATTCCCACAGTTCCTTCTTTGGCTATGGATTTTCTTTAAAAATGTTACTTATTTGCCATCTCAATAAGAGGGGAGGGGAAGAAAAGGAAGGGCAGGAGGGATGGAATTTGGAACTCAAAATTTAAAAAATGAAAGTTAAATGTTTTTATATGTAATCAGAAAAAATAAAATATTAAAAAATGGCATGTGTGTTACCATGTATTGGATTTATTATTACTACTTTAAAATGAGTTAATAAATATTTTAACATTTAATCAATTTTAGTTTACAACAAGTAAATAGTGATAGATCTTGAGATTAAAATATTTGAGAACCATGGCCTTTCTCTCTACTTTCTTGACCAGGCCAGGGATGATATTATCCCTATTGAAGATTTTAGAAGAGTGGGTTTTGTTTGGCCTTACATCTTTCTCACCGGAGGTACCTTTGTGTAATTTGTTAAAAAAGAAAAATAAGGAATGATAATTCTGACAAGATTGTAGGATAGAGTCTGCAATATTATTTCTCTCTAGGGCTGGCCTTGGTTTGAGATGATCTCAATTCAATGCAGAAGTTGAACTCATTGATGAGCTCAAAATTTCTGTGATTTTATGACTCTGACCTCCAAGAATCTTATAGATCCAATTATACAATCATAATAAGGTGGCATCATGGAGAGAGATCTTGGCCTGAAGTTCAAATCCTGCTTCAGCTTCCTACTAACAGTAAAATGGAGATAACAATAGCACCCATCTCCCAGGATTGTTGCAAAGATAAAATGAGATAATATTGTTAAAGGGTTTTACAGACACTAAGGCATTACATAAATGCCATTATTATTATTATTATATAGTTATAAAAGGATAACATATGATAACTAAGGACACTATTTCTGATCAATTCAATGATGAGCCATGATTTCAGAGGACAAAGGATGCTCCTCATAGACTGACAAAGTGATCAACGAATATGTAGTATGACATACACATTTCTGAATTTGGTCAATATGAGAATTAATTTTTGTTTTACTAAATATGTTACAAAGATTTTTAAGGTAGTGAGGAGAGGAGAGAGAAGATAAATGCTTACTAATTGAAAAAGATTGGTAGCCCCTTCCCCCAAGTCACTAAAGTCCTATACATAGGTAAATAGATGGTAGATGTTATTCAGGAGCAAGGCTGCTTTTATGGATTATTTGAATCATTTCCAGGCCGTTTGTTTTGACTAGGTTAAAATAAACTCACAATCACTCACACACAAAGAGTTTGTTTTTAATTGTGGTGAGGAACGTGTATCTCTGTGCTGAGTTTCAAATACGGCTGTCAGTCGACTCTGAGGAATGTCTTTGAAGTATGTTTTCTTTTCTTTTTCTTCCCAGAAGCAAGATCTTTTTTTCTCCTTTGGCGTGTGTTTGTGTTCTCTGTGACTCTGCCTCAGTTCTTTCTCCCTCCTTATATAGAAACTGTACTCACTGGAGTCATGGATGTCATCTGGCCAGGGGCCAGTGGTTAGGGGAAGCTGTATTGATTCTTGAGAATGTGGGGAAAGATGTTTTCATTGAGACATTGCGTTCACTTGAAGGAGTGATCCTAAAAAGATGTATTTGGTGTTTAAATATTTTAGTGTAAACCTCTTGCTAGAAACAGAGATACTGGCTATTAGTTAGAGAAATAAAATGATATGTGCTACTTTCTAGGTATGTGATCTTGGACTGCTCACATATCATCTGAGACTTAGTTCATTCATCTATAAAATGGAGTTTTATAATGTTTCCTCCCTAGCTAAATATGATTATAGTGAGGATAAAATTAAATGATGAACATGAGAATTGTTTGTAAACTATAAAGTACTATGAAAATATAGGGAAGTGTTTTTTTAAACTACACTTTTTATACCAAATCAATCAACAAATATTTATGAAATGTTTATTATGTGCCATACACTGTATATAAGACCTGGGAACTAGGAAAAAAACGCAAAAATAGGTTCCTATCATCAAGGAGCCTACATTCTAATCAAAAAAGCAATACACATGCACATAACTACATAGGAGATACATATGGAATAGATGAAAGACAACCTTGAAGCAGGATTTCTTAAGCTTGGGTCCATGAGATGAAAAAAATCGATAAAGGTTTCAATACAATTGGTTTCCTTTAAAATACTGTATATTTAATTTTAGGTATTTAAAATAGCATTCTGGGAAGGGATTCAGAGATTCCATTAGCCTGCCAAATGGATCCATGAGACAAAAAGGTTAAGAACCATTGCCTTAGAGGTTTCATTGGTAACAGGTAGAACTGAAATTTGATTTTAAAATAGTCATCTTTTCCTGTGCTTCCCCATACTTATTTCAGTATATCATGAATATTGTTGTTTTTTAGAGTACACCATTTTTCTGTCTTTACCTTTGCTTCCTTCTCTGATTCCCAAATATTTCCCAAAGGCGTCTTCTGTCTCCAGTTCCTACCCTTGAATATAGACTGATGTCCAATTAATAAAATCTCAGGATTTATTCTCTTATCATAAGTCTGAGCTGTTTTGTTTATCACATGGAAGAGAATGTGTGACACCTTTTCTCCTTGGACCTACTATTTGTTGTGAATGGATTCTTTAACACTGAGCTGGTCAATAAAAAATGAAAGAAGCAGGGGGAAATCTTTTATTGACTCTTTTTCATCATCAGTATTACTGAGAAATTTCTCAGTGTTTACTAATTTTACTAATAATTCCTCTATTTCAGCAAGTCCTACAATAATGTTTTAATTTTGATCCTAATTTAATTTCTATGGAAAAATAGTCCTCTGTTTTTCCTACTTGGAAAAAATATCCTGACTTCACTAATGGTACATTAGAGAAATCCAACTTGGAGTTCAATCCTCAGGGATTGCTTCAGAGCTAACTAGTTTTCATATTGACATTAACTTTCTTTCAATAGTAATGGTTTCCAAGTCTCAAAAATTATCTTTGCATATGCATCGAGAGAGACAGCTCTTTGGGGTGTGAATTGGAAAGCACTTGCAATGAAGCAAAGAAAGCTCTTGGGTGGCTTAAGGAAATGAAGAACAATAAAAGGTTCTGGGATTCTGGATGATGTTATTGTCAAGGTTAAAAGGAAGCTACACAGTTTAATTAGCACAACCAAACCATGAAAATCATATTTGTAGGCTTGATTAAGTCTATTTAAACACTAGAATAATTGCCTATCATGGGAAATGTGTTTATGTGTTTTGTCATGAGACATTACAGTCTCTGAAAAATTAAAAGTGAGTTTTACAGAGAGGTCAATGGAGAGGCACGTGGTGAGTGTAAGCAGTCTGTAACATATGACAAGAATGGAATTATAATGGAGAAGTGGAGGGAAGGATGTCATTATAGATACAGATGATGGAAAATAGTATGGACTGTCATGGTGAGAACAAGGGATAACCTATGGATAGTCTGGGTGTTCCACTAGTATCCTGGAAATGTGTAGAGAAAATGAGATTGGATGAATTCCATTTGGTGCTCTTATGATCAAATGATATATTTATTAAATAGTACAGCATTAGGCACATATTAGGTGCGTAATAATCTATGATTCTTTTCCTCTTCATGGGAAGGGAATTATGAGAGGATAAAGATAAGAGTAGCTCAGGATAACAGGGATGGATAGATTGTACCATGCATTATTGAAGATTGTAACCTATCATTGAAGAACACAGATCAGTTTAAATATCTCTATGACTTAGCACAATGTAAGTATTTAGTAAATATTCTTTAAATTGAATCCAATGTGTGTGTCCCTATAAGGCTATATATTTATCATTGGAGTAACACTTATAAGGATATGTCAGGTTGATGCAACATCTTCTGAGGTTTCTTCCTTCCAACCTTGAGATTTTGTAATTTTACAATATGAGTAACTGGAAATGGCACTGAAGTGTTTGAAATCAAGAAGTGTGGTTGGACCTTGACAAATACTAATGAAAGAAATTATTAATGGGGGATATGCCATTTTAAAGAACTCAGGGATCAATTTTTAGGATATCTCAGAAGAAAAATGACAATATTTTGAATAACTATGGTCAAGAAATCAAGAAGAGATCAGTAACTACCAACCAATAGGCTTTCTTTTTCATCTTTATAAAAATCTTTATAGGAATGGTACAGGAATATATGTAGGGTATCTGATGAAAATATGAGAATGGATTATGCATGTAGGACTTTGCAGATAATTTCCAACACTGGCCTCATGTATCTTTTTAGTCACATAGTTGTCTAAGAAGTATAGAGAAAGAACTTTTTGCTATTATTTTTTATTATTCAAAAGAGATAGTAGACTATAATATAGCCTCAAAGTTTCTATTCTAGCAAGACATCTACCATATACTTGTTAAGTTCATTTAAGATTCCTTGGTTGATCATGGAAGACTCCTTGACAGAACCATAGAGCTAACTTTCTTTAATGCTCTCAATATCAGTAAGGATGAAGGCACAAAATAGTAGTCATATGCTTCTAGAAGTGTTAGCCAATGGATAATGGAGAATATCCTGCACAAAAGTGAAAAGGAAGAGGAATTTCTTGGAGTTCTTAAATTATTTCAGATGGTAATCTTTGTGCTGGTTGCATCAAAATTTCAAACATTACAAGACTTTATCAGAGGAATAAATAGCCACACATAGCCTTAAATCCACATGTATCAAGTAAACATATGTATGGATTGAGAATGCTTGTTACCTAGATTATGTCATTTAGTTGAATGGGAAGTCTGTTGAATGAGTTCTTTGAGATATCTCTGATAAGGGAATTTGTACTTTGAATTGATCAATCAGGGAATTTAGACTTCTCTTCCATTTGTTTTGAATTTGGGTATATCAGCATCTGGGAATTGATCCCATAGGCAGTGCCTCCTGAGTGGTGCCAGGCAAATTGAGGAATTGTGATTGGTTCCTGGGGAGTGATATAAGAGAGCTAGTGTGTATAATAAGGAATTATAAGATGAAACCCATTAGGAAGCTGGGGAGGAATTATTTTCTGAGGCTGAGATTTGGAGACAGACACTGAGTTGTTAGACTCTGGATTAATAGGCTAGGAAATTCTTCACCTCCTTTCTATATTTCTCTCTTATTGTCTTTTTCTTATTATTAAATCTAGATATTAACAGTCTTGTGACTTAAGTGTTAATTATAATTTTTGGCGACCACCCATTCTAACTATTGCACTCCATTGGACAGTTACCATAGTCACTGAAAGCAGAAATCAATCAGAGGAGGAGAATGGACTACATTGTATTGGGAAATTGTGATTCTTTTAATGATCAAAAGCAGCCCTGGGACCCTAAACCCCATCTTTTCTAGACTAGCATTGTCTGAAGGATACTCTGTGAGAATATGGAATGGTGTGATACCCCAAAAATCTAAATTGTGAGTGACATGAAAAGCAAAGGACTCTAGATATCAGATACTGTATCACATTTAAATTATTGTCTCTGGTGCCAAGTACTTTGCACATATAAAGCAGTCTAATGAGGGGCAACTAGGGGGTGAATAGACAGAATGAGAATGCTAGGCCTAGAGTCATGAAGACTTATCTTCTTTTTTTTATATTTAAATTTGCATTTCTGTACTTATTATTGATTGAGTACATTTTTTTAATTTGACTATTGATAACTTGAAATTCTTCTTTGAAAACTATTGATATATATATATATATCATTAGACTATTTATCAACTGGGAAATGACTCTTAAGTTGGAACCTTTGAGTCAGTTCCTTACATTTTTTTAAAATAATATTTTATTTGATCATTTCCAAGCATTATTCATTAAAGACAAAGATCATTTTCTTTTCCTCCCCCCCACCCCCCATAGCCGACACATGATTCCACTGGGTGTCACATGTGTTCTTGATTCGAACCCATTTCCATGTTGTTAATATTTGCATTAGAGTTTCCTTTAGAGTCTCTCCTCTGTCACGTCCCCTCAACCGCTGTAGTCAGGCAGTTGCTTTTCCTCCGTGTTTCTATTCCCATAGTTTATCCTTTGCTTATGCATAGTGTTTTTTCTCCTAGATCCCTGCAGATTGTTCAGGGACATTATGCCGCCACTAATGGAGAAGTCTATTACATTTGATTATACCACAGTGTATTAGTCTCTGTGTACAATGTTCTCCTGGTTCTGCTCCTCTTGCTCTGCATCACTTCCTGGAGGTTGTTCCAGTCTCCATGGAATTCCTCCACTTTATTATTCCTTTTAGCACAATACTATTCCATCACCAACATATACCACAATTTGCTCAGCCATTCCCCAATTGAAGGGCATCTCCTCGTTTTCCAGTTTTTGGCCACCACAAAGAGTGCAGATATGAATATTTTTGTACAAGTCTTTTTGTCCATTATCTCTTTGGGGTACAGACCCAGCAGTGCTATGGCTGGATCAAAGGGTAGACATTCTTTTATCGTCCTTTGGGCATAGTTCCAAATTGCCCTCCAGAATGGTTGGATCAGTTCACAACTCCACCAGCAATGAATTAATGTCCCTACTTTGCCACATCCCCTCCAGCATTCATTACTTTCCTTTGCTGTCATGCTAGCCAGTCTGCTAGGTGTGAGGTGATACCTCAGAGTTGTTTTGATTTG
This sequence comes from Monodelphis domestica, assembly GCF_027887165.1. Lineage (NCBI taxonomy): Eukaryota > Metazoa > Chordata > Mammalia > Didelphimorphia > Didelphidae > Monodelphis > Monodelphis domestica. The sequence goes on from NC_077227.1 coordinate 103,754,256, forward strand.
CATCTCTCTGATTATAAGAGATGTAGAGCACTTCTTCATGTGCTTGTTAATAGTTTTGATTTCTTTGTCTGAGAACTGCCTATCCATGTCCCTTGCCCATTTATCAATTGGAGAATGGCTTGATGTTTTTTACAATTGATTTAGCTCTTTATAAATTTGAGTAATTAAACCTTTGTCAGAGGTTTCTATGAAGATTTTTTCCCAATTTGTTGTTTCCCTTCTGATTTTAGTTACATTGGTTTTGTTTGTACAAAAGTTTTTTAATTTGATGTAGTCAAAATTATTTATTTACATTTTGTGATTCTTTCTATGTCTTGCTTGGTTTTAAAGTCTTTCCCCTCCCAAAGGTCTGACATGTATACTATTCTGTGTTTACCCAATTTACTTATGGTTTCCTTCTTTATGTTTAAGTCACTCACCCATTTTGAATTTATCTTGGTGTAGGGTGTGAGGTGTTGATCTATTCCTAATCTCTCCCACACTGTCTTCAAATTTTCCCAGCAGTTTTTATCGAATAGTGGATTTTTGTCCCAAAAGCTGGGATCTTTGGGTTTATCGTATACTATCTTGCTGAGGTTGCTTTCCCCCAGTCTATTCCACTGATCTTCCTTTCTGTTTCTTAGCCAGTACCAAATTGTTTTGATGACTGCTGCTTTGTAATATAGTTTAAGGTCTGGGACTGCAAGGCCCCCATCATATGTGTTTTTTTTTTCATTATTCCCCTGGATATCCTTGATCTTTTGTTATTCCAATGAATTTTGTTATGGTTTTTTCTAAATCGTTAAAAAATATTTTGGGAGTTCAATGGGTATGGCACTAAATAGATAAATAAGTTTGGGTAGGATGGTCATTTTTATTATATTGGCTCGTCCTATCCGTGAGCAGTTAATGTTTTTCCAATTGTTCAAGTCTAGTTTTAGTTGTGTGGAGAGTGTTTTGTAGTTGTGTTCATATAGTTCCTGTGTTTGTCTCGGAGATAGATTCCTAGGTATTTTATTGTGTCTAAGGTGATTTTGAATGGGATTTCTCTTTCTAGTTTTTGCTGCTGAGCTGTGTTGGAGATATATAGAAAAGCTGATGACTTATGTGGGTTTATTTTGTATCCTGCAACTTTGCTAAAGTTGTTGATTATTTCAATTAGCTTTTTGGTTGAATCTCTAGGATTCTTTAAGTAGACCATCATGTCATCTGCAAAGAGTGATAACTTGGTCTCCTCCTTGCCTATTTTGATGCCATGAAGACTTATCTTCTTGAGTTCAAATCTGGCCTCAGGCATTCACTAGCTGTGTGACACTGGGCAAGTCATTGTTTGCTCCAGTTTCTGAATTTGTAAAATGAGAAGTAGAAGAAAATGGCAAAATGCTTCAATATTTTTGCCAAGAAATTCCCAAATGAGTATTCTAAATTTCTCATAATTAGAGAAATGCAAATCAAAACAACACTGAGTTACCATCTAACACTTAGCAGATTGGCCAATATGACAGTAAAGGAAAGCAATAAGTGTTGGAAAGAATGTGGCAAAATTGAGACACTAATGCATTGCTGGTGGAGTTGTGAATAGATACAATCATTCTGGAAGGCAATTTGGAATTATGCCCCAAAACTTTTAAAAACTGCCTTCCCTTTAACCCAGAAATAACTATGCTGGGTTTGTACCCCAAAAGGATAATAAGGAAAAATATGTGTAAAACTATTTATAGCCATTCTTTTTATAGTGACAAAAAAATTGGAAAATGCGGGTATGTCCCTCAATTGGGGAATGGCTGAACAAATTGTAGTATATGTTGGTGATGGAATACTTTTGAGCTAAAATGAATAATGAACTAGAAGAATTCCATGTGAACTGGAAACACTTCCAGGAATTGATGAAGAGCCAAAGGAGCAGAACCAGGAGAACATTGTACACAGAGACATACACCGTAGCACACATCAATAGACTTTTCTACTAGCAGCAATGCTATGACCCAGGATAATTCTGAGGGATTTATGAGAAAGAATGTTATCCACATCCAGACAAAGAACTGTGGGAGCAGAAACACAGAAGAAAAACATATGGTTGATCATATGATTTAATGAGTTTATGACTGGGGATTTTGACTTTAAATGAATCACTGTATTGCAAATATTAATAGTTTGGAAATAGGTTTTGAACAATGATACATGTATAACCCAGTGGAATTGCTCATCAATTCCAGGAGGGGAGAAGGCAGGGGGAGGGGAAGAGCATGAAGCATGTAACCATGAAAAAAATATTCAAAAATAATTAATTAATAAAAAAAAGGAAATCTCAAATGAAATCAAAAGTCAGACATGGAAACAACAAATGAGTAGTTGACAATTTTTTTCCTTGAGTTTTCTTGATCATATCACTATTTAATTTTTTTTAAGAACAAATGATATTTCTATTTGCGGATCTGTGGAATTGTATTATTATTTTTTTAAATTTCTATTTAAAATATTTTTCCATGTTTACATGATTCATGATCCTCCCATTTTCTCCCCCCCCCCCAAAAACTGACAAGCAGTTCCACTAGGTTATACATGTATCATTGTTCAAAACCTATTTCCATGTTATTAATACTTGCAGTAGAGCAATCCTTTAACATCAAAACCCTAAATACATCTGTATCACATTATGTGGTCAATCACATATTTTTCTAAGGCATATCTGGTTCCACAGTTCTTTCTATGTATGTGCATAGCATTTTCTCATAAGTTCCTCTGGATTGTGCTGGGTTATTTCTGGTAGAAAAGTCTATTACACTCGCTTGTGCCATAATGTATCAGTCTCTGTGTATAATATTCTCCTGGTTCGGCTCCTTTTGCTCTTCATCAATTCCTGGAGTTCATATCAATTCACATGGAATTCCTCCATTTCTTTATTCCTTTCAGCACAATAATATTCTATCACCAACATATACCACAATTTATTCAGCCAATCTCCAATCGATGGACATCCCCTCATTTTCCAATTTCCACAAAAAACATGGATATGAATATTTTTGTACAAGTCTTTTTCCTTATTATCTCTTTGGGGTACAAATCCAACAGTGGTATGGCTGGATCAAAGGGCAGTCATTCATTTAAAACCCTTTGTTCATAGTTCCAAATTGCCCTCCAGAATGGTTGGACCTGGAACTGCACTTCTTATTAATACTATTATTATTGGAAGCAATTGTTTTTGAAAATCCCTTAGGATTTTCTTTCTTGATATCTCAGAGCACTCTTTCACTTTTACTTCATTCTTACAACACTTTCATAAGGTTCAAAGAGATGTTAGATAAATTTACCAATTTCTCTCTCTTCTTCTGAGTCTTAGCGGAGATGCCCCGCAGGAAGGAATATTCTATCTTCTTTCTTCTTCCTCTGGGAAATCCTACCTCCCTTCAAGGCAAAGCTAGGTTGGCTGGTGAATCCATAATTTTAAGCACTAAAAACTCAAGTGCCACTTTTTATTGAAGAACTTTTCTAATATACTTAATTGTTAATATTCTCTTCTGAAATGAGTTCTTTTAGGAAGATAAAATACTTGCAAAGTGCTTTGCTTAAAGCTCTGCATAAGTGCTAGCTATTATTATTATTATTATTGCCTGTGTACATGTTGTTCCCGACTCCATTCAGTTCTTCTGTTCAACATAAGGTTCTGAAGGTCAGAGAATGTTTGATTTTTCTCTTCATATCTTCAATTCCTAATATCTGACCTAGTGCTTAATAAATCCTTGTCAATTTGAAATAAATTGACAAGATGAAGAGGAAAGTGTGTTTTCTGGACCCTATGGATCCAGATTGAGGCATACACTTTCAGATGAGGTCATTACAATAATAAAAAAGAAAAGAACTTCTTTTCAAAATTTCACAATCTAATGAGGGGCTACCAGGAGGTGAATGGAAAGAGTGCTGAGTCTATACTCAGACAGAGTATTTAAAAATGATAATAATAATTTAAACTAAGAGGACTAGTCTGATTTTAAAGGAGGCGGACTAGCCAAGTAGTTAAATGAATAAAAACCAATGGATAACCTAGGTGATCCAATGATATCCACAAAATGTTAAAATGACCAGAAGGTCTACAATATTTTGGGTAGAACTTATATGGAAGATTTATGAAAAGACAACAACAAGAATAATGCTAGAAGAGAATGGGCTTAATTGGCTTGTGTCCTACACTAGTATATGAAGTAGCCATACTTAGATCCAAAGACATATACAGATAAAAATTAAAAAAAGAGCATGAATAAATCTTAGTTTCTATTATTTTTTTGGAGAGGGAGGGGTGAAGTAGTTCAGACTTGTCATTTTATTAGTGTGAAGAGCTCCTGATATGGGAACTTCCTCTACCAATGAAGATGAGCAACTCTTTTAAGCTAGAGATTGTTGCCTGGGAACACAAAGACTAAATAAATGACTTACCTGATGGCAGACAATGTTTATGATATGACAATGTAGATAAAATGATTTATAACCTTTAAATTGCCATGTAAAAATAAATGAATATTATTGTTTGTTAAAATTCAAGTGACACATAAATCTAGAGAAGAGATACTATCTAAAAACAGAGTTCATTAGTGGTAGTGTCAAATTATGAATACAGGACAAGAAGGATAAAGACTAAGAAAATGAAATTGGATTTAGCAATTAAGAGATACCTAGACATATTGATGCCAGTTGAAAGCCAAAGGTGGAAGCTGGATTGCAGAAGGATTAAAGAGAGTGAGAAGGGGGTCAAAATATTTGACAAAATCTTCTGTTACAAGGGAATCACTTTAAAAGACTGATATATATTAATTTAAGGTCGCCAAGGAATTCAGCTATGTAATTCCTAAATGAAAAACTCAAGTCAGCCGTCAGCCTTTTTTGGAGTTTAATTACCATAGGAGGAAGAAAGGAATTAGAGATAGAGAGAGAGAAAAAGGGAGAGAAGGGAATAGGGCTTAAATACCCCTTCTGTTTAGGCTGGGCCAAAAGGCCCAAGCCCTTAGATAGCTGGGGCAAAGAAAAGAGATCAGTCCCTATTACTCACGTGACCAAAATGGAGAAACAGTCTCAGGGGCCCCCACCTTCAGCTTCCTTCAGAGCAAGCTTCTCAGAGTACACTGCCACTACTCCGACCAACTCCTCAACCACCTCGAGTCTCCAGACCCCCCTGATCTTTAAGGAAACCATCCCAGTTGCCTCCCCTCAGTTCTCACATCTCCCAATCACTGTCCATCAATTTCCCTGTGCCAATGGAGGCTCTAGCTTAACCCAGGACCACCCAGAGGCTTTGCACATGTCTGTTGAAGGTCATATTTTCAAATGATTAAATCTTTGCTCCTTTGCTACAGCCCTTTCTAAATCCTGTTAACCTGAGTAGGGTAGAGATTGGAATAATTAAATTTTGATCTAGGCTGCAGCCCTTACTCAATCCTGTTAGGACTGAATAGGGTGGAGATTGATTCCAAGTATCTCCATTGTATCAATTCTAAAATCAATCATGACTCAAAGAAATTCCTGTTCTATGCTTAAGCATAGGTCAAAGTCCTTTCCATTGTTCAGCAAAAGGTTTCTGTCCTAAAGTAATCTGAAGAAGGGAAGAGAAGGAACCTCCCATGCCAATGGGGTTCCCATTCCAATAGACTATCAGTAAGAAATTTTCCAAGTATGAAATATCCCAATGGTGAAAATTCCAACATTTATAAGTCTAAGGAATTTTAAGGTTTATACTTCCATGATATCCTTGTGAAAGAGAAATGTAGACTAGGCTGCAGTAGAATTAGCTGAAGTCAGAATTTGTTGAATGATCACATTCAAAGGTTGAACCTAAGGCAAATCCCTAGTGGAGTGACCTAGGGCTCATTTCCTATCCTTATGCTGTTTGAAACTTCTATTGTTTACTTTGATGAAGGTATGGAAAGCATATTAGTCAATATTGGCAGATTATTCCCTTCCATTATGGCCCTTTCAAATATTCTTTCACTTCCCAAGCTCTCCTAGCACTCTTCCTTCAACATTTCAGCTGAAGACTTATTAATACTTCACTTTAAAAAAAAGAGAAAATTCAACGTACGCTTCTCTGTCTCTGTTCCTCATTTCACACCACTTGAACACTTAGCCCACTGTCTCCTCCTTCATTTTTATCTCAGATGAAGGGATATTTCCCCCCCTTGGCAAGGCCAACACTTCATTATGAACTTTTGATCCCATCCCTTCCTGACTTCTCTAGTAAATTGCTCTTTTTGATGACCTTCTCCTGAATACTATCTCCTTTCTAGATTTTTGTGATACTTACATTCTAAGAATAATAATATTTGTTTTCATATGGCAATTTAAAATTTTTATATCTATATATTGCCCATCATCCTTACTCTCTTTATTTTTTATCTCTATATAATAGTTACTTCTCTGGTGAGTACAAATATGACCAAGTTCCTCTTATCCTCAAAAAGCCTTCACTTGATCCTATCATATCCTATACTTATTGCCTCTACATTTTCTCTATTGTTCTTTAAATATTTTTTTTACCATGTTTTTACCCTTTAAAATCCTTACCTTCTATCTTAGAATCAATATTGTTTATTGTGTCCAAGGCAGACAAGAGGTTAGGGCTAGGCAAAAGGGGTTTCGTGAAAGTCACAGTGCTAGGAATTGTCTGAAGTCAAATTTGAACACAGAACCCTGTTTCTCAGCCTGATTCTCAATCCACTGAGCCACCTAGCTGCCCTCTTAACTCTCCAGTCCAAAGCTCATTCTCCTTGAACCAAAATGAGAGTCCAGTAGTTCTACTTTCACTCAATTCTCTGTTGGCAGCCTATCCATCTTATCATTGCACGTGCGTGTGTGCATGCACACACACACATATACACAGCCTTAAAAGGACTCCTATTCCTCCTTTGATCATTCTTTTGCTTCCAGCATAGAGACAATTCTGTTCATTTCCCTTCATGTTAATTCCAAGAATCAAATGACAGTCTGGAGAAAAGTGATATTAGAGTGAATCTAATCTCAAAACTATGATCATCACAACTCATTTCCTTTATTGTCTTATGTATAATGATGATATTATAACCAACAAGTCACAGACCTCAAACAAAATAAACCCCCATAAACCTCCTACACATTTGAAAAACTTAGTGTGAAAGGAGATCCAAGCAAAATTCTCTAGTGTTACTGTCAGTATCTCTGAAACTTTCTCGCTCCTCACTTATCTTATGTTAAATAACATAGCCTATACCATTCAGTATTTCTTTTTACCATGCTCCAAGACCATGCACACCAAGATCAGTGCCAATCATATACCTCACTATATGCCCGAGGTATACATTGAGTTGTAAATATACTAAAAAATGCAATTGGGAAATGTCCAATGAAGCAAATAAAAATACAATACAATATAGATAAGATTAAATTTTGCCTTTTTAAGTCATTATGTGGTCAGCAGGAGAATTTTTTCTATTTGAGTTTGACTCCACTGAATTTTCAGTTCAGTTCCAGTTCAGGAAGGAAAAAGATAAGCATTATATAGCATATATATATATATATATATATATATATATATATATATATATGCATTGTGGCAAGGTTTTTTTTTAATAAGTTTTATATCATTTGATCTCCCCAACCATTCTGTGAAGAGGTGCTATTATTATTTCCACTAATACAGTGAGGAAATTGAGACAAGTAGAGGTTAAGAGACTTGCCTAGGGTCACACAGCTCAAAAGTATCTGAGGGCAGATTTAAACTCCAATCCCCCTGCTTACAGGCCTAGTGCTCCATCCATTATGCCATCAGTTGCTTTTGACAAAATCTGCGCGCCTTGTGGTATCTAAACTACTCCTTGAAGATTTGTGCTCAGTTACTTTTCTCTCCAGCTATTCCTGCAACTGTCAGGGTTATAACACCATAGGGAAAAGTAGCTTCCAGAGTGCTTCTCCTTAGACCTGCAGCATCTCAAACTCATGACATCTAAAACATTCTCTCCCAAGTGATCATTTATTTTCCACTTCAAATTATCTACAAATTTGAATTAGGTGCAGAATGGTATGAGATCCTGTTCCATCTTGGACCCCATCCAAACAGTTCAGATTATTGAAGGACTTACTGCAGATGTCTCAATCAGCAGTGCCTCAAGTCTCCATTCTTTTAGATGTTCTGTCCATTAAATAGGAACATTCTCCCCAAATCCGGTGTTGGTATTGGCTTTATAAGAAGGTAATATGTAGAGACTGGCTTTTTCTTCCTTGTTCTCCAATGGGAATTTGTGTATATTCTTAACATCTTTTTTTAGAAGAAAAATAAAACAAAAATATTATCATGAAAAATTACTAAAATCTGAATTGCATTAGGGGTCAAAGTAACTTTAGTTTGGAATATATACATGTGTTGTTGTGGGAAGTCAGGTGAATTCTACTTTAGGAAACAAATATGCTTAAAGAATCAGAGCTGCAATACTCAAATTGTCTGCTCCTACAGATCTGGGGGAGTTTGCAAAGTGTGATGAATTGCTTATTTGAAACTATGGATTTTCCCTTAATGGTAAAAAGTACAACTCTAATGCCACAGTTATGAATCCCTGAAAGGGAGGGCTAATCTTCAGGTGAATTCCAGATATTTCATAACAATCCTTGCTTCCTCCATCAAAAGCAAACCATTAAACTTTTTACATTCAAAAATCAAAGTGTTCCAGAGCCCTTTGTCTTATGTAAAACACAATCAAGACTGTTTGTTTATAGAGGATTCAATATTCAATAACATCCAAAGCCACTTTGGTGGTTTTTCTTTCTGTAAATAATTTTAGCTAAAAAAAAAACACTGCAGTAGTATAGAAAAATAAGGTATTTTAGGATTTGCTTATTATATGCTAATATCCTGGGGTGAAATGTATTTTCAGGCAAGGAACAAAGAGACAATAGATTCATGAAAATGTAATTTCAGAGCAGCTTTTAGGATTCAAAGTTTTATATACTTTTAAAAAAATGTTGGCAACAGGCTCAGAAGAGTTTGTTCTTTGTTTTTTAATTTTGGAAAGTGTAGCAAAGTGTTTTCAAAATTCCTTGGCCCTATTATCTCTTGCCACAAGCCATAGTAAGTAGCATTGAGTACACTTTATGAAGACTGCCATATTAGGCGCCCTGGGTAGATAAGAAGGGAGCAATAAATGTGGTTCTTTGTCAACAGTGTGTCGAAACAGGAATGAGCTGGAGTGATAATGTAATAATGTCATTTCACAAATGTCAGAAAATGTGTAAATATAATCTGGTATTATTAATACCATTTTATGGCAACTGAGGTCAGAAGGGGAAAGTGATCTCCCCATATAATCATCAGCTAGGACAGCACATATACTGTGGCAGCTTCACCAGTGGCATCTTTACCTGTCCTTTCCTCATAGGATGACAAATTTAGAACCTGAAGGACCCTTAAAGGTTATCTAGTTAGAGCCTCCTATTCTTACAGAAGTCTAGAACCATTAGGAAACTTGCCTGAGGTCATAGACTAGAGCCATGATTTATATGGTATTGCCTTCTTAGTAATATAAAATTCCATTTCTTCTAGGAGAGATGAAAGTAGTAAGAACCATGGGGCCCACTGCTTGTTGGGAGCTCATTTCATCTTCCACTGGTCAGGGCTGGAGGTCTGTGAAGTGGGCAGGTCCTCAGGGAAAAGGAAAAAGGAAAGTCCTAGGAAAGAGCTTCTTATAAGGAACAGTTAGGAGTCAGAGTTTATGGGCATGATTGGTTGATTATCCCTCATCTAGATCCTACCCTATTTGTTTACTTTTGTTTTTGTTTTGTTTACTTACATTCACACACATCAATGTCTTGGGCACTTGTTCAAATCAAGATATTACAGAGAGGTTCAGAAAACTTACATAGAAGGGATGAGACCCTGGGGAGCTCTTTTGCCTGGGAGAGCCCTTCCTACTTTCTCTGGCATTGACACTGCTTTGCCTCCTGTCATTACAAAATAATGGTGGCTACTTTGCACAAACAAAAATACTGGTTTATCAATTCTGAAGTTCTTCCCTGAATGGATCAAAGTTCTTCTCTATAGTTGTAGACTTGCTAGGGAAATGTGTCTTCACTGTACATTTGATAATTCATTTTTTTCTCCTCCTTTCTGCTATCACACACCTTCTCTATTTGGAAAGAATTAATATATGAAGTAAATACTATGTTCCATGTGCTATGCTACACACTGAGAATACAGAGACAAAAATGAAGTAGCCCATGCCCTCAGGTAATGATTCCTGGCTCACAAAATGATGGGTCAGCAAGAGATCACTAAGCAGATCTAATGATGGGATCATAGAGAGGTCCTTTCTTTTTTTTTGGGGGGGGCGGGAAAATAAGGATTTATTAAACACTTGCTATATTCCAGAACTGTGATATATCCTGAAAATACAGAGAAAGGCAAAAGTCATTCCCTGCCTTCAAGGAACACACAGTCTAATGAGGACTACAATGTGTAAATAACTGTATTATAGATGGTTCCTTAGAAGATATTGAATCCATCCTCCTCACTTGATAGAGGAGGAAACTAAGCCCCTAAGAAGTTAAGTGACTTGTCCAAGATGACAGGGATTGCAAGTGTTAGGACTGGGATGAATGAAGAAAGGAAGGAAGAAAAATATATTTATTAAGTGTGTTCTGTGAGCTAGATAAAGTGTTTAGGCCTGGAGATGCACATACCAAAACTCAAACAGATTCGCTACCCAACTGCATTCCCTCAAGTCTTCTATGCAGCCTTTTTAGTCACTTATCAAATTGAGACTTTTATTAAATTGTTTGTCTGCATAGCACAAAATATAGAACTCCTCACCAATCAGGAATGCTATCCAAGTCTTATTGGTCATTTATCTAATCTAAATACCCTCCAGAAGAGATTTCAAAAAGATTGTTGGTAGATACTAGTTTCCATTTTGGTTTGAGTGTTGCCATTCTTTTCACCCTTTTCTTAACTGTTCATTCATTTATTCATTCCCACCATGTGGTCAGCTAAAAGAGGCTGCTTAAATTATAAACTGTCCAGTGGAGTATGTACTCCAGCTTGCCAGGAAAGGAGAGGCCAGCAGGCAGGGTACTTTCTTTTTCAGCCTCTCATTGCACTTGCCTATGTGATTTGTTATTTCTGGGTGAAAGGTGATGTTGAGACATCATTGTATAAAGGCAGTATACTACCTTTGGGGGCCTGGGGTTCAAATCCTGCTTCTTATACTATCTGTGTGCCTTGGGTAAATCAATTAACTTCCCTATTTCTTCATCTGCAAAAGAAGAGTGTTGGACTAGATAATTTTTGAGGTTCCTTCCAGATATATGATCCTATGATTATTGAATTAATTCTCAGGGAATGAATGCAACCTTCCTGTGCCTAGATTGGGGGAGTGCCCTGAATAGAAGCAGTCCTTTGTGGTATCCTTTTGAAAAAAAATTTCTACTCAATAATACTATATAATATTTGTTTTTCTCTTTTCACATACCATCCAGTTTGAGATTTAACAGAATCATGTGGAAGGAAAGTTCTATAGGTTTTGATATTCCCATTTTATAGATAAGGGAACTGAGGCTCAATCATAGGATTAGAATCTGGTTCCTTGTGCTTCAAACTGAGTACTCTTTCTACAACACTATAAAAAGAATGATTACTATAATACAATATTGCCTATAAAAGCACTATGGTGAAAAATCATTATCAGAGAAAATGGTAAAAAAAATCAAGAATGAGGGGCTTTAATTTGTTTGACTGCCTCTGACTCTTATCTCTTGGATTGTGGTTTTGTGAGACTGAAGATTCTGCAAACTCAAAAAGACTGTTCTTATATTACTATTTAATTACCTCTGTTTGTTTCATACCTTGGAAGAAGGGAAGGACTGATTCCTATTCCACACTCCCCCTCATCATCAGTCTTTCAAGATATTGAAATGAAACTTCACTTTCCCCTCATGCTGAGGGGCACTTTTCTCCTTCTTATCATGCTTTTCCAAAATTCAGTCTCAGTCTGAATAAAATTTTTCAAATCACTCTTGGAGCCTGGCTATTTAAAAATTTAATACAGAAAATATAAAATATTAGTTTGAATATGTAACTACCTTTGCATAGAGGACTATTAACAATAACTATTTTTCCAGATATGCCATTTAAAATTTTGATTACAAAATAGATCATGTGAGGGTCAGATCAACACTCAATTTTTAATGCCAATGTAATTTGCAGTCCTCTAAATTCCAGAGAATCTAGAAAAGACTTCAAATTAAATGAATGAAAATGCAAATAGAAAAAAATGGTTAAACAACTGTATTCAAACATCTCTTGGTCCCCTCTGTGTTTATGCAAGGAATTCTTTGCATAGACAAACTCAATTACTGATCTATAAATTTGGTCCTTTATTGCAACAAATTTTTGAGCAAGAAATCACTCCTCTAGCTGGCCAGACTAGGAATGTGAGTTTGCTGAAACCTTACAATATACAATTTATAAACTTCAAGTGCTAACTTCAAAAGATTTCCTGACTGATTCTAATCAGATTGGCATGGAAGTTCTCTCTAATTAAAATTTCACCCCCCATCCTCACCCCTTTACATCACTCCTATCTTACCAGAAACTGAAAATTGATCTTCAAAAGTTCTCTTGTACTTTTAACCTTGTAAAAATAGATACATTCCATATAAAATGAGTACCCACATATTTAAGCAGATATACACTGGCCAAAAATGTCATCTATTTCCACACACAAAATATCCATACTCATATGCATAAACATAGATGTAGATTTAATGCTTTAACACACAAATACAGGCATTCATTTATCAACTTTCTTGGGGTTTATCTTGGTTATTTCAGCTCACCCTTTTTCCTCACCCTTTCAAAAATTGAAAGGGATGTAATTATATTTGGATGTTTTTCCTGCCTCCTTCCCACCCCAAAGGCTATATGTTGTCTTTTGCTTTGGTATCCACTGCATCCTGGGCCATCACCAGACATCCTGACTTTTGGTTTACCAACAGACTTAGATGACTTCGGAAAAGAGAGTGAGGCTAATGACTTTGTGAAATTCTTCCTCATTTAAATCCAATTCATATACAGGTCAAATTATCAATTCGTGATGCCAGAATAAAAGGACAAACACGCCCAGGTCAAAGGCTTCTGAAATTAACTTTGCTCTTTGCATCTTTCATGATGACTAGAATTTAACAGAGATTCTACCTTGAATTTAGCATTCTTAGCTTCAGATTGGACTATTTCTTGTTAATTTCTTAAAAAGTGGTGCTGTTAATTTTATGGGCTTTTTTTTTTGCACTTAAAAGTTCTTTAATTCCTCTACCTAAGTAAAGCTGAGTTTCCATTTTGACTTTGCTATCTGCAACTTAGCTTAATTTGTACCATCTCTGCTCTCTCGATACTTTCCTACCTCAGTTCCTATGTACTATTGACCCTATACAACTTCAGGAAAGAGATGTGAAAGATGCTTAACAAAAGACAACAATGGGTCGAGGTTCTTCCAAAATGAGATTCAAATAAACTCAATGTAATCCTTTCCTACCCTATAGTTGCTCTGAAAATTCTATATCTTACATGCTCCATTTTGGGATGCTTTGTTTAGATCTAGATTATCAAGAGATAGAGCCAATATTTGATGTTCAATTGTAGGGTTTTTGTACACTACAGGGTTTATTGAAAACATATAAACAATCACTAGACAGGAAGGGTATAGGAAGACAAATACGTTGGGCTTCAAAGACATTTGTTATGTACCTATTTATTTGTCTAGTTTAGGGAAAGGAAACAGCTTATACAATTGCTTCCTTGAAATGATTCTCTCAGACATAATCCCACTTCCCAATGGCCTGCATCTTTTAGGGGCCATACTTAGGTAGACAGAGGGAACTAGAATTTCTTAAACAAGTGCCAAGCTTAGAGGACCAAACATCATTTTCTGTGAAAATACCTTTTATGCATAAATCAAATAAATGCAAACACAGGGGTTAGTAGAATTCTTTTAGAATGAAGGGCTCTGCTCATGTATACTATCTGCCTCTCTTTCTGGCTCATCTACATATCCCCCTCATTCCTTATGAGTGAAACAGCTATAAAAGTGATTTAATATTCGATGCTGTTGTATATAGGTAAGATACTTTAATATTTCTAGCTCCAAATGGGACATCTTCATTTGAGTAACCCTGAAGCAGAAATATAGATAAACTATAATTATTTACCAATTTGATTATAAACTCCTCAAAGGTAAGGTAAGTGTTTTATTGTCTGTAGTTTCCTCAGTGCCTGGGATCAGGGAAGGCTCATATCAAAGCAATAGCACACGAATCAAGAAGGAGAGGGTGCATGTGTGTGTTGGGAGGTTCTGGGGAGATTCAGGAAATGCCTAAATTCTTTCCCAATTCCCTACTCACTTTGTGAATTGGATGGTATAGACAATAAAATGTCACTCAAGTTCCTTCTGTTTGCACTCTAACTATAGGGTACCATGTTAATGTAGGTTGCTGTTATTAGCAAATTATGATGATCTGATGAAACTCGGCCTGAGCAAGTAGGTCTCCTTGGATTTTTCTCATGTCAGGCTAGCCAGTACAAAGACTGAAAAATGAAACCCCCTTTTTTTGGGGGTGGGGTGGGAAGGAGCTATCCTGGTAGTTTTGAGCCTATTGTGGAACAATTAGTATTATAACTATCTAAATGAAATTAGATTCTGTTTGGCCTACTCTGTTGACACATTCCTAGGATTTCAAAAGCTCCCTGTGGAGTAGAAGTCATTCATCCATAGAAGGCAATCATGGTTTTTAGCTCTATGGAGCTCATGGCTCTTCCCTTGGTGCCTCTGATAGGGGAAATAAAGTTCCTTTCTTAAAGCTGATTTGGCTGATTTCCTAAGACTCTCTCTGAGGAGTCAGAATTTTTCTTTCATCACCAAGAGGGAATCTTGGAAAGGACTCTTCTGGTGGTTCCAGGTTCAAGGACATTTTCCTGCATTGGGTAGTTAATGTTTTAATATCCTGACTGGCATAGGATGTGGTAATGCAGATGGTGATGTTCTGGATTAGCAACTCTTTAATTTATGATTTATAAGTGAAAAGCAATATGAATCAGGAAGTCATCTATTCCCCATTGTACTGAGAGTAAAGGCGCTGGCCTGGAAATTAAGAGATCTGAGCTCTAAAGCTGGGTTTGTAGCTAATTCACTATATGATTATCATCAAGTCACTCCCTCTTTTGGGGCCATGGATCTTTAATCTAGAAAATGAATGTGTTTGACTTGATTAGTGGTTCTAAACCTTTATTGTATCATGGACTCCTTTGGCACTTTGGTGAAATCTGTGAACGCCTTCTCAGAATCATGTTTTTTAAATGAACAAAATAAAACAAATAGAATTATAAAGGAAAACACAGATGAGAGAAAAAAATAAATATTTTCCCCTATGCCCCTGAAATCTATCTACAGACCCTTTGGGGGTCCAAAGACCTACATTAGAAATCCTCAGACTAGATAATCTCTAAAGTCCCTTCCAGCTCTGAGATTTCTTGTTATGGCCTAAGAGACAACAAAATAGATTGTATAATTTTCTCTTCTTTTCCAAATCCAACATTTCTAGTCTTGTTTTTTTCTCTAATGGATGCAGGGGCTCCTGAAAGGCTACAGAGAGAACTTCTGGATCCAAGGCTAGAATTATTTTTCATAGAAAGAAGTACTGACCTTAAGGTCCATTTACCTCCAACAGGTACATCCATGCATAGTTATAAACTTAGATGGGAATCAAAATCTTATCATTATTTCTACTTACCTCTGAGTAAAATGTATAATTTCCTTTAATTAAAAAAATTTTTTTCCTATCTGGTTCAAGAGTCTTCAGCAGACTTCCAAAGGGATCCATGACTTAAAAAAATTATGGACCCTCATGCCAGAATATATATGAAAAAGCAGTTAGGGAAGATGCAAAGAAGTCTAAGGTGATAGCAAACAGCAGAGAAAAACCAGAATCTATGTGAATGGAAATAGAAAAAAGAAAAGATGACAAGATGATCTCTATTCCTATGATTCTAGAGTTGGGTGGGACCTCAATGGCCATCCAAACCAACCTTTACCTAAAAAACCAAATCCTTTCTATATCATACTTGATAATTGGTCATTTATCTTTTCCTTGAAGCCCTCTAAGGAAAGGTACATGCTTTCCCCTGAGGTGACCCATTCTACTTTTGGTCAAAGCTATTATTATAATGTTTTTCTTAAGACTTATACAAAAATAATTATAGTCACACTTTGTGGTGGCAAAAAAATGGAAAATGAGGGGTGCCCTTTGATTGGGGAATGGCTGAAGATATTGTGGTATCTCTTGGTGATGGAATACTATTGCACTAAAAGGAATAATGAACTATAGGAATTCCATGTGACCTGGAATGACCTCCAGGAATGGCTACAGAGGAAAAGTATCAGAACCAAGGGAACACTGTACACAGACACTGATACACTGTGGCACTATCGAATATAATGGAAATATAATCTACTTCTCATACTACTAGCAATGCAATGATCCAGGACAATTCTGAGGGACATTTGAGAAAGATGCTATCCACATCCAGAGAAAGAACTGTGGGAGTAGAAACACAGAAGGAAAACAACTGCTTGATCACATGGTTTGATGGGGATATGATTGGGGATGTAGACGCTAAGTGATCACCCTAGCACAAATACTAATAATATAAAAAAAGTCTTGATCAATGATACATTTAAAATCCCATGGAATTGCTCACTGGCTATGTGGGGGGGGGGTGTAGGGGAGGGAAAGAACATGATTCATGTAACTATGGAAAATATTCTCAATTAAATAAATAAATGAATAAACTTAAAAATGTTTTTCTTGACATCATTCCTAAATTTGCATTTTCGCTACTTCCACTTGATACTCTCAGTTCTTTTCTCTTGTGCTGTGGCAAAAGTCTAATTGCTTTCTTCTTTGAGATAACCTATCAGATATTTGAAGACAATTCTCATGTCTCCACTAAATCTTCTCTTTTTCAGACTAAGTATACTCAATCTTTATAATGAATCTTTAGATGGGGTGAAATTGAGGCCCTTCACCATTTTGATTTTCCACTTTTGGATACTCCATCTTATTGATATCCTTCCTGAAAGAATTTAAATTTAGGTTTATGCTAAATATGAGAATTCTAAAGTAATATTGTGGTCATTGATTTAAAAATATTACAGCTCAAGTCAAAATAACTTTTAGCAGCTTTATTTACAGAGGTCAAAAGAGCAAAAGTGGAAAAATGTAGATAAAGAGATAGTACTGCCTAGCTACAAATACCCTAACTTTAATCCTAATGTCTTCAGACTACAAATGCAAATCTGAAAGCAAATCTTACCAGAATCCAAAGTTCTAATTAGGAAGATGAAATCTGAAGAGCCAGGAGAGCCTCAAGAATCTGCCAAGAAACTTTAGTGCATACAAGGCTAAGACCACCAAGAATCTCACCAGAACTTGGGCTGAAGGAAGTGTCCAACTGAAGTGCCAACAAGCAAAGAAGGCCTCCTCACCAAAGAACCAAGGAAGGAATCACTCCACTTACCACTGCAGGATCCAAGGAAAGAGCCTCCTCTTCTGGTCTGGCTCACCAATGTAGTGAGCATCCATCAGTCCTCAGGCTAGACTTTCTAAAGCAGTCTTCTCTATGTCACTTCCCGTTATTCCCCCACTTTATGGGAACCAATTTCAGTCTTTCAATTTGTCTAGCACTTCCCAAGGTGGGTGGCACTAGCCTCTGGAGGTGTGAGCTTTCTCTAGTAAGTGACTGGTAAATTCTCATATTTAGTGACTGGTAAGGTACTAAGTAGGAATACTTAAGATTTTGATTGATTAAATTAAATGTTGCTGATTGATAGACAAAGTGAGTTTGATTCATTCTTCACATTCCTAAGATATGATGCCCACCATTGAGCACAATATTCTAGACACAGTTGGACCAAGACAAAGAAGAAAATCTTTGGTCATCCTTCACTGGCTTTCTTGGCTATCACATAATATTGTTGGTCAACCCTATTCCTGAATCTTTTTCAAACAAACTGCTACCATCCCCAAAACTACTCACACCTTCCCAACTTGTTGATTTCTTGAGTTTGTATAAGATTGTATATTTATTTTTTATTTAATTCCATCTTGTTTAATTTAACTAAAAAATCTGAGCGGGTATTCAAAAAACAAGAACAAACAGGAGAGGAGTTGAGGCTATGGTAAATGGCTAAGGGATTATCTTCTGTCAAATGACTATCTTTTAATAAGTAGAGAGCTATATTTGGCTCTGGACAAGTGGACATAAACAATGTCGCTGCTTTCTATTTTCTAAACTGGTTCTATAACAACATCAAATGAATTTTGTTCAACTTCCTGGTCCTTTTCTCCACTGTTCTCTCACTTCTCAATGAAAACTACAAAATTGTTTTAAGACTCCTACCCTAATGGGCTTTTAGTAACTCACTGGGGCTTCTAGGACAATTTAGAATCTACCTATAGTACCCTTTTCTATTCCTTTCTAGTATCTCTTCTCATCATTCTCATACACTTCTCTATTTCTGTTTCTCTCTTGGTCTCTCTTTGTCTCTGTTTGTTTGTCTTTCTGTCTCTGTCTTCTTCTTGCCTTCCCTTTCTCCTCTTCCCTCCCTCCTTTCCTTTCTTCCACTTTTTCCTCACTTCCTACATTCACGTAGTTTGACCATGAGCAAATCCCTCTCTTCCTCTTCTACTCAGTCCCTATATCAGGATTGATGAACCTTATAGAAATTGAGTGCCCAAACTGTACTTTCGAGCTGCCTATGAGCACCCCACCTTCCACATTACATAAACAATAGAGGCAGGAAGTGCTCTCATCAGGCTGCTGGGCAAATGGGTAGGCCATGTGTAAAATGTTCTGAGATGCGGTGGAGAGGGGAAATGAATCAGACCCCTCCATGCCATGCTTTCCCCAACATGCCCCAATACCCACCTTTCTCCTTCTCTTAATTTGTCTTTCCACATATTTCTTTGTGTTCTCTGTCTGTCTCTGTCTCTGTCTCTGTCTGTCTGTCTGTCTGTCTGTCTGTCTCTGTCTGTCTCTCTCGCATTTGTATCTCCTGGTCATACATACACATATTCCTCCTTCCCTGAACTATTTCTTTTGTAATTCAGTAATTGAATGCACACAGAAGCTTTAACAAAATGAATGTTTTTTCCTCCACTTAGAAGGAAAGAAGAGCAAATGGAAATAATACATTCAAAATGACAAGGGAAAAATGGAGACATCCTTCCTTGAGAAGACTGCAAAATGCCTGCTGGTGCTTACATGATACTCTGTGTGTGTGTCTTTAATAAAGTCATACAATATTCTGTCTCTGGGGAAAAGCCTCAGTATGAGTTGCACTTGTTGCTATGGTACCTCTACTGCTTTCCAAACCATAAATAACCACATATTGTTTATAGGCTTTTTGGTTACTGTTGTTTAAGGAAGACGATGGAGGTGGGAAACAACTCTTTTTCCTCCTCTTTCCCAATATACCTTCCACCATAATAATGGACATTCATTTAGGATAGTTCTTTTTTTTTTTTGTTTTCCCAAAACCATCATCTTTACAATAATTCTATAAAGTAGATAGTATATAGGTATTATTACTTCCTTTTTAAAGGTGAGAAAACTGAGCTCAGAGAGTTTAAATAATTTCTCATGTGAGTGTCAGAGGTAGAATTTGAACCCAGGTTTTAGTGACTTCAAATCTAATGATCTTCATTTACTATCCCAAATATCCCCAAACAAAGGCGATGAGGAGATTATGCATACTACCATTTGAATGGTACATGCTGAAAGCTCACCTCCCGAGTTTCATATTTCCCAGCTATGCCTATAATTTCCTCTGGCTTCTGTCTAAATTTTCCCCACACACTTTCTCCACTTAGTTTTGCAAATTGGCTGGTTTGATCAATAATACACCAGCTCAGTTTTTGCTGTCTGAGTCTCCTAAATACCATGGCTAACTATAGGCCTCCAGGGAAGTGCTAATGTGATCAACCCTTACTGTGTCTCCCAGCTGTTCCCCAAATCACCCACAGGGCAGAAGATTCAAAGAGAAGTCTTCAGTATAAATGAAATACCTATGGACTGTGGAAAGTGAAATTTTCTTCCCTTAAAAATATGTAACATTAAAAAGCATTCCTCGTTGTACTTCCCTGTCTGGTCTCCTCAAAGTGGCTCTCTGACTTGCTTAAGCCATAGGCCCTAAGTAGGGGTCTAGCTGCTGGTTGCTTAAGATTTGATCATCTTTTAAAAGGTTACCTCTACTCTTTGTGCTTTTGGATAATGAGGAAAGGCTTTCAGAGCCAATGGCTAAGGATTATCCATCCAGACCAAGCAAGTGTCCACCTTACTTCATCTTTAGAAATTTAACTCCATTCAAATCAACAAATTTGAAGTGATGTAAGATGCTATTATAGATAAAAACAAAGTAGTCCTTCAAGAAGGTTGAATTCTATAGGAAGAATAAGGCACGGACACAAAGAACTATAATACAATGTAGGGGGCATGGGGTTGGTGCTATGAGCAAAGCAGGGATCAGATTGAGAATTCTAAGAAAATCTGAGGTGTCAAAAAACACTAATAACCAGAGATATCAGAGAAGGCCTAATGGAATACATGGCAAAGGAACTGAAATTTAATGGAATAAAAACAGTGGAATGATGGATGGAAAAGTGGATGATAAATAGTACAGAGAGGCTGTTATTGGTTTAATGAGAATGGGATAGATCATGGGAATTATAACAGTAGAATGTGACTTCCTTGAAGCCAGGTTTTTAAAAAATTCTTTTCTTTTTTGGTTTTTAAATGCCCTCCTTGTCACATAGTTCCTTTTATATAGTGGGCTTCTAATAAATAAGTGCTGACTGAAATACTGATTAAATGAATGATACTTTCTCAGATACTCACAATGGTGGGCAATGTTGCACACAGAGGGTCACAAATTAAGATGAGAAGGCATTGGACAAAGGGTCTTGTAAGAATATAAAAATTTAGGTTTTTATACTAATATGAAAGTTCTAAAGTAATATTGTGGTTGCTGATTTTAAAATATTATAACTTAAGTCAAAATGATTTTTAGTAGCTTTATTTACAAAGAGGTAGAAAACATGAAAGTGGAGAAATGTGAGAAGAGGGTAGAGAAATGTTTAGCCCATCACTCTAAATGTTGCTCTGCTGCCCAGTTTAGCCCTGGCAGTGCTTGGTAACCTTCAGCCAGAAGACTCAGTGGTATCTTCAGCAAGGGTTCCAACAACACAGCCTCCTCCAGGAAAGGAAGGTCTCTCTGGAACCAATCCCTCAAGAAGCAAAGAAAAGAAGGCCAGCTACTCACCCAGTTCACTGACTCAGAGTCTTCAAAGACAAACTGCCAAGGAGAAGAAGATATAAGGAGAAGTCCAAGTCCTCCAAAGAAGCAGTCCAAAAGAGAAATCACCTCCAAATAAGAAGTCCAAAGGAGAAGTCCCTCAGACAGGAAGTTCATGACTTTTTATAGTGCTTTTCTCATGTAATTTCCTGCGCCTTTCCCACTTTACAGGACCCAA
Organism: Monodelphis domestica; assembly: GCF_027887165.1. NCBI lineage: Eukaryota > Metazoa > Chordata > Mammalia > Didelphimorphia > Didelphidae > Monodelphis > Monodelphis domestica. The sequence goes on from NC_077227.1 coordinate 103,775,823, forward strand.
TTTCAATCTTTCAATTTGCCTAGCACTGCCCAAGGGGTGGGGTATTGGCCTCTGCAGTTGTCACCCACTGAAGCAAGTGGCTCTTGAATTCTCTTACTTAGTGTTAAGTAGGGGTGATTAAGTTTTTGATTGATTAATTTCAAAGTTGTGATAGACAAAGAAAGTTTGATTCAATCTTCACAGTCTAATTGGCTCATCTGGGGAGTGACTGAACTTTGACCAACACATACTGACTTTAAGTTCTAAATTAGTGAGATCTTCAGTCTACTAAACAGTGTGGAATAGTGATACAGAGCTCATTGATTTTGGATTCAAGACACACTTTCCATATATAATGGCTATATGCCCTTGGGCAAGATATCCAGCTTGAGTCCCCAGGCAATTCTTTCTCAAGTGGTAATATGCACTGATGAAGGAAAAGGAGTTCCCTACTCTCTATGTGAACTGGCAGCTCTTATAAACTCTTTCCTCTTCTAAATCAAGCTGACAGTAAGGAGAGGAAAACATGTCTTTGTTTCTCATGATACAATATAGCTTTGAAATACTTTTGTTTCTGTTATACGGACCCACTTAGTCTACAGGAGGTGGGACACTCCCTCTCCCACCATTTAAAGAAATTATTGGTATATTTTGATTTCATGTTACAATATATTTCTTTGTCCACCTACTCCCACAGAGCCATTCTTTATTTATTTAGTTATTTTTAAAACCATTACCTTCCATCTTGGAATTGGTTCCAAGGCAGAAGAGTGGCAAGGCACAGGCAGTTGGGGTTAAGTAATTTGCCCAGGATCACAAAACCTAGGAAGGATCTGAGTGTGAGGTTAGTTTCTTTCAATTTATTCTGTCCTATTTCTACAGCCTCTGGGATAATCACTTAAAGCTTAAGTTTAGCTCACATTGTAAGGTAGTCTCCAAAATGTGCTAAAAATTCAATGTAGATCAAGCATAGAATAGTAATTTCCTCTACACAAAAGAAATACTTAAAACACAAAAAGGCTCATAACCATATATTGACAAAGACTTAAAGTGTGATGTTCACCATTAGCTTCCATTATGCTCTCCTAAAAGGTTGATCTATTAGAGGAAAAAGCTAGAAGTCCTCCGGACAAGATCAGGAGTGAAGTAAGGATGCTAAACACCATCACTATTATTCAACATTGTACTAGACCTCCTAGCTACAGCAATGATAGAAGAAAAAGAACTTGAAGGAATTCCTTTCTTCTTTTCATAATTTCCTGTGATATTTTAGTATTTTATTCTTCCAAATTTTATTAGGTTCTATAAAGTAATCTGGTAGTAATTTGATTGTTATACTATTAAAAATGTAAATTAATTTTGTTAATATAGTCATTATACTGATATTGGCATGGCCTACCCGTAAGCATTGAATATTCCTCTGGGCAAAAGGTGGATTCTTAACACATTTAAATATGCAACATTTAGTGGCACTATTCCATAGGCATTTTATCCCCCCATCAGCTCCATATTGTCCAAATAACTCCTTCAAGTTCCACATCAGTCAAGCCAGACTAGGGCTTGAACTTATCTTTCTGTGATCATTTTCTCATCATTAGAGGTAGTACTGATTAGAATCTAAGATTGAAAAACTAAGGACTTTAGGACTCATGAAATTATCTTCCAACTTGGAAATATCCATCTCAACTGTTTTTTTGGTTACCCATTCTCAGGGAAAGAAACACAGATTAAAGAGGTAGCCAGAATCTTAAGATCCTGACATCAAACAGATGGACATATGGTCTAGTTGACATTTGTGAGCAATTAGGAAGGAGAGAGAGAGAGAGAGAGAGAGAGAGAGAGAGAGAGAGAGAGAGAGAGAGAGAGAGAGAGAGTGAGCAAAGGAGTGAAAGTTGCATTTCTATGTAAAGACAATTGAGTTGGTTGATTCTTCCTGCCTCTACTGCCATCATATTCACCCCCTGTTGCTAAACATGCCAAAGTACCAATTTCAAAATGGCACAGGGATGTCCATTTTAGCTCCATACCTATTCTAATGGTGTATTCTCTAGTTGGAGCATACAGGAGGGTGGGAGAACATTCATATTATACTCCATGATTTATTGAAGATATAAATAAATTGACAGGATATCCATTTCTAACATAATAGTTACTTTTAGTATTCATGGTCAGTGAAGTATAATAATTAAAATTATGAGACTTAGTAGCTTAATAACTTTATTATTATAAAGTAATAATAGTTGTAAATAGAGGGAAAGGTAGGAAAGAAGTAGAGATATTTAGCTTTCTAATCTATTAGACGCCATGATGAGCCTGTAGCTAAACTCTGACAAGAGTTCCCTTCATTCACCACACTCCAGCTACAGGACCCAGACAGGCCCCTGGTCTGACTTTATAAGCTCTTTTCTCCACCCACTAACTCTCACATGTCACATCTCAGGAAACAACCATAGTTTCTTAATTTACTTGGCCTGTCCAGAGGCAGTGCCTGTGGAACCAGTTTCTCATCTTGTTGGTTCCTTGGTTCTTTAACTTCCTTTCTCTGAGAGCTTTTCTATACCTGAATTTACTCAATGGTCTTTGACCTCCAGGTCACTGAGAGGTGATGTTAACAAAGAAAACATAACGGAGAGAGAAATTTGCTTCCAACAGAAGTATTTTCTTCTTCTTTTTTTTAGTTTTTAAAACATTATTTTATTTGGTCATTTTCATACATTATTCATTGGAAACAGATCATTTTCTTTTCCTCCCCCCCCCTCCCTAGCCGACGCGTGATTCGTTTGGGTATCACATATGTCCTTGCTCTGAACCCATGTCCTTGTTGTTGGTATTTGCATTAGGGTGCTCATTTAGTGTCTCTCCTCAATCATGTCCTTTCAACCTCTGTAGTCAAGCCGTTGCTTTTCCTCAGTGTTTTTACTCCCTCAGTTTGTCCTCTGCTTGAAGATAGTTGTTTTTTTTTCTCGTAGATCACTGCAGATTGTTCAGGGACATTGTAAAGCCATTACTGGAGAAGTCCATTATGTTCTCTTGTACCACAATGTGTCAGTCTCTGTGTACAATGTTCTCCTGGTTCTGCTCTTCTCACTCTGCATCACTTCCTGGAGGTTGTTCCAGTCTACATGGAATTCCTCCACTTTATTACTCCTTTTAGCACAATAGTATTCCATCACCAACATATACCACAATTTGTTCAGCCATTCCCCAATTGAAGGGCATCCCCTCATTTTCCAATTTTTGGTCACCACAAAGAGCACAGCTATGAATATTCTTGTAAAAGTCTTTTTCCTTATTATCTCTTTGGGGTACAAATCCAGCAGTGCTATGGCTGGATCAAAGGGCAGACAGTCTTTTATCGCCCTTTGGGCATAGTTCCAAATTGCCCTCCAGAATGGTTGGATCAATTCACAACTTCACCAGCAATGAATTAGTGTCCCTACTTTGCCACACCCCCTCCAGCATTCATTACTTTCCTTTGCTGTCATGTTGACCAATCTGCTAGGTGTGAGGTGATACCTCAGAGTTGTTTTGATTTGCATCTCTCTGATTATAAGAGATGTAGAACACTTCTTCATGTGCTTATTAATAGTGTTGATTTCTTTAACTGAAAATTGCCTATTCATGTCCCTTGCCCATTTTTCAATTGGAGAATGGCTTGATTTTTTGTACAACTGGTTTAGCTCTTTATAGATTTGAGTAATTAGACCTTTGTCAGAGGTTTTTGTTATGAAGATTGTTTCCCAATTTGTTGCTTTCCTTCTAATTTTAGTTACATTGGTTTTGTCTGTACAAAACCTTTTTAATTTGATGTAGTAAAAAAGAAGTATTTTCTTTAAAACAACCCTAGGAGATATATAGTACAGATATAGATTACTTTAAATGTACAGAAGAGGAAACAGAGACAATGAAACCTCTTGTGTGACCTTTTCATTCATCATATTCTCCATGACAAATAATAAACAGGAAAACTAGAAAAAAATTCCAGATTTTCTGACTCAAGTCCAATATTCTTTCCCCCTCTACCAAGGCATTTTTGGTAACTGGCTACCATAAACCTCAGCCTTCAAGGGTGATGAATTGCTTCTTCTGAAAATCTCCCTGTTAAAATTGCCATTCACAAGATATTATTTTTTCAGGTCATTTATTCTCAGCAGAAGTTTCAAGTGATTTATTTATTTTGGTCTTAGTTAAAGTTCCTTGCTCTCCCTCTGCTTCTCATCTTACCCCTGGGCTTCAGTGATTCAGAGATGTCGCCAAACTTCAGAAAAAAATCTGACTTTTATGAAGTAGACTTTCTCATCTTCCCTTTCCTTCCCTCAAGAAAATTTCAAACTTGGAAGCTAAAAGCTGAACTGAAGGGGTCTGGGTAAATATGCATGGAGATAAATAACAATGTGATTCCAGAACAGACAATTTGAATGAAATTGTGTCTAAGGGGTTCTCTCCATCACTGAAATTCAGTTGACTGCATTTCTTCTCAAGTCAGTATAGTAGATGAATTCAGTTGAAAAGCACATGCTATATGTTGGATTTTTGAATTGCATTAAGGTAATGATAACTAACCACCTGAAATTTAGAAGGAAAATCCTTTCCACAGATACTTTGGTGGCATTGCTGATAACCAGGTGATAGCAGGGCAGCTTTTGTCAAAATGTCAGTGGCAGGTGCTCCCACTTAACTGGACTTCATCTGGCTTAGTCATAGAATACTCGGCATGTTCCTCCATAAGCTGCTTGGCTTAGATTTTCCTCATTGTCTTTTCAAATTGATCTGGACACCTGCCACTTTATTCTGAGATTTATATTGACATTATGACTGGGTAAGTGAAGCAGTGCTGTGGGAGAGAAGTGAATATTACTCTGGATTAATAACAATCTTCATAGTACAGGAAAGAACATTCTACTGGGAAGTAGGAAACTGTGTTTAAATCCTAGCTTTGTTATGTACAACCTCTGTGACCTTGGGCAAGTTGCTTGGCATCAGTTTCCTCACTTAGTCATACCTACCCTACTTCTCTTTTAGGTAAGTGAAAAATATTTGGCAAATGGAAAAGTCCTTAAGAATGTGAGTTATTTACTACTACCACTACTTATCACTACTTATTATGACTATGACTGCAACTACAACTACAACTGCTCTAATCATTCTTTTTTTGTATGGTTCCCCTTGTAATTAATATACTATTCAAGATATGGAACAGTCAGACTATGAGACCTCTAGTGATCTTTTCATTCATCATTGGTCTACAAGGGAATTAAATCCAAACCAAAGGGCCCAGTTTGCCAAGAAAACGAAATGAAAAGGTTTTGCCCACAGGCTCAACCATAGGGGATAATTGAATGGGACCAGTTCAACATAAAAAACACACTTAAAGAAACATCACATGCCTTTCTGTGTAAGATACTGTGCTGAGTACTAGGGACACAATTATCAAAATGATACAATTCTTGCCCTCTAAGAGCTTATACTATATTGGAAGGTGGGATATGATATATGTATACAATTAGGTAAGATGTAAGGTAGAATGAAGGCAGCTAGAAGGCACAAAAAACAGAGTGTTAGTCTGGAATCAGAAAGACTCCTCCTTCTGAATGAAAATCCAACCTCAGACATGTGACACTGGGCAAGTCACTTCACCCTGTTTACATCAATTTCCCCATCTATAAAATGAGCTGGAGAAGGAACTGGGAAACTACTCCAGTATCTTTGCTAAGAAAACCTCCAAATGGAGTCATAAAGACTCAGAAACAACTGAAGGAACTGAACAAAAGTAAGGTATAATGTAATAGGGACAAAAGAGTCAGATTCAGACAATATGCTCTAAAAATATGTGACAAGAAAGAGCAAATGGTCACCTGGGAGGCAGTAATGGGGAGGAGTAGGTCTGGAAAGATTACTAAGAGGAGGAGACACCAGAATTGATTCTTAAAGGAAGATAAGTATTCCTAAATGCAGAGATGAAGGGGAAATGCTTTCCAACTCTATGGAGGATAATCTACATGAATAGTGCAGCAAAAAGTATATCAATTTATTCACCTATAACTCCAAATAGCATCTCTGTAGCCTTCTAAACCAAAGTACTCTTCTTCAGCCACCACTTCCCTATAGGTATTATCCTTCCTCTAAGTATGATTTTTAGTTTAAAGACTTCATTGGCTGATTAGGTAACAAGTGTGGAACTTGGGTGTCAGCAGTGAATGTCGGCAGAAAATATAGAACAGCCTCCCCTCTTTTGGGAGTGAGATGTCCAAGTGATCCAAGTATATGTACCAAGATCTTTGTCATAATCTGTAATGTTGCCATGGATGGGGAAAACACCTTTGATTCTCTTTGCTGCTCCAGCTTCAAATTTATGAACTGGCTAAAAGGGCATCAAGATATGTAGTGAGTAGGGGAGAATGAGCTCAATGACCTCCAGTAGTTGCTTGGCAAGAAAACAGAACTTTATGTCCTATAGCTTTGAAAAGCTTTCATGGCTGCCTTTTATGAGTTCCACTTTATTCTGGATCACAAAGCAGCTTTTAAGGTTGGCCTTGTGCTGCATATCACAGTGACACTGCCAATGAGAGGGGTTAGGCTGGGACTTAAGCTCAAAAAGGAACCAGAGAGCTACAGTCATTCACTTATTCACTGCCTGGAATTGTGAGTTATCTTGTAATTTCTATGTCTTACCCCTCAAGTTATTTGACTGATTTGGCCAGGTTCAATTTCGACTGTGATATTATATAAAAACTAGATTTTTCCCTCAATAATTCAGTTGTAGAGAAAAGCCTAGAAAAGTATTTGCTAAATTAAAAAAGTATCAAATCAAGTCTCATCAGAGGGATGCCCTATTCCTCTCTTTTTATTCATTTAAAATAAAAATTCTAGTTAGCAATGTAGAAAACAACTAAAAGTAAAATAACCCCCAAAAGGACTTTGGAAGCAGTGAATATCTATGATTAAGATGGTTGCTGCCTTGCCACTTTTTCACCCAATGGTTTGGTTTTTATATTTGTATACATGCATGTATGTACATGTTTATATGTGCATACATACACATGTCTATATATGCGTGTATGCTTATATATATGCATATATGTAGATGTATGTGTACACATGTATCACTCTAATACTTTTGCTTCTCAAAATTCTTTCACATTCTTCTTCTCATTCTATTCTCACAAAGTTTTGTGAGATAGAAAGCTTGGAATGACCTAGATTTTATCGATAAGGAAACCTAGCTCCTTGATTATGGTTACAGAGTCAAGATTAGAATCCGGAGGTCTCCTGATTGCACTCTCCACTATTAAAAATGTATAGAATACCAAAGTAATATTAAGATAATACAAATTGCCCTTGGAAATGAGAGAGAACACCAAAGAATAATTTATTGCTTTGCTATCTTCAACAATCCCATTGATTAATTGCCCTCTTTCTCTCCCTACTCTTAGAGGGCAATGGCTATAAATGTCACCAAAATCAAGCCATCTCATCCAGAGCAGATAGGATCCATGATTCTGCTGAAACATGATGGGGCTCTGCTGGTTCAAAGACTTCCACAGTGTTAGATGCATTGAGCAGCACACAGAAACATCCTACAAAGGCTTAAAAAGAGTCCAGATTAGAGATTACATTTTTACTGAATGCTATTCTCTAAATTGTCCCCAGGACTCTAAAAATGTCTGATATTTATTAAGGGGATTGTATCCAACCACATGAGTGAGGAAGCGCTCGCTAATGATAATTTAGGATGATAAGATGAAGTCATATTATCGATCCTTGATTTTTAGCACATTCTATGTGCCAAGCAGAGTGTTAAAATGGTACCTAAGAAAAATACAGTTAGGTTCTTCTGAGAGCAATGAAATCCCGGAAATGGTTTATTTGAATTTTTTTCCTTTTTTTAAAAATTTTTATTTGGTCATTTCCATACATTATTCATTGGAAACAAAGATCATTTTCTTTTCTTCCCTCCCCCCTTCCCACCACCTCTCCCATAGCCCATGCACAATTCCACTGGGTATCACATGTGCTCTTGATTCAAACCCATTTCCATGTTGTTGGTATTTGCATTAGAGTGTTCATTTAGAGTCTCTCCTCAGTCATATCCCCTCAACCCCTGTAGTCAGGCAGTTGCTTTTCCTCGTTGTTTTTACTCCCACAGTTTATCCTCTGCTTGTGGATAGTATTTTTTAGATCCCTGCAGATTGTTCAGGGACACTGCATTGACACTAATGGAGAAGTCCATTACCTTTGATTGTACCACAGTGTATCAGTCTCTGTGTACAATGTTTTCCTGGTTCTGCTCCTTTTGCTCTGCATCACTTCCTGGAGGTTGTTCCAGTCTCCATGGAATTCCTCCACTTTATTATTCCTTTTAGCACAATAGTATTCCATCACCAACATATACCACAATTTGCTCAGCCATTCCCCAATTGAAGGGCATCCCCTCATTTTCCAATTTTTGGCCACCACAAAGATCACAGCTATGAATATTCTTGTACAAGTCTTTTTCCTTATTATCTCTTTGGGGTACAAGCCCAGTAGTGCTATGGCTGGATCAAAGGGCAGACAGTCTTTTATCGCCCTTTGGGCATAGTTCCAAATTGTCCTCCAGAATGGTTGGATTAATTCACAACTTCACCAGCAATGAATTAGTGTCCCTACTTTGCCACATCCCCTCCAGCATTTATTACTTTCCATAGCTGTTCTGTTAGTCAATCTGCTAGGTGTGAAGTGATACCTCAGAGTTGTTTTGATTTGCATCTCTCTGATTATAATAGATGTAGAACACTTTTTCATGTGCTTATTAATAGTTTTGATTTCTTTGGCTGAGAACTGCCTGTTATGTCCCTTGCCCATTTTTCAATTGGAGAATGGCTTGATTTTTTGTATAACTGGTTTAGCTCTTTATAGATTTGAGTAATTAGACCTTTGTCAGAGGTTTTTATGAAGATTATTTCCCAATTTGTTGCTACCCTTATGATTTTAGTTACATTGGTTTTGTTTGTACAAAAACTTTTTAATTTGATGTAGTCAAAATTATTTATTTTACATTTTGTGACTCTTTCTAAGTCTTGCTTGGTTTTAAAATCTTTCCCTTCCCAAAGGTCTAACAGGTATACTATTCTGTGTTCACCTAATTTACTTATAGTTTCCTTCTTTATGTTTAAGTCATTCACCCATTCTGAATTTATCTTGGTGATACATATGCATAAGTATGCATATATATACATATATATATATATAACTAGAGCTTAAAAATAGGTTTATATTAAAAGAAATGGGAAAAGAAACAAATGAGGGTAAATTTATATGTCATAAAGAAGCTTATGGTGGGAGGGGGGAGAACATCAATACACTGGGAGGGTAAAGAGGTCAGAGACAGGAAATACTCAACTTTTACGTGCTTTGAAAGTGACTCAAAGAGGGAAAAACAATCCAATCCATTGGGGGCAGAGAATAGATTTGCACCCTATAGGGGAGTAGAAGGGTAACAAATGGTCTGGTGGGGAGGGAAGCAGTACAAGAGAGGGAGAGAGCCGGGGGGTTAATTTTAGAAAGACTACAGGGAAAATAAGGGGGGGATAAATAGGGAGGGGGATAGAAAGGGAAGTAAAATTAGGGTGGGAACAAGGGGGACTGTTCAAAAGCAAACATTGGTGTAGAAGGAAATAGTGAAAGAAGAAAAGGCAGGTAAAGGAGCAGAAATCAAAATGCTGGGAAATACACAGCTAGTAATCATAACTCTGAATGTGAATGGAATGAACTCACCCATAAAACACAAGTGAATAGCAGAGTGGATTAGAGTCCAAAACCCTACCATATGCTGTCTACAAGAAACACATGAGAAAGGTAGATACACGTAGGGTGAAAGTAAGAGGGTGGAGCCAAATCTATTGTGCATCAACTGACAAAAAGAAGGAAAAAATGCAAAGGAAGGAGGACTTGCAGTCCCAGATCTCAAACTATACTATAAAGCAGTGGTTATCAAAACAATTTGGTACTGGCTAAGAGACAGAAAGGAAGATCAGTGGAATAGACTTGGTGTAAATGATCTCAGCAAGACAGTTTATGACAAACCCAAAGACCCCAGCTTTTGGGACAAAAATCCATTATTTGATAAAAACTGCTGGGAAAATTGGAAGACAGTGTGGGAGGGATTAGGTTTGGATCAACACCTCACACCCTTTTGCATGCATATATCTATATACCTATTTATGTCTTGTCCTTTCATTGTATACAGTTTATTGCTGTTCCTTCTAAGTATACTTCTTATATATGTTCCTTCTATATATGTTCCTATATATATGTTCCTTCTAAGTATACTTGCTGCCCAGCTAATAACAACAGTTTTTAAGAGTTACCAATGACCTCTTTTCTTATAAGGATACATATCATTTTAACTTATTGAGTCTCTTAAAATTTTTTTTGTTTTTCTTTTTTCCCCTCTTTTTTCAATTAGCTTTTGATGATTCTCTTGAGTTCTGTGCTTGGACATCAAATTTTCTGTTCAGGTCTGGTCTTTTCTTTACGAATTCTTGAAATTCTTCTATTTTGTTGAATGACCATACTTTCCCCTGTAAGAATATAGTCAGTTTTACTGGGTAGTTGATTCTTGATTGTAGACCTAGTTCCCTTGCTTTCCGGAATATCATATTCCATGCCTTTCTTTTTTTCAGTGTGGATGCAGCCAGATCCTGAGTTATCCTCACTGTGGTTCCTTGGTATCTGAATGACTTCTTCTTGGCAGCTTGTAATATCTTTTCTTTGGTCTTATAGTTCTTGAATTTGGCTATAACATTCCTGGGTGTTGTCAGTTGGGGATTAAGTACAGGAGGTGATCTGTGGATTCTATCAATCTCCACTTTTCCCTCTTGTTCAAGGATTTTGGGGCAGTTTTCTTTAAGAATTTCCTGTAATATAATGTCCAGGCTTTTCTTTTGTCATGGTCTTCTGGTAGGCCAATAATTCTTAAATTGTCTCTCCTTGAACAATTTTCTAAATCCTTTGTTTTGTGAATGAGATGCTTCATATTTTCCTCAATTTTTTCATTTTTTTGGTTTTGTTTTATAGTGTCTTGCTGCCTTGTGAGGTCGCTCAATTCAAGTTGTATTCTGGTTCTTAAAGACTGGATTTCATCCTTAGTTTTTTGGTCATCCTTTTCCTTTTGGTCAGATTTTCTTTGGAGGTCATCTTTCATCTTCTTCACCTCATCTTTCATCTGCTTTGCCTCATCTTTCATCTCCTTTGCCTCATTTTCCAGCTGGTTGATTTTGGCTTTCAAGATACTATTTTCTGTTTCCAGATGACTTATCTTAGTTTTTAAGTTCTTTTCCCAATTGTCTTCAGCCTCTCTTAATTATGTTTTGAATTGCATTTTGAGTTCTTCCAAAGCCTGTATCCAATTCACTGGGATTTCTGATTTTTTCTTTGCTGGGTCCTTCCCTTCTGTTTCATTCGCTCTTTGCTCATTACCTGTGCAGAAGCTGTCTATTGTAATTTCTTTCTTCTTTTTCTGTTGTTTGCTCGAGTTTACTCCTTCTTTGCTCCCCGTATTTGGCTGTGCTCTTGCTGTTCTCATTTTGTTTTGGTTTTGGGGCTCTCAGTCTCCCCTCTTGTAGCTTTGTCAGATCTCTTGGTACAGTCTCTAGGGGAGGAATGTTAGCTTCCCTGTCCTCTGGAGGCTTTTGATTGGATTGAGTTCAATTGGGTTGGGCTGTATGTGGTATGAAGCACTGAGGCTCTGAAGACTCCTGGAAGGCTGGGCCGCCCAGACTCTCTCCAGTTCTCTCCAGCTGCTTCTCCGCTGTCCACAAGTGCCTTTGCCCGCCTCCCTAAACTCAGGAGTTCTGATGGGATTAGTTCAACTAGATTGGTCTGGATGTGCCCGAGGCAAGGGTGAGACTGGAGCCCAATGGAGGGACCCAGCCACAGCTGTTTCTCCCTGGCTTCCTCCCTGCTGTCCAAGCTGGATGCTCCGAGTCTGGCATCCTGCTGCTCCCAAGGTAGACCCTGCAAACCAGCACCTTTGCCCACTCAGAGGTTCCCGCTGCTGCTGGGGGCTCAGCCCTCTGGGTTGTGGGGGAGGGGTCCTGGGACCTTTGCTCTGTCTTCCCCTTAGCCCTGAGTATTCTTGGATTCTGGCTTTTGGGGGGATGTACCTTTTGATTTGAGTCCAGAAGGAGGGTTCCCCGCTTCTGTCCTGTTGTTCAGATTGAATTTCGGTGCCCTAGGAGCATTCAGTCTGTTTCGGTAAGGAAGGGTCTTCCACGAGGTCTGAACTTTTGCTGCGTGCTAAGCTGCCATCTTGACTCTGCCCCCTCCCTTTATTTGAATTTGCAATTCACATTTTGAAAAAACCAATGACCATATTTTACACAATTATATCTTTAAATAGTGTGAATTCAAAGACTTCTGAACACTTCAGGGGACTTATTTTTTGTACCAATTGAGGTCTAGCTGTATAACAATTGTTTTTCTGACCTCAAGGAACTATAGGGGATAAGATGCATAGAAATTACAAGATAAATCATGATACCGGGCTATACATAATAAAAACCACATGATAGTTACTGTTATCATTGTAAAAGTTGAGTGGAAAGCACAATCACTGTAGGCAGATGTCATAGAAAGTGATAGAAGAAAGTCTGAGGCAACAGTGGATAGGACACTAAATCTGGATGAGGGAGATGAGTTCAAAGTTGAGCTCAGACACTTAATATCTATGTGACTGACTCTATGCAAGTTACTTAACCTCCATCTTCCCTAATTTCCCCCTCTATAAAATGGGAAGAATAATACTAATTATGTTAGAGCTGACATAATAATGATATTAATGATAGCCAGCACTTTTAAGATTTGCAAAGCATTCTATAAAGTTTATCTCATTTGATCCTGCTAATAACTTTGGGAGAATGGTACTATTATTATCCTCATTTTATAGATGACAAAAATAAGGCTGTGGAGGTGAAGTAACTTGACCTGCATAATACTGCTCTTAAATTTCTGAGTCTGGATTTAAAATCAGGTCTCTCCGACTGCAGGGGCAGCAACCCACTGATTTCCTCAAAAGTTGGTAGGATTCTTATAGGTGAAGGGGAAAGACTAGGGCATATCTGCTGAGGGGAAGGAGATGATTCAGTCAAGTTAGCAAGCATTTATTTAGTCTTTACTATGTGCCAGACCCTGTGATAAGTGTTGGAAATGCAGATACAAGAAGAAAGGCAGTGCCTGTCCTTAAGAAACATATTCCAAAAGGAGAAAACAAGATATAAAAGGAAGTTGAAAATTTTGTATGTAGTGTGTGTGTGGCATGGTGGGTTGGGATAGAAAGTCTAGTGTGGTGCTTTAGTGGAAGAAGTGATATGTTTGGATTCAGAGGACCTGGTTTAGGGTCCTTGTTCTACCACTTCTATCTGTGTGTGGCATTGGCCAAATCAGGTTTCTCAGCTGTAGAATGATCTTGGAAGCCACTCTCATCTCTGAATTTATGACCTTATGTGTACTTGTGTATATTTTGTAGATTATAAGTGGTGACCAGCATGGTGGATCCCTATAAGGAAGAAGATAAAGATAGGATTGGGGTCATGATGTGGAGGGCTTCAAGTAGCAATCTGATGTAGTTGGACTTTATTCTATAGGCAATGGGAAGGTATTAAAGGAAGTTAGATTGAATGTAATTAGATTGTCTAGGCATAGGGAGAGGGTCATATCAGTAATAGAAAGAATTCTAGGAAGCATCTGAAAAGGCTTGGATTTGATGCCTGCTTTTGACAGTTAGGTGACCATGGATAAGTCATTAATTTCCCTGAGCCTCAGTTTTTCATTCTGAAAGATGGAGATGAGAGTATTAATAATGTCTTCTTTACCATGAGACTCTGACAAGAGAACATATGTTAGGTGATTTGTAAAGCTTAAAGCACTATTTCAATGATTTTTGTTGTTCTATCATTTCAGTAATGACCAACTCTTTGTGACCTCATTTGGGATTTTCTTGGCAAAGATACTAGAGTGGTTTGCCATTTCTTTCTCCTACTTATTTTATAGATGAGGAAACTGAGGCAAACAGGGTTTCACTGCTAGTGTCTAAGGGCTGGATTTGAACTCAATTTTTCCTGATGCCAGGCCCAGCACTATATGGCTATGCTGTGCCACCTACCTAGCTGTCATTAATAGACAATTTTCAAATGACAAGAGATCTGCCTCTTGGCTAGCCAAAGGCTACAGAGTAAGGGCCAGAGCCAAATGCTCAGCTTTGATTTCTATTTGTCTCGGAGGTTCATCTTTGATTCTGACATCTTTTTTTACCAAGTGACACCTCTGATCAGGACACTTGAGCCATTGTGTGAATCACAGAGATCAAATTAAAGTCATAAATTCTTGGTGCAAGCAAAAGGGAGAGGACAGGGACCCACTCCTGGAGCTGGCTGGGGCTCTGTTCTAATCAGAAGTCGCTGTAGCTTTGGTAATGACCTAGCTTTGTTTGGAGGCTGCTGTGTTTCTGTGACACAGCTCTCTGGTGAACTGAATTCTCCCTGTAGCAGAATCAGGGGAAAGCAAAGCAAGCAGCCAGGCTCTTGATGTCTGGCTGCTAGCTGGCCTGCTTTGTGTGCAGGGCTCCTCTGATGTGCCTTTCTTCTAGGAGTTGCAGGTTTGGGGGGAGTGGAGGTGACAAATGGAAGGAGCTGCCAGTTCAGATAATCAAGGGAAAGTGGGAAAATACATTTTTGTTCAAGTGACATTGCATTTACCATTCCTGTTTCTTTGTGCGGGCTCATCATTGATACTTAGGGATGCAGATAAACACAGAGGCATAAGATGCTGCTGCACACTAGGAATCTAAAGACATTAATAAATGCAGAGAAAAAATAAAGGAAGAATCCGTGGGGTAAGAAATAGGATTTTATCATTTAGCAATAACTCATGGCTGGAACTATAGCTTTTGACATGTACTACCCACAGGGCTAATGAAGTTGATTTGATTAGAAATCCTTCAAATGAGAAGATGGGTATGACTTTTACTTCTTTCACATTGTTCATTTTCACAATATTCTTCTTTCTTCTATGAGCAGAAATCAATTAAATCCTCTGGGCCTTTGTTTCTTCATTTTCAAAATTAAGGGGTTGAACTAGATGATCTCTCAGATCCCTTTTATTTGTAAAATCTTAGGACCCTTGCCCTAATATAACTTCCTCGTTTTTCCTCCCCCACGCCCCACTTTCATTTATATTCTTTCCTTTCTCTCTCTGTATTTCCAAACTTTCTATGTTTCACTGGTACAATTCAGTGTAGTCTTTAGGGCCTTGTTTCTCTTATTCCTTAAGAACACTTTTAAGCTTCATCTTCCATTACAAAGACCTAGCCTGTATAATGGAAGCTAGAAGACTCAATACATAGTGAACCAGACCTGGAGTCAGGAAGACTCATCTGCCTGAGTTCAAGTCTGGTTTCAGACATTTACTAGCTATGTAACCCTGGGTAAGTCACTTGATCTTATTTGCCTCAATTTCTTCATCTGTAAAATGAAATGGAGAAGGAAATGACAAACCATTATAATAACTGCCAAGAAAACTCCAAATGGATTCACAAAGAGTTGGACATAACTGAAACGAATGAATAGAAGCAATAAGGCTGATTATCTATTGAGAGCCTCATGAGATCTCCATCATCAGAACTGATCAAATAGAGGATGGAAAAACATATATGAAAAGGATTCCTGCTATACTTGGAAGGAAGTAGGACTAGAAGATGTCTAGAGTTCCTTTCATATCTGTGATTTTGTTATTCTGGGAATGTACCTATTGCTGAGGTGCTAAAGCTCTGAGAAGACTGTGAGTTAGGGAAGAAAAATTTTCTACATATTCAATAATTCAATTTAACTAATGTTTACTAGGTGACTATTCTGTGCTAGGCACTGCTCAGGGCCTGGAGATACTGAGCAAAATGGAAAGATAGTATCTGCCTTCAAGGAACTTGCACTCTGCCAAGTCTATTTTGATAAGGTATCATTGGGTTTCTCATAGTGGTTTTGCAATGCTATTTTGCTGCTTTGCTGAATCCTTGGCAGCTGCTACAAACTTGACTTCATGACCCTCTTTTAGCAAGATGGGTTAAATAGGTATGAATAGGAGGAGCAGGAATTAAAGAAGAGCAGTAATAAATAGTAGAAAAAGTCTTTTATTTCCTCTGATGGATGGCATGAGAATTTTCTAAAATGAGAGCCACTGTCATTCATAACTTGATTTGGGGCAAATTGATTTGAGTTATGAATAATACAGTCAGAATGGCTACATACCAGGATTAGGCACAGTCCTAATGCCTTAGAAAAAAGTTGAAGACTTGGATTCAGAGGAACTGGATTCAAATCATGGCTCTTACATTTACTGTTTGTACTTTAGGACAAGTCACAATCTTTCTGGGCTTCAATTTCATCAACTGCAAAATGAAAGCTTGGATCAGATAAACTTCAAAGTTCTTGGTATCTCCAAAGCCAAGATTCTATAATCTCATGATTGAGATGAGGTGTATGGATGCTGAATCACCCTGGAAAGAAAATGTACCTGCTTGAGCATTAACCTGGGTCCTTACCAACCATATGTTGATGATGTGGGTCAAAGCTTCTCCCCCATGCCACTTCAAATTCACCACTTGCTAATTACAGCTTTAGCTATGATGACCTCATTCTTTTAACAAAAGAGAGTATCTTTCCTTTGTATTGTGCTTTAGGGTTTAGACAGTGCTTTGTTATTCTTTTATTTCATTTTATCTTCAACAACCCTGTAAAATGAGAAACAGAATTGTGTTTCCCAGAGTGTAGCCATGCAGACCCCTAGCAACCAAGTGGGAACCTCAATGGACATTCCTGCTTATTTGTTGGTAGGATTCCTACCCTTTCCTACTCTCTATCATGTTTTTACCTTCTATGTTCAGCTGAGCTGCTTATGCACAGGAAATTAGAAGTGGCTGTCATGCTGACATGTACAAATTGGCAATTAGAGCTGAAATAATTTTGCTTTAGATTCTTGTTCTTGGACTCTCCTATAATGCTGGGTGTTATCTATATGTTTTTTTTTTTAATAAGGTACAGATTACATGCAGATCTCTAGTTGAATCCTTACCCCACCCTTTCTTTCATCTACTTCCCCATGCCCGTCCTTAGGTCAATATGATGAAACCCAAAAGAAAGTAGGAAATTTTCTGGCAGCTGTCCTTGGATCCCCCAGTTTGTTCAGTTTCCACACACCCCTGTCTCACAGGTACATTGAACAAAAGCTAAATTCATTACTGCAGTAGAGGCTTTTCATGGCTCCAGACAGGCAATACTTCTCTATGCACACCTCCAGTAGCTAGAACGATAGCATGTCTTACAAATAAATAACAATTGGTCTCATGGATCTCTGAAATCTGGCATTAATTAGTGAACTGAAATGCTGTCACCAGGATATGGAAATTTTAAGTGTTGATTAACAGAGGCGACACACACACACACACACACACACACACACACACACACACACACATATATAGGGTCCTTGGAATGTCATAACATTTTTCTTCCTTCCTTCCTTCCTTCCTTCCTTCCTTCCTTCCTTCCTTCCTTCCTTCCTTCCTTCCTTCCTTCCTTCCTTCCTCCTTCCTTCCTTCCTTCCTTCCTTCCTTCCTTCCTTCCTTCCTTCCTTCCTTCCTTCCTTCCTGCATGGGCATTGTACCCCTAGAAACTCAGGCAAATTATTATCACTGAAATTCCTTTGCTCCCTAACAACCTCTGACTCCCAACCGAAAACATCTGACCCTGAGAGGATTATCCTCCTTTGACTGTCTCATTGATTTGAGATGGTCAAAGACACAACGCCAGGTTGTTCCACTCATGTTTCTTGCTGTCTTCCTGTGGAGCAGCTCTTCCACCTATGCTGTTCCATCTGGGAGGCAGGCTTCCACCTATGCTGTTTCCTGGTCAGATTCAACATTACTTTCCAAATTAATAAATTTCTCTTTATTTTTAAGCCAAGTTTCAGAGTCTTGCATTCTTGCAAAGGTATCCTTCCTGAACCCTAGGAGTTCACTTTTGAACCCCATGACACTCCCTTCCTCCCTCCCTCCTTCCTTCCTGCCTTCCGGCCTTCCTGCCTTCCTACCTCACAAACTGATGCTCACAAACCTTGAGCTCACTCAGAACTTCTCCCTAACTTTCTATGCTGCTGGAAGCAAGGCTGCACTAACAGATCTAAGGACATGAGTCATGATCTGCAGAAAAAACAACCCCACTTTCTTCTTTCTAGTACTGCTGGATCCAGGTTGAAAAAGTTTACTTGGAAGAGACAGCCAGTAAGTCAGCATAGAAGCCAGCTGGCAGCTATATTAGTCTATACTAGTTGGGTAGTATTGCAGCAGACAATCCAATAGCACCAGTGTGGCAGTTTGGTGAACTTCTAGGGCTGAGCCAGAGAACAAAGGGAGGAGGGCAGAGGACAAGATAAGTGTGTGTGTGTGTGTGTGTGTGTGTGTGTGTGTGTGTGTGTGTGTGTGTGTGTGTATCTGGCAGGACAGTGTAGCACTCTATTCAACCTGAGAGAAAGAGTACAGTATCCAGTTCTGTTGACCTAAAGTCAGTTGGGACAGAGCTCTAGACAGTCAAACTATGAATTGTCTAGTACAGGAGGAGGTTGAGACACCTTGAGATCCAGACCCCAATGAAACCATTCTCAGAGGACACAGAGCTAGAAAGTAAAAAATGAAGAAAAATCAGTGAGAAAAAAATGACTGAAATTACCAAAGATCTAGCAACAGGAACAAATCAATTCCTTCAACATAAGCCAATATTTTGAAATTAGGGAAAATATTAAAAACAGAAGCAAACATGGCTTCCAATTCTAGTAAGCGAGTTCAGGCATCTATGAATAAATATTGCAAAACAAAAGAAAATGATCCAAAGTGAGACAGAAAGACCCTATGGTATGTGAGGAGAACATGAAGCCATGACATTTCATGAATGGTTTAAAAGAAAAATGAGAATTGTGAGAGTAGAATTTCATATAGTAAAATAGTAGGTAGACTAGAAAAAAACTAGAACCTGATATGGTTCAACAACAGACTGGGAATGCAAGTATGCAGAAGTGACAGACATTCTAGAAGAAGAAAAACAAAACAACCGCCCCCCCAATAACATTGAAATAAAATTTACTCACTATGCAACCCCCCTTCTTCAAAAACTCCATTACTGATCTTGAAATTATGAGTAGAAACAACGCCAGGTCTTTCTGAAGAACATGACAGCAAAAAACTTAACATCACAATGCAGAAAATAACAGAAGAGAAAGACCCACAAATGTTGGGAAACTTGAGAAGTGACTACTCTATATTTGAATCAAGAATAAAACAAGAGAGGAAAACCATGCAAATTTTTAAATGTATTTTAGACACTTTTTAGCAGGTGGTAGAGATAAAGAAAAAACACACAATTCTTTCTTTTTCCTTCTTTTTTTCTCTGCCAAGGAAAATGATCTTTAGACTAAAAAAGATGGAACAAAAATGGTTGGGTACTGATACCCAAGACAAGTGAATAAATGGTAACGGAAGACTTAGATTATCCTCAACAAATCCAAAACTTCAGATCTTGATGATTAACATTGTAGTTGAGATTACACTTAGGTGAACTGGTTGGCCCAAAGAGTAGTCATTATGGGGTCTATGTTAACTTCTGTGGGTCTCTAATGGGACATCTCAGGGACTTGTCCTTGGTTTTGCTCTGTCTAACACATTTATTAATGACTTAAATGAAGGCATACTTGGCACAAGTGCAGTCATTCTTAGAGTGATAAATCTACTTACATTACATAGAGGCAAGACTTGATGGTTTTTAAAAAAAAAAGGCTTGGGAATAAGCCAGATCATTAATCAACTTGATCTTAAGTTCATCAGGCAACATAATCAACTTGTTTTTTAACCCATTTTTAGTAAAACATCACTATTATTACTTATAATTTAAAAAAATTTTAGAGGAAAAATACTTTTGTAATTTTTAATTATGGGAGATAGTCTTCATTAATTTGCTTATACATTCAGCAAACATTTATTAAGTATTTATTATATCATGGATTCTAACTTGGCATCCATGAATTTGTTTAAAAAAGTTTTCAATAATATTTTAGTAAAATTGATTTCCTTTGTTATCTTGTACATTTTTATTTTAGGCATTAAAAAAACATTCTGAGAAGGGGTGTATAGACATCATCAGACTGCTAATGGGTTTCAAGATACTCAAAAAGGGTAAGAACCCTTCTTTTATACTTATCACAGTGGTATACAAATGTTAATAAGGAATGATCTCTGGATGCATGGGGGTTCATGATCTAAGATTGGAGCTAAGATACATTTAGAAAGTGGAATGTATATAATAGGAACATAGAGACCAGGACAGATATTTTTTTTTGGAATTTTTAAATGTATATTTTATTTAGAAAATGTATTTAACATTTTCTAAAATTATAAGATCCAAGTTTTCTCCTTCCCTCCCTGCTCCAAGGAGATGGTAAACAATTTGAATTGGGTTAAATATATATTATCATGCAAAACTTACTTGTAAGAGAATATTCATATAAAATCAAAACACCAAATTAAAAACACAAATAAACTAAAGTGAAAAATAGTATTCTTTGACTTGCATTCCAACTCCTACAGTTTTTTTTCCCCTCTGGAGGTGGATAGTATTCTTTGTCATAACTCCCTCAGAATTGTCTTGGAGCTTTGTATTGCTGGCAGTAGCTAAGTCTTTCACAATTGTTCATTGTACATTATTGCTGTTACTGTTTATAGTGTTCTACTGGTTCTACTCATTTCACTTTGCATCAGTCTTTCCAGCTTTTCCTGAAATCATCCTGCTCATCATTTTTTATAGCACAATAGTATTCCATCATCAAGATATACCACGATTTTCTCAGCCATTCCCCAATTGATAGATATCTATCCCTTCAATTTTGACTTTGCCACCACAGAAAGAGCTGCTAGAAACACTTTTGTATAATTGGTCTGCCCTGACTTTTTTTGGGGATCTCTTTGGAATGCAGACCCAGCAGTGGTATTAGAGGATCAAAGGGTAAGCACAGTGCTATAGCCCCTTGGGCATAGTTACAAATTGCCCCAGAACAGGCATATTTTGAACCACTATATATACCCAAATAACAAGAATCATCCTGTTAATCAATATAGTAGTCCCTTGCTATATCAGGGTTCACATATTGTGACTTCACTATATCACAGATTTCTAAAAAAAAAATCTAATTCTGTTTCATGGAGTTTTTGCTATATCGCAGAATTTCGTGCCTGAATACTATACAGTACATAATGGGAAATGCAGTATACCGCTACTGCTTGTGCAAGTTTGCCAATTTGAGATTGTACATGGCACACTATTGGCTGATGAAAGGCAACCAACAATGGCACTGTGTTTTGTATTCTGGGCACTGTTTGACTTAGCAACTGTAGCATCAGTCTGTTTGCTCCCCCTCTACTTCATGGATTTTCACTCATTGAGGGGGTCTCTGGAATGTAACTTCCTTGATAGGTGAGGGATTACTGTATACTTTTTTTGCAGGCAACATGGAATAAGTAGCAAGAGCAATGGATTTAGTGTCAAGAAGACATGAGTTCAAATTCTATCTCAGGTACTTGCCGCAGATACCCTAAGAAACTCACTTAGTCTCTCTTTGCCTCAGTTTCCTCATTCGTAAAAAAAAGGAGAATCAAAGGCTCTAAATCCCTTCCAGCCTTTAATTTTTGATCCTATGATATTAAAATTTTCATGGTTTTCAACATTCCTTATTTCATTTTGGAAATCAATTATGAATAGCTGGGACCTTTCAGGGAATTTTTTGAACAATTACAGACCCAAAGATAGGGATCAATATTTATAAGCAGCTACATGGTAGATAGAGTGCTGGACCTGATGTCAGGAATATCTTAATTCAAATTCTCCCTCAGATACTTACTTGCTTTATGTATGGCCTTGGGGAAAATCACTTCTATCTGTTTCAGGATCCTCCTTTGGAAATTAGGGATAAGAGTAGAGAGCTTACCTCAACATGATTGTGGTGAGGATAATGTAATAATATTTGCAAAGCACACTGCAAACCATAAAAGTATGTAAATGCTCATTATCATCATCATCATCATCATCATCATCATCATCATCATTATAAATTATTCCACAGTGATAGTTTAGGGAGACATATAGCTAAGAATTAGTCTATATTCTCATTCCCTCCCTGTCCTCTCTCCTCTCCTCTCCTCTCCTCCCCTCCTTTCCCCTCTTGTCTTGTCTTGTCTTGTCTTGTCTTGTCTTGTCTTGTCTTGTCTTGTCTTGTCTTGTCTTGTCTTGTCTTCCTGCTCTCCTTATTGCTCCTCCTCTCTCTCAATAATAACTTTGCTTTTCCAAAATAGTTTCTAACCACACTGAGAAGTCTGAGGCTTTAAGCAAAACTACTTTGATCCAAGAACTAGCTTCAGCTTCATAATTGTTAATCCTGTGCTGCTTTGAAAGCAGGCAATTAGCGGATTCATGGCTTCGTATATATTTACTACAGGGCTCTAAGACATTAGAAATACAATTGGAATGAAAGCTATTATAATCTAATAGTTCTCTCTCAGGACAGCCCACAAAACCATTATGCTTTCGGGAACTAGAAGTAATTGCTTTAGGTGATAAGTAAATTTTTCTGCTTGCTGATAAAGATACCCAACACTTCCAATGTGCACAGACTCTATTGCAATAGATAATTGTAGATTAAAACAAGGACAAATAAATCTCCTGAGCAGCAGGATTCAGGTACAGGAATCTATTTTCACTTCCTTTCCAAATGCTAAGCACCCAACACCTTGCCAAGTGCCCTGAGGCACACAACCACTATAGTTAATGCATGACCCCCAAAGTCTTCTCTTCTCTCTATTATCCTTACCTACACCAGAGTAAAATGATTAGATTGAATAATAAGCCCTTACATCACTCCAGCAATGTGTTCCTAAGAGTCTTAGACAAAGAATTCATTTCTTTGGGTCTATTTTATGCAAAAAGTTCTTTTCTTTTCTTTTTTTTTTGTCTCGGATCAACATCCTTAATATTTGGGGGAGATTCAAACTAACCCCTATCCAAAAGAGGTAAAGGAAGCTTTCCATTTTTTCCTTTTCTCCCTTCTGTTCTTTGTTGCCAAAGGAAAATGAATGGTGTGTCTTGAGATCAGGTTGACTACCTCTTCCTCCTTGACCACAAGGGTTAATTAGATTACTATAGAAAGCAGGCAGGTTATAAGTGGCAAGAGACACATGGCTTTTTCCAGACCATGTTGACAAAAGACAAATTTGGTCCCCTTGCAACACTTTCAGATATTTTCTTAGAGTTACATCTCCAACACAAGAGATTCTTTCTGTTGTGCAAGATTAAATGTGTTGCTTCATTGTGAATAATTGGCATAAATTACCATATTATAATAAAAGTAGTTCCCTATCAGAATGCTAGGCTGCACACTAGGGTCACTTGTAACATGTAGTGATGTATTTTAAACACCTTTCTATGAGGGCCTCAGATTGAAATTCTATTATATTTTAGCTTTGTGATGAACATTCCTATAGATCCAAATAGATCCAAATAGAGAGTCTAACATAATATCTGATGTTATGGAAATAGCAGTGGATTGAGTGACTGAAGATATTGCTTTAGTCCTGGGTCTACTCATTAAGCTATACTCTGGATGTGAGTCACAACCTCTCTGAATATGTTTCCCCATCTCTAAAATTGGAGTATTTACAAATACTTGTACAAATGCAAATCTATTTCAGTTTACCACAAAAATCATAAGAACTTGAGCTGGAGAGGCCCCTAGTCCAGATCCCTCAATTTACAAATGGGAATGCAGGGCTCAGGGAGTCTGTGATTTGCACTGTTGTTGGAAAAGTTTTTTAAAAAGTTAAAAAAATATATTGAATGAATGAATATCAAGAACAAAAAGTAAAATAGTAGAAGCATTTTATGTGTGAAACTGAAAATATTTATAGTATATTTGCTTAAAAGATTTATGTATTGTCAACATGTTATTTTTAAATATGTCCTGTTTATGTTTCCTTTTATTTATTTTTATTTTTTAAAGGCTATTTTATTTTATTTTTAACATTATTTGGTCATTTCCAAGCATTATTCATTGGAGACAAAGATTGTTTTCTCTTCCCCCCCCACCCCCACATCCCATAGCCCACGCGCGATTCCACTGGGTATCACAAGTGTTCTTGATTCGAATCCATTTCCAAGTTGTTGGTATTTGCATTAGAGTGTTCATTTAGAGTCTCTCCTCAGTCATATCCCCTCCACCCCTGTAGTCTAGCAGTTGCTTTTCCTCGGTGTTTTTACTCCCACAGTTTGTCCTCTGCTTGTGGATAGTGTTTTTTCTTCTAGATCCCTGCAGATTGTTTAGGGACATTGCATTGACACTAATGGAGAAGTCCATTACCTTCGATTGTACCACAGTGTGTCAATCTCTGTGTACAATGTTTTCCTGGTTCTGCTCCTTTCGCTCTGCATCACTTCCTGGAGGTTGTTCCAGTCTCCATGGAATTCCTCCACTTTATTATTCCTTTTAGCACAACAGTATTCCATCACATATACCACAATTTGTTCAGGCATCCCCCAATTGAAGGGCATCCTTTCATTTTCCAATTTTTGGCCACCACAAAGAGTGCTGCTATTAATATTCTTGTACAAGTCTTTTCCTTATTATCTCTTTGGGGTACAGGCCCAGCAGTGCTATGGCTGGATGATAGGGCAGATAGTCTTTTATCGCCCTTTGGGCATAGTTCCAAATTGCCCTCCAGAATGGTTGGATCAGTTCACAACCCTGTCAGCAGTGGATTAGTGTCCCTACTTTGCCACATCCCCTCCAGCATTCATTACTTTTCTTTGCTATCATGTTAGCAAATCTGCTAGGTGTGAGGTGTTACGTCAGAGTTGTTTTAATTTGCATCTCTCTGATTATAAGAGATTGAGAACACTTTCTCATGTGTCTATTAATAGTTTTGATTTCTTTGGCTGAACACTGCCTATTCATGTCCCTTGCCCATTTATCAATTGGAGAATGGCTAGATTTTAAGTATAATTGATTTAGCTCTTTGTAAATTTGAGTAATTAAACCTTTGTCTGAGGTTTTTATGAGGATTGTTTCCCAATTTGTTGCTTTCCTTCTGATTTTGGTTACATTGGTTTTGTTTGTACAAAACCTTTTTAATTTGATGTAGTCCAAATTATTTATTTTGCATTTTGTGACTCTTTCTAAGTCTTGCTTGGTTTTAAAATCTTTCCCTTCCCAAAGGTCTGACATGTATACTATTCTGTGTTCTCCTAATTTACTTATAGTTTCCTTCTTTATGTTCAAGTCATTTACCCATTTTGAATTTATCTTGGTGTAGGATGTGAGGTGTTGATCTAAACCTAATCTTTCCCTCACTGTCTTCCAATTTTCCCAGTAGTTTTTATGAAATAGTGGATTTTTGTCCCAAAAGCTGGGATCTTTGGGTTTGTCATATACTGTCTTGCTGAAGTCACTTACCCCGAGTCTATCCTCCTTTCTGTCTCTTAGCCAGTACCAAATTGTTTTGATGACCGCTGCTTTATAATATAGTCTGAGATCTGGGACTGCAAGGCCCCCTTCCTTTGTATTTTTTTTTTCATTATTTCCCTGGATATCCTTGATCCTTTGTTCTTCCAAATGAACTTTGTTATGTTTTTTTCTAAATCAGTAAAAAATTTTTTTGGAAGTTCCATGGGTATGGAACTAAATAGATAGATAAGTTTGGGTAGGATGGTCATTTTTATTATATTGGCTCATCCTACCCATTAGCAGTTAATGTTTTTCCAATTGTTCAAGTCTAGTTTTAGTTGTGTGGAGAGTGTTTTGTAGTTGTGTTCATATAGTTCCTGTGTTTGTCTCAGGAGATAGATTCCTAAGTATTTTATTTTGTCTAAGGTGATTTTGAATGGGATTTCTCTTTCTAGTTCTTGCTGCTGAGCTGTGTTGGAAATATATAGAAATGCTGATGACTTATGTGGGTTTATTTTGTATCCTGCAACTTTGCTAAAGTTGTTGATTATTTCGATTAGCTTTTTGGTTGTCCTCAATCATGTTGTCCTCAAAGAGTGATAACTTGGTCTCCTCCTTGCCTATTTTAATGCCTTCAATTTCTTTTTCTTCTCTAATTGCTACTGCTAGTGTTTCTAGTACAGTGTTAAATAATAGAGGTGATAACGGGCATCCTTGTTTCACTCCTGATCTTATTGGGAATGCATCTAGTTTATCCCCATTACAGATGATATTAGTTGATGGTTTTAGATATATACTGTTTATTATTTTTAGGAACGACCCTTCTATTCCTATGCTTTATAGTGTTTTTAATAGGAATGGGTGTTGTATTTTATCAAAGACTTCTTCTGAGTCTATTGAAATAATCATGTGATTCTTGTTGGTTTGCTTGTTGATGTGGTCAATTATTTGGATGGTTTTCCTAATATTGGACCATCCTTGCATTCCTGGTATAAATCCTACTTGATCATAGTGAATGACCCTCCTGATCACTTGCTGGAGTCTTTTTGCTAGTATCCTATTTAAGATTTTTGCATCTATATTCATTAGGGAGATTGGTCTATAGTTTTCTTTCTCTGTTTTTGGCCTGCCTGGCTTTGGGATCAGAACCATGTTTGTGTCATAAAAGGAATTTGGTAGAACTCCCTCTTTGCTTATTATGTCAAATAGTTTGTATAGTATTGGAATCTCCTGTGAAACCACTCTGAGGGGTGAATCTCTGGTATTCCCTGTCAGCTTCCAGGGAGCCTGGCTGCCACCCTCCCCAACTACAGCGAGGGGCAACGCTTTGGCCTTAGGCAGTTTTTACAGACTCTCAAGACTCCTCACTATTCACAGTTTGCAGGGCCCCCGCAGTTTGTGCGCTCTCCAGTGCACAGGATTCTCTTGTGAAACCACCCTGAGAGGTCATTTCCTAGTTGTCTTTAGATCCCAAGGACCCTGGGGTGCCCCCCCTTACAGAGACGTTCCTCACTCAGTCACTGTCCTGGTGAGCGCTCTGAACCCCTACTTTGGTTCCATGAGGGAGGAGGGGGAAGGGCAGCTCAGTTCACATTTTTGTGCAAACTTTTCCTCCTTCTTATAGTGTGGCAATGTTCAAACCCCACGTACCTTCGTTTCTGTGGTGTACTGGAGATTCCCTTCGTTCTTCCAAAGATGATTTTTATGCTCTTTTGAGATAGTCTATTTTGTTCGGTGCCAGGGAGAGGAAGCGATTCTCGTCTAGATTGCAGCCATGTTTACCTGGAAGTCTATGTTTCCTTTTAAACTTTTCTCTTCTCTGAGTTAGGAAAAAAAATCAAACTTCAATTACCTTCCTTTCTTTTTTCTTGGTGGGGAGAGGGGTAAGACTATCCCACTTCTCCCTTTCTCCAAAAAATCTTTTTTTTTTTAAATATATTTTATTTGATCATTTCCAAGCATTATTCGTTAAAGACATAGATCATTTTCTTTTCCTCCCCCCCACCCCCCATAGCCGACGCGTAAGTCCACTGGGCATTAGATGTTTTCTTGATTTGAACCCATTGCTTTGTTGATAGTATTTGCATTAGAGTGTTCATTTAAAGTCTATCCTCTGTCATGTCCCCTCAACCTCTGTATTCAGGCAGTTGCTTTTTCTCGGTGTTTCCACTCCCATAGTTTATCCTTTGCTTATGAATGGTGTTTTTTTTCTCCTGGATCCCTGAAAGTTGTTCAGGGACATTACACCACCACTAATGGAGAAGTCCATTACGTTCGATTATACCACAGTGTATTAGTCTCTGTGTACAATGTTCTCCTGGTTCTGCTCCTCTCGCTCTGCATCACTTCCTGGAGGTTGTTCCAGTCTCCATGGAACTTCTCCACTTTATTATTCCTTTGAGCACAATAGTATTCCATCACCAACATATACCACAGTTTGTTCAGCCATTCCCCAATTGATGGGCATCCCCTCGTTTTCCAGTTTTGGGCCACCACAAAGAGCGCAGCTATGAATATTTTTGTACAAGTCTTTGTGTCCATTATCTCTTTGGGGTACAGACCCAGCAGTGCTATGGCTGGGTCAAAGGGTAGATATTCTTTTGTCGCCCTTTGGGCATAGTTCCAAATTGCCCTCCAGAATGGTTGGATCAATTCACAGCTCCACCAGCAATGAATTAATGTCCCTATTTTGCCACATCCCCTCCAGCATTCATTACTTTCCTTTGCTGTAATGTTAGCCAATCTGCTAGGTGTGAGGTGATACCTCAGAGTTGTTTTGATTTGCATCTCTCTGATTATAAGAGATGTAGAGCACTTCTTCATGTGCTTGTTAATAGTTTTGATTTCTTTATCTGAGAACTGCCTATCCATGTCCCTTGCCCATTTATCAATTGGAGAATGGCTTGATTTTTTGTACAATTGATTTAGCTCATTATAAATATGAGTAATTAAACCTTTGTCAGAGGTTTCTATGAAGATTTTTTCCCAATTTGTTGTTTCCCTTCTGATTTTAGTTATATTGGTTTTGTTTGTACAAAAGCTTTTTAGTTTGATGTAGTCAAAATTATTTATTTTACATTTTGTGATTCTTTCTATATCTTGCTTGGTTTTAAAGCCTTTCCCCTCCCAAAGGTCTGACATGTATACTATTCTGTGTTTACCCAATTTACTTATGGTTTCCTTCTTTATGTTTAAGTCACTCACCCATTTTGAATTTATCTTGGTGTAGGGTGTGAGGTGTTGATCTATTCCTAGTCTCTCCCACACTGTCTTCCAATTTTCCCAGCAGTTTTTATCGAATAGTGGATTTTTGTCCCAAAAGCTGGGATCTTTGGGTTTATCGTATACTGTCTTGCTGAGGTCGTTTTCCCCCAGTCTATTCCACTGATCTTCCTTTCTGTTTCTTAGCCAGTACCAAATTGTTTTGATGACTGCTGCTTTGTAATATAGTTTTAGGTCAGGGACTGCAAGGCCCCCATCATATGTGTTTTTTTTCATTAATTCCCTGGATATCCTTGATCTTTTGTTCTTCCAAATGAACTTTGTTATGGTTTTTTCTAAATCAGTGAAGAAGTATTTTGGTAGTTCAATGGGTATGGCACTAAATAGATAAATAAGTTTGGGTAGGATGGTCATTTTTATTATATTGGCTCGTCCTATCCATGAGCAGTTAATGTTTTTCCAATTGTTCAAGTCTAGTTTTAGTTGTGTGGCGAGTGTTTTGTAGTTGTGTTCATATAGTTCCTGTGTTTGTCTTGGGAGATAGATTCCTAGGTATTTTATTTTGTCTAAGGTGATTTTGAATGGGATTTCTCTTTCTAGTTCTTGCTGCTGAGCTGTGTTGGAGATATATAGAAAAGCTGATGATTTATGTGGGTTTATTTTGTATCCTGCAACTTTGCTAAAGTTGTTGATTATTTCAATTAGCTTTTTGGTTGAATCTCTAGGATTCTTTAAGTAGACCATCATGTCATCCGCAAAGAGTGATAACTTGGTCTCCTCCTTGCCTATTCTGATACCTTCAATTTCTTTATCTTCTCTAATTGCTACTGCTAGTGTTTCTAGTACAATGTCAAATAGTAGAGGTGATAATGGGCATCCTTGTTTCACTCCTGATCTTATTGGGAATGCATCTAGTTTATCCCCATTGCAGATGATATTAGCTGTTGGTTTTAGATATATACTGTTTATTATTTTTAGGAATGACCCTTCTATTCCTATGCTTTCTAGTGTTTTTAATAGGAATGGGTGTTGTATTTTATCAAAGGCTTTTTCTGCATCTATTGATATAATCATGTGGTTCTTGCTAGTTTGCTTGTTGATGTGGTCAATTATGTGGATGGTTTTCCTAATGTTGAACCAGCCCTGCATCCCTGGTATGAATCCTACTTGATCATGGTGAATGATCCTTCTGATCACTTGCTGGAGTTTTTTTGCTAGTATCCTATTTAAAATTTTTGCATCTATATTCATTAGGGAGATTGGTCTATAGTTTTCTTTCTCTGTTTTTGACCTGCCTGGTTTTGGAATCAGTACCATGTTTGTGTCGTAAAAGGAGTTTGGTAGAACTCCCTCTTTGCTTATTATGTCAAATAGTTTGTATAGTATTGGGGTCAACTGTTCTCTGAATGTTTGATAGAATTCACAGGTGAATCCATCAGGCCCTGGGGATTTTTTCTTAGGAAGTTCTTTGATGGCTTGATGGATTTCAATTTCTGATATGGGATTATTTAAGAATTCTATTTCCTCTTCTGTTAGTCTAGGCAGTTTGTATTTTTGTATATATTCATCCATTTCTCCTAAATTGGTGTATTTATTGCCATATAATTGGGCAAAGTAATTTCTAATGATTGCCTTAATTTCCTCCTCATTGGAGGTGCTGTCCCCCTTTTCATCTTTAATGCTGTGAATTTGCTTTTCTTCCTTCCTTTTTTTAATTAGATTGACCAGTACTTTGTCTATTTTGTTTGTTTTTTCAAAGTACCAGCTTCTTGTCTTATTTATTAAATCAATAGTTCTATCACTTTCGATTTTATTAATTTCTCCCTTAATTTTTAGGATTTCTAATTTGGTTTTCTGCTGGGGGTTTTTAATTTGATCGCTTTCGAGTTTTTTCAATTGCATTTCCAATTGATTGATCTCTGCTCTCCCTTGTTTGTTAATATGAGCTTTCAGGGATATGAATTTGCCTCTGATTACCGCTTTGGCTGCATCCCAAAAGGTTTGAAAGGATGTTTCGCCATTGTCATTTTCCTTGATGAAATTATTAATTGTTTCTATGATTTCTTCTTTAGCTAAACGGTTTTGGAGTATCATATTGTTTAATTTCCAATTGGTTTTAGATTTGGTTTTCCATGTACCATTACTAATCATTATTTTTATTGCCTTGTGATCTGAGAAGGCTGCATTCATTATTTCTGCTTTTTTGCATTTGTGTGCTATGTTTCTGTGACCTAATGTATGGTCAATTTTTGTGAATGTGCCATGTGGTGCTGAGAAGAAGGTGTATTCCTTTTTATCCCTATTTATTTTTCTCCATATGTCTATTAATTCTAATTTTTCTAAGATTTCATTCACTTCTTTTACCTCTTTCTTATTTATTTTTTGATTTGATTTATCTAAATTTGATAATGGTTGGTTTAAGTCTCCCACTAGTATGGTTTTATTGTCTATTTCTTCCTTCAATTCTCCTAGTTTCTCCATTAGAAATTTGGGTGCTATATTATTTGGTGCATACATGTTGATTAATGATATTTCCTCATTGTCTAGAGTCCCTTTTAACAAAATATAATTACCTTCCCTATCCCTTTTGATCAGGTCTATTTTTGCATTGGCTTTATCAGATATCATGATTACCACTCCTGCCTTCTTTCTATCAGTTGAGGCCCAGAAGGTCTTACTCCATCCTTTAATTCTGACCTTGTGGGTGTCAACCCGCCTCATGTGTGTTTCTTGAAGACAACATATGGTAGGGTTTTGGATTCTAATCCATTCTGCTATTCGTCTACGTTTTATGGGTGAGTTCATCCCATTCACGTTCAAAGTTATGATTGTCATTTGTGGACTCCCTGGCATTTTGATTGCCTTCCCTAATTCTAACCTTTTCTTCTTCGGCTCTACCTTTTAGTCCAGTGATTTACTTTGAATCAGTCCCCCTTGTCCCCTCCCTTGATGTTTCCCTTTTTAGTCCCTCCCTTTTTGTTCCCTCCCCCTCCCCCCTCTCTTTCCCTCCCTTTTTGTTCTCCCTCTCCCCCTCCCCCCCTTGGTTTTCCCTTCTCCTTACCCTTGTTGGGTAAGATAGAATTCAAGATCCCAATGGATCTGGATGTTTTTCCCTCTCAGAGTTGATTTCCCTGAGATTGAGGTTTAAGTAAACCCCCCCCCTCTCTTCCTCTCCTTCTTATAGGAGTTTTCTTCCCCTCCCCTTCCCCTGTGAATCTTTGTGTGAGAACCATTATTCTATTTGGTCTTTCTTTACCCCCTATTTATACATTACATTTTCCCCACATATTAGTATACATAGGTTGATATAAATGTAGTCCTTATAGAAGAGAGTTTGAGTAAAAGAAGATAACATTTTTCCCCTTTCCTTAATATTTACCTTTTCAGGTATTCCTTGCTCTTTGATTTTCGGTATCAAACTTTCCACAGAGCTCTGGTCTTTTCTTTGCAAAAAGTTGGAAGTCTTCTATTTTGTTGAATGCCCATACTTTCCCTTGGAAGTATATAGTCAGTTTTGCTGGGTAGCTGATTCTTGGTTGGAGACCCAGCTCTCTGGCCTTTCTGAAGATCATGTTCCATGCCTTACGATCATTCAGAGTAGAACTTGCAAGGTCTTGGGTGACCCTGATTGGCATTCCTTTATATCTAAATTGTCTTTTTCTGGCTTCCTGTAGGATTTTTTCTTTTGTTTGATAGCTTTGGAATTTGGCAATTACATTCCTGGGAGTTGTCTTTTGGGGGTTTAGTGTAGAAGGTGTTCTGTGAGCTCTGTCAGTGGATGTATTGCCCCCTTGTTCTAGAATCTCTGGGCAATTTTCTTTGATTATATCTTGTATCACCATGTCCAGTTTGGTGTTTATTTCTGGCTTATCTGGGAGTCCAATTATTCTTAAATTATCCCTTCTCCCCCTATTTTCCAGATCTATCACCTTGTCGGTGAGATATTTTATGTTCTCTTCTAATTTCTTGGTATTTTGGCTTTGCTTTATTGATTCTTGCTCTTTTACACGATCATTGTCTTCCAGCTGCCTGATTCTGGCCTTTAAAGCCTGGTTTTCTTTTACAGTTTGGTCAAACTGGTTTTGTAGATGCGTGAATTTCTTTTGCATTATTTCCAACTTTTCCTCCCAGAAGGCTTCCATCTTTTTGGTCATTTCTGATTCAAATTCTTCATAGGTTTGTGGAGAGTTTCCATTTCCTTTGGAAGGTTTTGGAGCATTTTCTTTTATATTATCTTCTGTCTGCTCTGTATTTTGTATTTTGGCTCCATAGAATGTGTCCAAAGTCGCCCCTTTCTTCTTATTTTTCTTGGTATTTTGGGGCTTCTGTGGTTCTGTGGAGTTTGCCATTTCTGAATGTGGAGGATTAGTTTTTCTTGTCTCTTTCTGGTGTTCAGGGGCTTTAGTCCTGGGCAGATAGTTCTATGAGCTTTCCCTGGGTTAAACTGAATATGCCTCACTGGAACTGGAATGGAAGGGTCGGACCACGAGGCCACACTCTCCCCCTGGCTCGATTTCCGGAAGTTGCCTTCAGAATCGCTGGCCGTGAGGCTGTTTCGTCGGCCTGCGGGGGGATGGGCTGCCGCTTCCCCAAGCTCCGAGAGCACAGACTTTCACTGAGACTTGGATAGCAGGATCCAGCCCGTGAGGCTGTCTTGCCCGCCCTGAGGGTTGCTGTTGTTTTGACCAGCTCTTTGCAGCGGAGGCCCCAGGCAGTAACTTTCACCCGGACTGGGACTTGGGTAGAAGACCCTGAGGGTTGTTGTTCCTCAGACCCTGCTCTCTGAGCCCGGCGCGGCTGCCGCTTCCGGGAGCCTTGGACTCTGCGCTCCTACCCCTGAGGTCCGAGGGATCTCGGGTTCTGGCTTTTAAGGGGAGCCGTACCTTTTGAACCGGGTCCAGGTCCAGGAGGAGGGTTCCCAGGGTCTGTGCTGTTGATCGTTTTGAATTTCGGCGCCTTAGGAGCTTCTAGTTTGAGATCGGTCGGGAAGGGTTTTCCGGAGATCTGAACTTCAGCTTTCTCTAAGCCGCCATCTTAACCGGAAGTCTCCAAAAAATCTTTTTAACAAAGAAGCAAATTTAAGAAAAACAAATCCATTTACTTGTCATGTCAAAAAATGTATCTTTTTCTGTAGGTTGTGCCTATAATCCTTCTTTCAGGAGGTCATTATGTTGTTCATTCATTCATTCAAAATAGTTTTCCTTTAATAATGTTGTTACTGTGATTCTTCTAGTTCAATTTGTTTTACACTGTATCAGCTTGTATGTCTTTCCAGGTTGCTCTGAAACCAATCTTTAGTTATTATTTACAATGCTTTATTGTATTCATTCATATACTTTGTTCAGATAATCCTTAATTTATTAATACTCCCTTTGTTTCCATTTGTTACAAGAAAATAATTGTTTAAATCTTTTTTACATATTCACTTCTTTTCCCCATTTTTTTAGGGCAGCAATGGTGAACCTTTTAGAAACCATGTACCATGCCCTACCCCTACTAGAGACCAAGTGCCACTCACTTACCCCTTCTTACCGCAAATAGGGGAAGGGAAAAGGTAGGCGAGGAGCCTGGGTGCTTCAGAGGAGGGAGTAAACACTTCCATTGGGCTGGTGGGCCTACAATCTGAGAAGCTTAGTGGAGAGGGGGAAAGAGCAACTCCACTTGAGTCCCTTTGCTTTTCTAGTAACTAACTGGTGGACAATGGTGCGTGTGCCCAAAAGAGAGGTCTCTGTGTGCCATCTCTGGCACCTGTGCCATAGGTTCACCACCACAGCTTTAGGGTATAGGTCTAGTTGCGATACTTCTTAGTCAAAAAGTAATACAATTTAGTGATTTTTTTGGTCATTATTCCAAATTGCATACCATTTCATAGTCCCATACTAGTGTCGTTCCATAGGTATTATTCTTTTTGTCATCTGAGCCAATCTGATGTGTGTAAGATACTTTTCTTTTTTAGTCATTACTAACTCAATTAATGATCTCATAACCTCCAATGAGTTTATTTATCATCTCTATGATTACGATCTCCAGACCTTCATATCCAGCCTTAGCTTCTCTCTTGAACTACTGTCTCAGATCATCAACTACCTTTCATACATATCAATCTGGATATCTTTGGGGATCTCAAACTCAATCTGTCCCCACTCTTTAGTACTACCCAGGGCCCCACAATTCTCTCACTGATCCAGTCTTTCAAACTCAATGTCATACTCAAATGCTCACTTTCATTTAGTCCACATAGCCAATCTGTTGCCATTTCTACTTTTATAGAGTCTCTTATGTACTTTTCTATGTCTATGTATCCCTTTCTCTCTACTCATACCAACACAGCTTAAAGCCCTCATCACCTGTTATCTGGAATACTGCAACAGCCTTTTAACTTGTCTCAGGCAGTTGGTGGCATAGTGGATATACAGTGATGTGTCTGAAGTAAGGGAAGCCCAAGTTCAAATTTGGCTTGAGAAATTTACTGGTTATGTGATCCTGTAAGAGTCATTTAACCACTGTCTGAGTTTCCTTAGCTACAAAATAGGAATAGTAATAGTACCTCTTTTGCAGGGGTATTGAGAGGATCAAATGATTTGTATTTTTTAAGATGCTTACCTAGCACAGAATCTGGCACTTAGCAATCTCTATTATTAAGTACCTAATAAATGTTTGTTGACTAACTGAAGTGAAGCTCTGGAGTTGTTTTAATTTACATTTCTCTAAATGCTTGTTTCCCCCTAATACAATCCATCTTTCACTCAACAGCTACAAGATGTTTTTTCTAAGCTTACTTCTGACAAAGTCACGCCATGATCAATGAGCTCTAGTGGGCAATCGTCTCTTTCATCAGGATCAAATATAAATGACTCTGTTAAGCACTTAAAGCTTTTTATGACACAGTTCTTTCTCTGCCTTTCCAAACTTATTTCATTTTTACTCTCCTCCATCCATGCACTCTAAGAGCCAGCAAAGGAGATTTACTTCAGATTCCTTGGACAGAATATACCATTTTTGT
The DNA here is from genome assembly GCF_027887165.1 of Monodelphis domestica. Taxonomy (NCBI): domain Eukaryota; kingdom Metazoa; phylum Chordata; class Mammalia; order Didelphimorphia; family Didelphidae; genus Monodelphis; species Monodelphis domestica. The sequence goes on from NC_077227.1 coordinate 103,811,587, forward strand.
TCCTTTGCACTGGCTGCTCACCTTGCCTTGAATGCTCTGCCTATCTAACTTGCCCTCCTCTGTCTTCTGCTGTAGGCCTTCCTGCCTCCAATTTCCCCCCCCTCCCCAGCTACTAATAATTTCTCTCAAATTGCCTTCCATATATGCTATATATTTTATGTCTTTTTCAATTGAGTCTTCTATTAAAATGGATATTATTTGTTAGTTACAAGTTAGTTGGGGGTAGCTAGATGGTGGAGTGGATAAAGTGCTGGGCCAAGAGTAAAGAAGATTCCTATTTTTGAGTTCAAATTTGGTCTTGGACATTCATTTTCTAAAAAAATTTATATGTGTAACCCAAAGCAAGTCACTTAATCCTATTTGCCTCAGTTTCTTCATCTTTCAAATGAGCTGGAGAAGGAAATGACAAGCCATTTCAATATCTTTGCCAAGAGAATCCCAAATTGGGTCAGAAGAAGTTGGACACCACAGAAACAAATGAATATGAACAACAACAAAGTTAGTTAATTTATTAGTTGCAAGATAGTTATAGAGTTAAGTTAATTCATTACATGGTGTTACTTTCATTCCTCAAGGTTCTTGAAGGCTTCGATGATTTTTGTGTTCATTTGTAGACTTAGCACTTAGGCCAGTATCTGGTACATATTAAGTGGTTAATAAATGTTTGTTGACTGACTAAAGCAAACCTCTGGAATTGTTTTAATTTGCCTTTCTCTAATGATTAGTAATTAGAAATAATTTTTCTCATTTGGCTTTTTATAGCTTAGATTTCTTTGTTTGGCAACTTCTTGTTTATATTCTTTGACAAATTTCCTTTGAGGAATAGTTATCATTTAAAAATTTTTGAAATATTTCCTCATAAATTTTATGGCTTCAACAAGGATCTTAACCAAGATTCTGTGGCTCCAAATTCAACTTTATTTACCTTACACTATGGATGGCCAGCCAATTTTAACTGTATTGGTTTTTATCTGTACAACAAACTTTTTAACTTTATGTGCTCAAAATTATTAATTTTCCCTTCTATGATTCCCGTTTTTTCCTTCACTGGTAGAATAGTCTTCTTCTATAAAACTAAAAGATTGGGGGCAGCTAGGTGGCTCAGTGGATTGAGAGCCAGGTCCAGAGATGGGAGGTCCTGGGTTAAAATCTGGTCTCAGATACTTCCTAGCCATGTGACCCTGGGCTAGTCACTTAACCCCCATTGCCTAGCCCTTAACACTCTTCTGCTTTGGAACCAATATGCAGTATTGATTCCAAGATGGTAGGTAAGGGTTTTTGAAAAAAATAACCAACAACTAAAAGATGGTTTCTTTCTTGCTTATGATATTACCTTCTATATCTAGATCATGTGTCCATTTGGTATTTATTGTTTTATATGGTATGAGATGTTGGTCTAAAACTAATTTTGTCAAACTGTTTACGAATTTTTTTTTTAAATAAATACAATACTGTGTATTGGCTCCAAGGCAGAAGAGTGGTAAGGGCTAGGCAATGGGGGTCAAGTGACTTGCCCAGGGTCACACAGCTAGGAAGTGGCTGAGGCCGGATTTGAACCTAGGACCTCTCGTCTCTAGGCCTGGTTCTCAATCCACTGAGCTACCCAGCTGCCCCCTGTTTACTAATTTTCCTAGTGATTTTTGTTGAATAATGAGTTCTAACTGAAGCAGGTCTGGTCTTTATTGAATACTCTTATTTGGTTCCTTTGCTTCTGAATGCTGTTTGCCCAATTTATTCTGCTTACCTACCTTTCTATTTATTTAAAACCCTTACCTTCTGTCTTGGAATCAATACTGTAAGAGGCAGAACCAGGATTGGAAATTAGATTCCCTGCCTCCAAATTAAACCCTATTTACTCTGCTCAGTGGATAACCAATCTATTAATCAACAAATATGTTTTAAGCGTGTCTAATAGGCACTGAGATATAAGGCTTTCTGGAGTTTACATTCTACTAGGTTTAATAAAATAAAATTTTATTCTATGGATTTAATAAGCATTCTTTCAATTCTAACATGCTAACATATGAAATATGGAAGAACCAAGACACTGGGTTTATGTTTATTAAATTGGCAACATTAATAGATGAAGAATATTGATTTCAATTTTTAAGAAAAAATTTTAAAAGTTGTCTAATCCTTACTGCCCACCTCCCACCCCCATGCAAATCTCTCTAAGCAATGACTACATTTGAAGATGGGTTCGTTCCTGGACTCCAAGAAATTTTCAGTATAATTTCAACTTTCTGTCATTTTTCTCTTGACACACAGAATTTCTAATTACCAAGTACTATTCAGCTGATGAGTACAGCTGCTCTTTTTAGAGATGGAGAGGGCTTTTATTAACTTTTTAAAAATATATAATTTTGCTAAAATTCCTATAGTGTTCAGCCTATTCCACTGGCCTCTTGTTCTGTAAGCCTCACCCAGCACTGAAGCAAGACCTGGGAAAATCTAGTCCTGAGACTGATGGTTAATTGTGCTAATCCTATTTTTCAGATACGGAGCCAAGGGAACTTCTTTTGCTGAGGCTGTAATTCGCCATGAGGGAGAGACTATCCAAGTAAACATGTATGTTGTCCTAAAATAATTGACTTTTATTACTAATCCCAGTATTACCAAAGATTGAGTAGCTGCTTTGTGGTGAACTGGGGAAATATGAAAATGGTACTTGACATTCAAGCCCCTCGCCCCCAGCCAAATAAAGTAGATTGAAAATGTGGGCTTGGGGTGAAACAAGACATAGTTTGTGTCAGTCAACAAGAGTGGCTAGGCTAAAGAAATATCTAGATGGAATAATACTGTAGCCTTGGAATTTGGGGAGAGGTTACTCATAATATCCTGATACTCATTTGAGAGAAGCTCTTTAGTTTTAATCAAAAAGATGCTACTAGCAAAAATATATTCCACCCACATATGTGTTATCTGGGAAATGAAACTACAGCAAACTGCTCCCCAACTGGAGAGAAATTAGGCTTCTCTTTCCTGCTTGACCCACTCTAGTGACCCCTGCAATAGCAAGAGTATGAGAACAAAGGATTCCAAGAGCAACCAAGTATGCTGTGTGGTTGGGAGTGCCTAGCTCAGTACTTTAGTAGGTGCTTAATGAATGAGTAATGAATTGAATTGAAATGGCAGAAGTGAGACGAGATGATGCTCTTCTATTGCTGTGGCTTGGAAAATGTACAATCTTGTGGCCTTTATAGTTCAGCAATTTATATTCATTTGTTAAATATAGCATAGTGTATAGATGGCACCATGGATAGAGCATGGGCCTTGGAATCAGGAAAGCTCATCTTCATGAGTTCAAATCTTGCTTCAGATACATATCAGCTGTCTGACCCTGGACAAGTCACTTAATCATGTATGTCTAAATTTGTCATCTGAAAAATGACCTAGAGAAGGAAAATTACCAAGAAAGTTCCAAATGTGGTCATGAATACTCAGACATGACTGAATAAAAGTGTATAGAGAGTTAGTCTTTGAGCGAGGAAGAAGATAGGTTTAAATTTTTCCAATGTCAAATACTGGCTCTGACAGTAGACAAACACTTGAACCTCTCAGTAATCTAGGCTAGAGGTAATAATGCCCAGCCTGCCCTTTGGGAAATATTTAACAGCATAAACAAAAGCACAATAAAACTTATGTAACATTATTTTAAAAAACTAAATCAATAGACACCCACAGGAATACTTAAGTACAGATTACTGGCCCTCATTTCCATTTGAGTTTGATACCCCTGACATAGGTAACTCCTTCAAAGACTATAAATTATAGAGAATTTACAAACTTGAGGTGAGAGCCAATTATAGGATTTCCTCTCACAGGTCCAGTTCCTATGCTGGTCAGGAGGATAAGAATAGTTCCTTTCCCCAATGAAAAAACTGTCTAGGAGAGGGGTAAGATATATTTATAAGTAAACCAAACGCAAAATGGAATGTGATAGTAAGAAAAGTAAAAACAGTGAGCTCTGAGTGTTCTTAAAAGGGAAATCCTCATAAGATAATATTACCTGTATTTGGAGTTACTATAGAAGGCAGTGAGAAAAGGAATCAAGGAAGGCTTTATCTGGCATTTGATACCTGTCTGACCTCGGGCAAATCATTTCCTTTCATAGGGTCACCATTTCCTCATATATAAAATGAAGGGGTTGGACTAAATGACTTCTGAAATCTCTCTTAGCTCTAAATGTATGATTCTAGGAGTCCAGGGAGCTGGGCCTTGAAGAACAGGTAAAATTAAAATGGTTAGAGATGAGAAGGAGAGAAGGTTGGAATTCCAGGAAGGAAGAATCATGATAATAAAGGTGCCAAAAGTGTGAAAGCATATAATAATATTCAGGGGGTGGCAAGTAGTCCAGTTATTCTAATGTTTAAAAAGTCAATAAATCATTTGCAATACTATTAGTGTAGATCAAAATCATAGTTGAAAAATCAGCTTTGACCTTATTCTGAATGAAACTGACACCTTCAATGTTTAACTGAAAAAGTTAAGTGGGGTTCATCAGAGCTCAGCTCTAGAAGACAAAATGGAAACTAAATCATCTGGTTCCAGAGTTAACACTGAGAATATTTTTGTTACCTTCATTCCCTTTGTTGCATTTATTAAGTTTCATCCAGCTGTCATTTTAGGGGAAACTTTGACTAAAATGCTCTCAAAGTTAAGAACAGAAAAATCTGTTCCTACATCATCTTTAAATCTTTTCCCACTTTTCTTTTTTAATTGAGAGACTGAATAAGATTGCCTGTCCATTTCCTCCTCTCCCTCTCTCCTGTTCCTTGCCCCTTTCATTCCTGTTAAATGGAACCACAAATTGGGAGGTAAGAAATAATTCAGTGGATGGTATCTTTTTAATATGCATTCAGTAGTTTCCTTCATGTAAATAACGAATCCCTTTCCCCCGCCATCCAGTAATTTGCCTTTGAAAAATTTTAACCTCAATAGACAGTGGAAAAATATAGGGTCACCTTTCCAACTTTATGCTGGGTGGGTCTCAAGTGGGACCCACTTAAATGGCCCCTGTTGAGATTTTGCAGTGTGTGTATATATATATATATATATATATATATATATATATATATACACACACATATACACATGAACATGATTTCAATCTCTTCTGGGTTTTGGCACCATTCACAGCCCTCTAATCTGGCATGCTTGTAAAAGAGTTCATGAATTCCCAGTTTTCAGAAATCCAATGAACATTGCCATTAGGAAAAAAAAAACTGTATTCAAAGCTGGTAATGTGTTCATGAATCAAAGACTCAAACACTTGAAAGGGACCTCAGAGGTCATCTAATCCAACTTCTCACCCCATGCAAGAATTCCCTTTACAATATCCAGACCAGCTCTAATACCTCCAATGACAAAAGAACTCATTTTCTAATGAGGCACACCATTTCATTATTAAATAGCTCTAGTGCTTAGAAAGTTCTGCCTTAATGTGCTTAGATAATATGCACATTTTATCATAGAACTTTGTGCATATGTGTGTGTGTGCACATGCCAGTGTGCCTTAACCCAAAGGAGTAATTCTAATAGTGGCAATTTCAAGTGTAATACCCTGAGATTTTTGGTTTTATTTTGCCCTTGATTTTATTTTCTCCATTTGGAATCTTTTTGGCACCTTCATTTTATAGTCTAAATGGTTGCTCGTAGTGGCCAACAATGACCCCCTTTGTCTATATATCAGTATTCCTAGTGCCCATATGGTTAAATAGTCCAAATTAAAAAAACTCTGGCAAGTTCAAGAGCTAGGAAGATCTCAGGGATTATCTAAAGTTCTTCCCTCAGCTTTGTAGTTGAGGAAACTGGGAGAAGTTAAGTAATTTGTTTAATATTACACACAGAACAAGTATTAAGAGACATAACTTGAGTCCATCTTCTTAAACTTCCACGTTAGTTTTCTTTCCCACTAATCTATATGCTCATTTTCCCTTTCTAGACCTCAATTTCCTCATGTGTAAAAACTATGGGTTTGCATATGGGGATCTCTAGTCGTCCCATAAAGGTCTAAAATTTTGTGATTCTGTCATTTCTAAATACAATAACCAAGACTTCATGTGATTATCATGGTAGCTTACAATTGCAGAGTACTTTAAAATTTGCAGAGCACTTTTTGCATATTTGATCACAACAACATTGGGAGGGAGATGCCATTGTTATTCGCATTTTGCAGATGAGGAAACTACAGCAGATAAAGATAAAGTGACTTGTCTATAGTCTCTCAGATAAATATCTGAGGAAAGACTTGAAGTTTTCCCGATTCTATCCACTTACCACTTATTTGCTATATAAATTAACTGCATACAGGATCTCCTTGCCTCAACTTACTGACAAAAAGCAAAAACTAAAAAAAAAAAGAATAAAAAGGAAATATCTAAAATATAAAGTGCTTTCCCCAAAAGTATACATCTACTCAAAGCAAATATATTTTTCTTTCCTTGACTAATCCTCACCACACTAATAATAGCTGGTATTTGTGACACTTTAAGGTTTGCAGAGAGCTTGAAAAATATTCTCATTTTATCCTCACACCAATGTTAGGAAGTAGGTGTTACTACTATTATCCCTACTTTCCAAAAGAGGAAATATGTATGTAGATAGAGATTAAATCACTTGCCTTGGATCATAGAGCAAGTGTCAGAGGTCAGGATTTGAACTTGGGTCTTTTTTCCTGTGTGATCTACTTGCCTTGTTTATTAGTCTACATTACCTTGAGTCTGAAGCCCATTTTTCAAATTTGGTACTATATTGGGGAAGTAGGAAACAAATTACAGTAGAAGGTAGGTCCAGCGATGCTTTCTCCTTTATTTTAAAGAAGTACAAATTCATATATGCACTTATTGAAGGCTGAGGATAATATTGGTCTCTCAACAAATTTCAACATGGAGATTATGGAGTATATGGAATTGAGACCTCTTAGAGAATTTGTGCCTCTACTCTTAGGGTTGCCTCAAACACAGTATTAGTTGGGAAATTGAAGGTAATAACAAGAGACATAGTTATATAATACTTTTTGTTTGCAAAGAAATTTCTCCACAGCAAATCAATTTTTTTTTCAAATAGAAAAAAACCAACAACTTTATTTTTGTATAGTCAAAAGTCCAAAGCTTCTGGACCTGCTTCTCACCCAGTGTATTCTGCTCCTCTCCATCCCCACATCCCAGGCCTTTATCTCCACCCTGTAGCACTTTGGTTCTAGGGGTGGGTAAAGCCTAGGTGGAGGATGACCTTAGCCTTGAAGCTTGCACCTGGTGAGTTGGGTCACTGGTCTACCCTCCCCAGATTCCCAGCACCATTGAATCCCCAAAGCCTTCATATCAGCCTTGCGCCCTTTCCCCAAATTAAACAATAAAGGAGAAGGAGGGGCTTGAGATAGAAGCATGTCTGGGGATGGGGAGATGGCTGTGGTCACCCCCTTCTGGCTCAGCCACCAATAAAAGCTTGGATCCATGTGTCCCTCCTATCACCCTTTAATCACTAGTGTGCTGTAGGAGGTAGGTAGCACAAGTATGGGAACACAAGATTTTCCTGAGTTTATAAAGAAAAGATTTCAATAGATTAAACAATTTCCAGCAGTCATACAGTGAATAATTTGACAAAATCTTGACTAAAACCCATGTCTTTAAGGATACAGGTATAGGGTACCAACTGGTCTTATTTTTAAATTAAAGGGACAGGGGCCCAGGAGGTGACTGACTATATTTCTGGAATTACCTTTAGGCCCTTGAAGTGGGGTTTGACCCTTGCAGTGATTTTCTAAAAATTTTTTTGCATACAAAATCTCACAGATAAACTCCCCATTGATCATCTAGGTGAGGTCAATTAACCAGCCAGTATGAATCAGTGTTTAGAAATAGGTTTTACCAAGTTAGTATAGTAAGGAAAAATTGATAGAAAAGCCTGAGAATACATTTTCCTGTGAGTATATAGGTGAAAGCCCAAGGAAAGTGGGCTCCAGTTTGGAAAGCACATAGAACAAAGATATAACTGCTAACTCCTGGTTGGATGGAGGTCTTCTCCCTGAATGGAGTCCTCATGAGTTTCTCTGAGGTTCTTGTTGCTCTCTCCTAAGCCCTCAGGGTGGGGACCTTTGTAGGCTTAGAGTCGTACTTTTCTCAGTGTGTTTAGCTTGTCTTAGTTTCTGGATGCATTATTGTTCTGGCTCATTTTCTCTTATAACTATGAGGTAGGGAGAGGGAATTTGTGTGACACTTCCTCTGAGCTCACTCTCCCTCCTCAAACCTTTCACTCTCTTGTTCATATGCAAAGGATTCTGCCTTTTCAAAATATTCTCCAAGCCCTCCTCCCCCCTGTTCCCTTTCCTCTGACTCCTTGTTGCCCTCCCTTTCCCCAAGCAGTTGCTATTATCCTTTTCTTAGACAACTAGGCTAACTACTTTGCCCAATTCCTTCAACAAATCTTGATATAATTTTTATCATCTGGTTTTATCTAATGACTCCAAGGACTTTATTCCTAATTTTATGCTGCTATTTCATGTATTGATTCAATGGGAATTATTCACAGTCTATTTTGTGTATTTGATTTACTAACTCTAGAACACCATCAAAGAGACCTCATCTGATAAAGAAAGGCATTAGGGCTTAGAACATTCTCATTTTATGTAAGGTACCCTTCATTTAACAGAGGAATCAAGTTTGTGAGACATTTTTCTGTGTGAAACTCTTATAACGGAGATTCTCAGAATCCAAGGGGACTAGGCATACTATGGGGGTATTTTACTCTTTTGACTCAGAGACATATAAAAAAACCATATAGGTTGCATGCCCTATACCAGTTTTCCACCTATAAGCATACTTTAATATTTCAAGGGATTTGGAATGTTCCTGATTTGGATATTTACTCCATTGGCAGAGTTATAACACATGTAGACTTTTTCATCTCTGAGATTCTTGTTTGTATTCTTCCATAAATACTCTTTTGAGTATCCACCCAGATGGGAGAAGCGTTTTTCTTGGTCTTTTACATTTCAGGAATGCAAGAATTCATTTAGGCTGTCTATATCTTTTACTTTCTCTATTTCATCAGACCTGATCACATCCTTTTTTGTATACATTTCTTCAGTGATATCCCTTGTCATTTTTTAACTGCAGGCTATCTTGATTATACACTGAGTTTATCTGTATCTACCACATGCCTCTTCATTACCTGTTGGGTTATGTGAAATTTTAATTTCTTGTAGATTGTGATATTCCAATATTTGTAACCTTAGAGCAATACCTGAACATGTAGATGAAAAGATGGATCATTGTACCAGGCAGAGGCTTTAGAAAAATTAAAACAGCACAATTTCCTAAATGTAATGTACCTTCACTTTTTTCTCCTATTCAGTTCTGAGTCCAACTCATTTCTATCAGGAATGCCTTTCTTAAATATATGAATTTATAAGGAACTTGATGGACTGGCCATCAACTTACATATCCTGATTTGGATGAAAGACATTTTCTCATTCATTTAGCTTTTCCTGTATGAGATATTAGACTGATTCATTTTCAATAATGATGAATCTCTTTGAAGTAGACCTGTAATATTCTGAGCTTTGATTTATTCAATACAGCTCCTATAAACAAGAACTCTTAGAAGACCTCAACAGCCATAGGAAATCTCTCTTCCTTTTTTCCCTTGGAAACAGTCAGTCTTGATAATTGTGGCAAAGACTATTGAAGAGTATGTCTCCCTGCTCTAGGTATCATTGACAAGTATGGACCACTGAACAAAGGTTCTCTGTGGTTGACTTTGTTAGGGAAACCACATTAGGATCATATAAGTCTCCGACTTTTCAGATATAGGGGTACAGATACATTGCACAGTGTATAGACCACTGGACTTCAAATCAGGAAGACTCATTTTAATGAGTTCAAATTCAGCCTTAGACACTTACTAGCTCTGTGACCCTGGACAAAGTCACTTAGCCCTGTTTGCCACAGTTCTTCATATCTATAATGAGCTGGAGGAGAAAATGGCAAACTACTCCATTACCTTTGCCAAGAAAACCCCAGTAGGGTCATGAAGAGTCAGACATGACTAAATGACTCAATACCAAATCTCTCAATCAATCTTGTGATTATACAGATTATTCATCTGTGGAAACCTGTTTTTTCTTGATATTTTAATTTAATTTCATCATTTTCATCCTCATTTCATTTCATGCCCTCAATGTGTATATAGATATTCTCCTAAAGCTTTCATAATTATGGAAAAAATGGACATATAGGTATGTAGTTATTGATTTTCTCTTGATTGACCTTTTTACATATTAATATCATCTTTGATTTAAAAAGAAAAACATTCTTTTGGTATCTTACCAATCTGATATGTATTTTTAAACAACCTTTCAATGTTTCCAAGTTTTTGTTGCATGAATTTCCTTGGCTTTATATCTTTCAAGGTGCCATTTCTTCTTATTCATAGAGCATTTTGGGGACTGGGGCATTAGAGTCCTCTGTCACTGATGATGGAAATAGATCATTAGAGAAATGATGAAAAAATTGTTCCATTTTGTGTCTCTTTGCTGACCTCCTGCCAGTTTAATCTATAAATGCTTTTAGGATGATGTGGCTCATTTGGGTTGCATGCTGAGGGTTTTTTTTGTTTTTGTTGTTTTGTTTTTTAGAAATTTTTTTTACTTTTGTTATTTTGGCTGCTTTTTAAGTTGATACTTTAATCAGGACAGGATAATTGGACCTTTTTCTTAGAGAACTGAATTTTGAAGGTGCCAAATTTAGGGGACATTGAGAGCATTCACAGTCCTTTAGTAGTAGCAAACCACCAAAAGTTTAACATGTTAATATAGGAAACAATGGGATTTTGGGCTGAATTGAATTCCTTTCCTGCCTCACCTTATCCTTCCCACAATAGATGACTATTTTGATGATTCTCTCTTTTCTTCCATATGTTTATATCTTGTCTTTCCCCTAAAAAATTAATTAAAACTCCCAATAACTGATTGGACACTTCATTCTTCTTGCTTTGAAGCCTCAGTAATTTTTGTCCTTTCTTCAGAAATTCCACACTTTAGCTATGAAAATAGTACTTATAAACTTCCAAAATCTTCTTTGAGGGTACATTCTGTTTTGTCCTAAGCCTGTTTCATCCTTGGTGACCAGCTATCTAATTGGTAATGACATTATGTCTTTTTGGGCTAAAAGAAGATTCAGATTTTTTTTTTTTGAGATAGGGAGCTTCTGTGTCATGATTTATTTGCATTGGTTAACCATCTGCAATAAATGTGACGAAGTCCATATCTTTTTCATTTTCATATTTTCCCTTTAGCATACATGGCTTGTTTGGTTAAATCAGATTGAAACTTTTACAATTATTCTGTCTTGATTTTTTCATCTTTAACTATTCTAATTTTTATTTCACCCTTTGTTCAAACTATTTGATGGTCTGGCTGTATGTGGGTAGCTACAGCTAATTCTGCTATGATTCCCACATTAGTAAAATAGTATATTAAGACATATTCAGATGTTTTTTGGTCATGCTTGTCACACACCATATCTATTATTGTCCAAATTTCCTCTGAGAGAATGTATTCATGATGTATAAGTATGTGGCTTGGGAGTCATCTATAGACCTTTGACTTCTTTCGTTTGTTGAACCTGAACTATATTTTTCAGCTATTTTTGCCAATCCACTCTGTGCCCTTTTTTAGATGGAAGTCACTGGGTATCAAAAGGCATGTAATATGAAGGTAAACCAGGGACTTTCATTTGCTGCTGTCATATTCAAGTCCTTCCCTCCTTATAACCTTGCTAGTTTCTCTCAAATACAAACTTCATTTACCTTCATGTCTACCTTCAAGCAAGGATAGACAACTTTATCTTTCCTTTTATTAAATCAGGAAAGGGAAGTGGGTAGCAAAAATATACCAGAATTCACCAAATATATGTATATATTTGACCCTTAAATTCTTGTATGAAGGATAGAAATGTTACTCCAAGTTCTTCATGCATGTATTATACTATGGTTCCTCTGTGGTTGATGCCTTGATATTTCTTTCTTTCCAACATTTTGTTACTTTAAATATTAAGGCAAAGCTTTGGCACTGTGGCCAATTTAAGGATCTTAGAACTCATTGATGATTTCATTAACAAGCTAAAAAAAATCTCTTTTTTGCTGGAGGCAATGACTCCTAGCTTTTGAAAGTCTAATAGTTTTATATATTTTACCAAGGATGGAATTTATAATCACAGGGCTAAATGGCGGTGTTTTTGTCCTTGATTGAAATGTTACCAATTCATTTTCTATAGTTCACAGCCACAACACAGTGAGAGTGTAGGAGGGAAGCAGATTAGTTTGGCCTGTAAAGGCATATCAGGTGAAAACTAATCTTAATATAATAACAACAACAACAACAAAACCCAAATAGCAGATTGGAAACTCCCTCACTAAATGCAGTAATTTATTATACTTTTGTCTCAAATTTTTTATTTCAAGAACTTCTTTTGGGGAAGAAAATTCAGTGAGTCACAGAAAAGATCTAGTCAGATGGGAGCAAAAGGGGAACAATGTTAGTCAACAAATTATGATTTTATGCAATCTGTGCACAATACCTTATGATGAGTGATAGGAGAAGCATAGAAAAGTTCTTTCCCCCAAGAAGATGATAGTTTAGTTGGAGACATAATGCAGGCATAGGCAGAAAGACAGTCATCAGTTTTTATCTGGCTAGGAGCCCAATGAGTACTACCAAAATGCTGAAATGGGAGAGAGTACTGTGTTTGGGGTATTGAGGGAGGTGGTGGGATCTGATGTGAGCTTTTAAAAAAGTGTATTGAGAGGAAAATATTCTAGGTGAATAAGAGGCATAAGGAAAAAGCAAAGTGGAATATCATAAAATCATAGAATTTATTGCTAAAATGACTATAGGATATTTTTAAAGGATGAGGTTCATTAATGAATGATAGAACTTTATAGATAGTCTTGGGCCTTGAATGCCAAGTAAAACACTTAGATTACTCTATAGACAATGGGGAACTATTAAACTATTGAAGTTTTTATGTTAAGAAAAATGGCATGATTTAGGAGAAACTTGCATTTCTTTAAAGGCAAGGCTGACAATATCACAAATAACAAATAGTCTCTTTTACAAGTAAAAGTCTCTTTTTTATAGTTTTACTTGGACATGTGTATTACATTGGTTTGTGTAGCTGGGTGGCACAATTGATAGAGTGCTAGGCCTAGGGTCACAAAGACCTGAGTTCAAATCTGGACACAGACACCTAAAGCTGTGTGATCCATGGCCAGACTCAGCAGATTTAATTGAAGATTCTGAGCTGGCCAGTTCTTAGGTGAACTAAGAGCAAAATGACCTCTGCAGTCATATCTATTTACTCTTGATTCATTATTGGACTTACAATTTCAGTTTTGTCCTGCAAATTAAGCCCAGGGTCTCAGATGTATTAGAGATGAAAGTCCATTTTAATTAAAAGATACTTCTTTCCTTCTCCTCAGGGAGAATGTCAAATATTCAATAAATGTCAAGACATTGCACATATACCCTTTATTGCAACTGGCTAGAACTGTTCTCTCCTCTATTTGTTTCTTTTGATCCATCTGGGAAGAAATGAAATAGAATCAGGAGATTAAAAAAAAAAGCTGCGTGACTCTGATCAAGTCATTTAAGTCCATTTACTTCTGCTTCCTCATCTGTAAAATGGGGATAATAGCACCTACCCACAGGGCTATTGTGAGGGTGAAATGAGATAGTATTTGTAAAGCACTTAGTAGAGTATCTGGTACATCATCCGCATTCTATAAATGCTTCTTCTCTTTCCCTTCCTTGTTTGGAAGTATCTGGGATAATCTAGTTTGATATCTTCTTTGATGCTTTAAGTGAATCAGTCCAGAGCATTCATTAAATGCCTTCTGTGTACAAAGGACTATGTTAGGTACTGGAGATACAGAGACAAAAGGGAAACAAATATCCCCAACGTCAAGAAGCTTATATTCTATTGCGGGGAGAAAACATGTACATATATGAATATGTACTGGGGGCAAGGACTGACCCTGAGATTTCACTGGTGTAGAGAACTCCCTAGCAAGCAGGTTGGCACCATTGCTGCACCTTCAAGACTTAGAGCCTTGCCTAGAGGACTACAATTAAGGGGTTTGCCCAGATTTACATAGTTCTTTTTGGTTTCAAGGTTAGATCTCCCAGCTATTTCTCTGTATATAAAGAATACATACATAAGATATATAAGGAATGGTGGGAGGGGAAGAAATTATAGTGAGGAAGATCCTGGGAGGTTTCATGTAGGTTAGTGCTTGAGCTGTTTCTTAAGGAAACTATCGATTCTAAGGCAGCTAAGCGGTGCAATGGATAGGGCACAGGACTCGGAATTAGGAAGACTCATCTTCAGGACTTCAAATTCAGCCTCAGGCACTTTCTAGTTGTGTGACTGTGGGCAAGTCACTTAGTTCAGTTTGCCTCAGTTTCTCATCTGTCAAATAATCTGGAGCAAGAAATGGCAAACCCACTCTGGTATCCTTGCCAGGAAAACCCAAATGGAGTCATGAAGAGTTAGACATGACTGAAATGACTACACCACAAAGTAATTCTAAAGGTGAAAGTGATGAGAGTTCATTTAAGGGACTGCACACATTGAGTAAAAGGAATAGAGAGGAGAGTTTATTGTCATTTAGGAAGAACAGTAACATCAATTGGGATGTGTTATAGAGTCAGTAGAGGAGAACATTATGTATAAGGCCAGGAAAATGGAATGGCACCAGGTTATAAAGAACTTCCAATACAACTGATCCTATAGGTGAGGCAGCCACTAAATTAGAGTTTTTTGAATAAGGGGATGACCTGAAAAGATGTGCTCTTGGAAGATTATGTTGGCAGCTGTGGGGAAGATGGACTGAGTGAGAAGAGACTTGAGCCAAAGAAAACAATTAGGAGCCCATTGCTATATTCCAGGTGAGAGGTGATATGGATTTGAACTAGGACAGTGGATGAGTGAGTGGAGAAAAGTGAATGGATGCAAAAGATATTGTTAAGGTACAAGGGACAATGCTTGGTAAATGAGTCAGTATTTGGGGTGATCGTCAATAAAGAGTCTTGACGATGATAGTGACAGGTTGAAAACCTGGTTGGCTGATGTGGATCTTGATAGGAAATAGGGAGTTTAGGGAGAAAAATAAAATATTTTTTGAAAGTGACATGATTTCTCTTTTGTACATGTAGAAGGAAGAATCAAAATTGGATCATGTTGATGCACAATGTTGGGACATTGTGGAGTTGTTTCATCAGTGTTAAAATTCCGCTACTTTTCCTTGAAGGTAATGTTGCTAGAAGTTCCCAGTCATATGAAGGGGAATAACTCTAAGCGTAAACATAGTTGTCACACTTGTTGTGGCAACAGAAACTCATCTAAATTGGACTGATAAAAAATTAAATAATAAATGGGACCTATCAACAGTTTGATGAATCCCTTGATTTCTGATGCACCCTGGCTTTTTCTGACAGAAATCACAATGGGTCAATTTATAGAAAACCAGTCCATATTAGAATTTACCACTCCTTCCACCCTGTTCCCTAGTTAGATACATGCACTTACCTGGTTCCAAAGTCCCAGATCTATCTGGGCACTTTAATTAGTCACAGCTCAAGCAAAGTATTTAAAAAGGGCTGTCAATATAATGGACTTGGATTAGAATTAGGAAGACCAGAGTTCAAATGCCACTTCTTTTTTTTTTTTTTAAACCCTTACCTTCCGTCTTGGAGTCAATACTGTATATTGGCTCCAAGGCAGAAGAGTGGTAAGGGCTAGGCAATGGGGGTCAAGTGACTTGCCCAGGGTCACACTGCTGGGAAGTGTCTGAGGTCACATTTGAACCTAGGACCTCCTGTCTCTAGGCCTGACTCTCAATCCACTGAGCTACCACCCAGCTACTCCCTAAATCCCACTTCTGACATTTATATGTACTAGCTGTGTACCCCTAATCAAGTAATTTAACTTCTTTCTGCCTCAGTTTTCTTATTTGCAAAATGGGAATAATAGTACTTACCTTATATGATTGTTGTGAAGATCAAATGAAATGTATATGTGTATTTATACATACATATACAAATGTATGTACATGAATATGTACACATAAGTATATATAATAATTTATATATACATGCATATGCAATAAGCAGGTGTTTGCTTATACCCACAGATTCAATCATCTCCCATTATGTCTTAGAACATATCCCCTGCCATGCTCAAGGGGAGCAGCTGGGTGGCTCAGTGGATTGAGAACCAGACCTAGAGATGGTAGGTCCTAGGTAGTTCAAATCTAGCCTCAGACACTTTCCAGCTATGTGACCCTGGGCAAGTCACTGAACCTCCATTGCCTAGCCCTTACAGTTCTTCTGCCTTGAAACAATACACAGTATTGATTTTAAGATGAAAGGTAAGGGTTTTAAAAAAAAAGTACATATCCCCTGCTAATATAGGGTCCTTCTGTATTTTTATAGTGCTTTAAGGTATACAAAGTGCTATTTCTTATTTTTACATAATAGAACTTTGCTTTTATATATATAATATATATTACTATATATCACACATAACCCTATATAATGTGCTATATACTATATATATTCATTTACATGCATACATGTATTACTTATATGCACTATTCCCACATATAGAGATGTTGATACATATCTATATCTATCCCTGTTGGCCTTAGGTTCCTCATCTATAGAATTTGCTGGAGAAGGAAATGGTAAACCACTCCAGTATCTTTACCAAGAGAACCCCAAATGGGGTCCCAAAAAATCAGACAAGACTCAAGGACAACAATTGCTATGTAGAAATTGATTTAGGATTGAACCCATTCTCCCTAGCATCCAAGAGGATATGTAGAGAGTGTGCCTCTGGCTATTCAGAAGAAATATCTGTACTTCTGTTCTTGTTTTATTTTCTTAGTAATTATCCCATTGTAGAACTAATTCCTGCTTATTGGTTAAATGATAATGGAGGTACTAATTGCCTAGGGGTATATACCACAAAATGAAGAGACTAACTAGCTGTTGATTGATATTGAGAAGAATACCCTAAAGGGGAGAATTTGAGCTGATAACAATAGAAAGAGCCCCTCTCTAACCCCTTCTGGGGTACTTCTAAAATCCTGAGGGAGACATGTAGCCTTGCACAGAGAGCCAGTTCATCTCTAGAAGTGGGAGTGGAGATAAGAATCCTCAGTTTCCATATGGGCCACATAACCATGTCTTACTTATTTTCCTGTCTTCCTTAGTACCAATCAACAGCATTCATTGAACCTCTACTAAGCCTATTAAGTACCTGATGCTGTGCTTGTTATGGAGGATACAAATACAAAAGTAAAAAGACTACTTGCCCGTGAGTGGTTTATATTCTGTTGTTGTTGTACAGCGTAAATCAAATACAGGCATGGATAAAATATAGAAGGACCCCCTATCCGAAGGAGATATGTTCTAAGACTTATGGAGGATGAATGAATCTACAGCTATAAGCAAATACTTGCGTATTGCATATATATATGTGCTCTTTCTCCTTGTTCTTGCCTGTTAGCTCACTGATCAGTATCCCAGAATAAACCTAAAAAAAATGAAGGTGAAAAAAAAATAAAAGTGAAAGCAGCTGTCAAGGTTGGACCTCTGGGAGGTTGACCAAGAGTAACTGAAAATGGGAAAGCAAAAGGGCCAATAAAAAGGTGAGCTTGTTGGGGAATGACTATTGTGTCCATCTGTCTGTCTATCTATCTATCTATCTATCTATCTATCTATCTATCTATCTATCTATCTATCTATCTATCTATCTATCTATCTATCATTGTGTATATCTATCTATCTATCTATCTATCTATCTATCTATCTATCTATCTATCTATCTATCTATCTATTTGTTTCTTGTTTTCCTTCCTTCCTTCCTTCCTTCCTTCCTTCCTTCCTTCCTTCCTTCCTTCCTTCCTTCCTTCCTTCCTTCCTTCCTTCCTTCCTTCCTTCCTTCCTTCCTTCCTTCCTTCCTTCCTTCCTTCCTTCCTTCTTTTCTAAAATGATGGTTAAATGAATGGATGGATGAGTGGATAAACAGATGGATGGCTCCTGTCATGGTCTAGCAGTGTGATCTTAATCGTCTCTTAACATCTCTAGATCTGGGTTTCCTTATCTGTAAAGTTAGATTAGACTAGATTACTTCTACAATACCTTCCTAAATCTGAATCTATGATCCTATGATTCCATGCTCTGGCTTGACACCTGGATTCCCTGAGCACTCAATATATTCTAACCTCTTATAATAATTATATGCTTCTTTATGTCTGCCCGACTTTCCTTATTCTGGCACTTGCTTGGCAATCCTGGCTCCATCTCATCATAGCTTAGTAGAGGTTCCTTTCACAGTGGTTGACCATTAAAAAAAAGTCTCCAAGGAAAATGGATTACAATTGCCTCTCAATCAGTCTCTGGCCACCTCCCCATATTCCATCTCTCTTCATCCCCAAAGCACAAAGTGTATAAATTACCCTACGGGTGACTTGATAAATAGCCAGTTGCTGCTTGGAGTAGTTGGAACTAGAAGCCAAGGTTTCTCTTAATCCTTGCTGAATTTTGATGCTTTTAGTAATTTAAGCATTCATACAAATACCAACTGCTGTGGCTTTGACATACAAGCCACAGTCAGTGCTTAAGACTAGCCACTTACCTGGGCTGTTAATTAGCATGAAAAAGAACTTTTTCACAGAAAGAGCCCCCCAAAACAGCTAGATACAATTTGACCATTTACTCTTCTTCTGTTAATGCAGGGCATATTTGAAATACTTTACCTATAGCTTTCCATGCTAATTAATTCCTCTGGCCCTTAAGCAGAGAACAGTTTCCATAACCACAGAGCATTAACACCTGTCTTTTCCCCAGTCAAGGATGCTTTTCTCTGTGCACATCTCTTTATTTTGTTAATGTATTACTACTAGCAAGGAGGATGAAATATTCAAACCCATGCACTTGTAAAAGTGCATTTTCAGAATCACATCCACCCAAGCAGAAAAACATTAGATTGCATTCAGTTTTCTGTATGTACCTTTGAGAAAGAGTGGTGTGGTAGATTTGGTAAAGCAATCATCCACAAGGAAGGGATTCCTAACCCCAAATCCATTAATTTTCAAAAATATAATTTTTATTTCTATATTTCCATATAATTGGTCTCCTTTGTAATCTTATATATGTTACTTATGGATTCAAAATATTATTCTCAGAAGGGACCTACAGGCTTCACTGGATTTGCAGTGGGGTCTATGACACTAAAAAAAAAGCTTAAGAACCACTACTTTAAAGGATCATCTATTCCCATATCCTTATTTTACAGATGGAGAGATGGAAGCACAGGAAAATAAACAATTCTGATGGTGATTCTGCCTGCCTCAAGCCTTTCCTCATTCTAAATCCATCCTCAGTTCAGTTACTAAGGTGATTTTCCTAAAGCAGGGGTCTGATCATGTCACCCCCTTCTTCTCCCCTTTTGCTGTTTCTCAAAGGAAAAAAAAACCAGCCCTCAGTGACTCCCTATTGTCTCCATGATCAAATAAAAAACCCTTCATAAACTGGCTGCCTTCCACCTTCCTAGTCTTTGTACACCTTTTTCCCTGTCCTGTATTTTTTGATCCAGTGACACTGGTCTCCTGGCTGTTCCATGAATAAAACACTTCTCTGGGTATTTTCTCTGGCTGTCTATCCCCCAGTCTGAAATACTCTCCCTCTTCTACTCTACCTACTGACTTCCCTAGTTTCCTTTAAATCCCAACTACAATACCATCTTTTGTTGAAGGTCTTCCTCAACTTCTAATTCTAGTTCTTTCCCTCTGTTAATTATTTAATACTATGTATAGTTTATTTTGTCCACATTTCTTGCATGGCGTCTCCTCCATTAGACTGTGAGCTTCTTGAGGGTAGGGATTGTCCTTTGTCTTTTTATATCCCAAGGCTAAACATAATGCCTAGCACAGAATAGGCAAGCATTGGCAAATGTTTTTGAGATTGCATGCCTAAACTGCAATTTCAAGTTGCTTGTGAGCCCCCTGCATTACCCCAGACAGCAGAGGGAGGAAATGCTTGCATTGGACAGCTAGATAGAGAGGAAGGGCATGCAAAAATGTCCTCAGATGCTATGGAGAAGAGGAACAGAGTAGCCCTCTCTGTGCCTCCACTGCAACTGGACTGTGGCTCCACCAACACAGGAATAGGCTCTTAATAAATGTTCACTGATGAACTGAATTTTTCTAAGATCAGATAGGTAATAAATGGCTAAGCATCAACTTGAAACCAAGGCTAGTTGTGTTTCTGCCCATCATACCCTGAGGTGGCTTATTGCAGCCATTTTAGGCCCTTTGCAGATAGAGATTATCTAACAACAGAAATCAACATGGCTTTCTTCCCTGTGTATTTCTCAGCTCTTCTTGCTATACCATTATGTATTCTGACCCATCTTCTTCACTTCTGATTGCTTGATGGGTTGCTCCTGTCTCCTAGTCCTGCTGACAATGGCCTTTGTGGTTCTTTGCCTCCCCAGGAATTCCTGAAGGGGTCACCATGATGCCCTGAGACTGAAGAGACTTGGTCTTCTATTGCATTCCTGGCAATGCATCAGTATATTCAATTACTTGTCTTGTTTCAGACAATCTACAACTGCCTCTGAAAAAGCATATGACATTTGACAAAGTCTCACCATCAGGATGCTTTTTTTCCCACTTTCTTTGTGTCTTTATTTTTTTTCATTCTCCCTGCATTTTTCCCTTTCCACAATTTCCTACCATTATTCCTACTTACAGTGATTTCTGTTACATTAAGTTATCATTCTTTCCTTGGTGAATCTTTGCATTATGCACTCAATTCTTCTGCTCTCACCCAGATAAACTTCAAAGTAATGTGAAAGCTAACCTTAATTGGGGATGCAGTTTAGTATCTAGAGTATTAGGTGGTTTGTCTGTGGATAGAAGTGCTCATCCTCATTTCACATAAAATTCGGTGTGGCCAGAGGCAAGTCATTTTGTTTTCCCCCTTCATTTCTTTACTGTAAAATGCAGGCATACTTGCCTTCCATTGCTTCTACAAAGCTTTGGGGATGAATAAGATTATAGAACCAAAAATTCGAGAGAAGGAAAGCAATGAAGGAGTCTATTCAAGCCCTTTCCTTGTAAGGATAAGGACCCAGAGAGAGAAAATCATGTCCCTAAGCATACTTAGGTAGCAGATGAATGGTGGGTAAAATCCAGGTCTTCTGATTCCTGAGCTAGTATTCTTCCTGTCACAATACCCATCTCTGATATTTTCCCTCTGTTTCCTATTTCTGTTTTTGACATTGTTTGTCCCCCATGCCTGTAATATATGACTTCCCCCAGTGGGATGGGTAGATGATAAAAAATTGTTTCAATAGTCATGAAGGTAGCTGAAGCAGGCTCTGTTCAGAGCTCAGAGTTTAATCAGACATCAAGGTTGCCAGGATCATCCACCATATCCCAGGTCATCACCGGTCTTTTTTGCTTTCTCTTGACACTGAACTTTAGTCACTCTGGAAGATAGTGAGAATGATGACTTTATGTAACTCTGCCTCACTTAAATCCAATTTGTGTGCCATTCAAGACGATACCCTGTGATGTCATTGGCCCTCTGAAAATTAAGAGTGAACAACAACAATCAATGCCATTCCCTTCTCTTTTTAGAATTACATTATGATGCAACTCAAGCTTCATCTTCCCAATCACCACCAGTTGCTGATGACCTCCTCTCTCTCCCCTCCTCCCACCTCATCATTTAAATCTATTTGGTATTTATTCTTTTTAAAATTGATATATTTTATGCATTTATTCTTGTATGTCTCTATCTTTGTACAAATTGTTTCTGTCATCATATTGTAGAGTTCTAAAGGACATGGATTCTTTTTGTTTTACTTTTTTATCCCTAGTCCCTGGTGCATTATCACCATTGTTTAATAAGTCCTTGTGGATTCATTAACTTTTTATTTCTTTCTTAAAAAAATTAAAACCTTTAACCTTTTCTCTACCAAGTATTGATTCCAAGGAAGAGAAGTGGTAAGGGCTAGGCAATTGGGATTAAATGACTTGCTCAGGGTCACATAGCTAAGAAGTATCTAAAGGCAGATTTGAATCTATGATCTCCTGTTCCAGGCCTGGCTCTCTATCCACTGAACCACCCAATTACTCCCCATAAACTGATTTTTGAAGCCACAGGAGCATTATATTTCAAGAAAAACTATCAAAATAACAGTAACTCTAATAGGCCATGTGACCTAATCTGAAGAGTACTGGGATTAGGGGTTCAGATCTAGGTTCTTGTCCCATTTTGGTCACTAACAATTCCATGACCCTGGTTAAGTCACTGCTTTTGTATCTCAGTTTCCTCATCTCTAAAGTGAGGAAGGTGTATTTTAGATCTGAACAGAAAGTTCCAGGTGAAAGATTCCTTGATTTTATGAAGACTTGACTGTAGAAACATAATACCATCTCATGGAGTGGTTCTGAGATGGAGCTTAAAGAAAAGTGAGTAAAATTTTTTCTTAGATACTATAAAAATTTAAAGGAGGCATTGACAGAAAATTTAGTCTCTAGCAACATAAAAAGAACTGAGCTTTGCAACTTGTTAACAGTAATAATTAAAAAAGAGAAATCACTATATTGAGGTTTCCTACATCCCAGATGAACTCCCTAGCTCAATCCTATGCTAGTCCTGTTCCTGAAGCAACCTTGAGATATCTTGGGGGTATCCTCTTTGTCCTCAACTAAATTAAATGGATATTTCATGTTGCTCCCCAGACAATTGTTAGATTCAGCTCTGTTTTATAGAAAGCACATTTGTAAAACTTATAGTGCTCTTTATAGTTGTGTCTGATGTGTTAAAAAGACATAGGAAAAAAGCCACTCAATAGCCAAATGGCTAGCCAATGGTTCTCGGAATTTCCAAGATCGATCTAGGATATTCTTAAACTTACAAAGACCAGAGATATTTCATCATATTCAAGTGTATTTTCCCTAAGAGCAATTATCATGTTATTTATTTATGGGTTTTTAATTGAAGCCTGGCTTCTGCATGACCATTATTTGGGGTGTTTGTCCTGTAGTGAGTGATTAGAAACCCAGGTAACCTACGGGACTAACTCATACTGCAGTTCGGAGGACTCACCATCAGTTTAGATGGGTACAGAACAAGTTTATTGCCATTTCTTAGTTATTTCTAGTCTAGTCTAGCATTCTAGAGGCTAGAACATCTACAGGGTCTTCAACTTAGTTATGTCTTAGGAAGGAAGATTATTATTTCATCAATGTTCAGAGAGAAAAGAGAAACAAAGGAATAGTTAGTCATTTCCCAGAATAAACAGTCTAAGATTTACTCAAGCTGTGTAATGAGTTAATAGTTAAGTCAGGATTAGAACCCAGTGCTCTTGATTCCTGT
Source organism: Monodelphis domestica (assembly GCF_027887165.1). Taxonomy (NCBI): domain Eukaryota; kingdom Metazoa; phylum Chordata; class Mammalia; order Didelphimorphia; family Didelphidae; genus Monodelphis; species Monodelphis domestica. The sequence goes on from NC_077227.1 coordinate 103,835,045, forward strand.
TATAGTTTCTCTTCAACATTACCTCCCATGTGTAAGTAGTAGCTTACATAAAATGCAGAACTCTGAGGTCTTTCCATCCCAGTGCTAAGAAATTTTGGACACATCAAGGTAGATTGGAACTATGTGTCCCTACCCACTCCCAGGCACTTAGAAGCAAACCCTAAATAAGGCAAGTTTAATTACTAGTCTTTTGACATACACCCCCATTTAAAACATTGATTCGCTCTAAAGATATTTGCTTCTGATGGTTAACACCAGTAGCAGATGTTCTCAGGATCAGAAAACAGAAGAATATGTAACTATTTATGACATGCTGTGATTTTACTTCTTAAAATTTGAGGTTGGATGAAATAAATGTGCAGAATATAAAAAAAAATAGATGTGTAGGAGAGCTTTAAAACTTAATCTTTAAAATACAGCCTCCAGATTCTGCTAGGGACTTGTTCCTGAAGACTAAATTAGGCTCATGAAAAATGAAGAGTGGGGAAAAAAATAGGAGTTAACATGATTTAGTGTCCCAAACAATGGACAGGAAGTTGGCATACCTGGGTTAGAATCCTGGCTTTTAGACTAAATGGGTATTGTGACATAGAGAAAGTTAATTAACCTCTCTGGGCCTCTTTGAAATGATAGGGCAGAACCACATGATCTCTCAATTCCTTTCAGGTACATAAACCTATATTTCTAAGATATGATGTCTTTGGGAAGCATAAAGTCACTTTGTATGCGGCCTCTGTTTTCATAAGTACTCCCACAGCAAGACTACAATCTCCTTGAGGGGGCTAAACTATATACTTTCTAAGATTCTTTCTACCACTAAACCCAAGATCGAGTATTCAACACAATGCAGTGAGGAGACAGTGGGGCGAGTCGCACTTATATACTGCCTGTCACATGATAGGCATTGTACAACGTTCATTTCAAATACCATCTCATTTGATTCTTATCCATGTTCAATTGTTTTCAGTCATTTCTGACACCATTTGGGGTTTTCTTGGCAAAGAGAGTAAAGTGGTTTGCCATTTCCTTCTCCAGCTCATTTTATATATGAGGGACTGAGACAGAGATAAGAGACCTGCCCAGGGTCACAAAATTAGTAAATATCTGAGGCTGGATTTGAACTCATGAAGGTGAGTCCTCCTGATTCCACCCTCAGTGCTCTATCCACTGTACTGCCTAGCTGCCTGAAAGAACCCCACAAAGTAAGTGATATTATCCACATTTTAATTGAGAAACTGAGGCAGAGGTTAAGTGATTTTCCCTGGGGTCACAGACATTTATTGTGTCCTCTATTTTTCACAGGTGACTGAGCTATAGGAGAGATATAATTTCTTTTATCCAAACTCTTAGGAATTTGCATGCATATTTATTACATCATATTCAATTTGATATGTGTAGGGAAAATGGGATTTAAGAATAAGTCATTCTGGCTATTAAGAGTCCCCTAAATTAAATACTAGACACAGGTTCAGGAATATGAGTTCCCATTTTGACAGGAATGACAAAAAGCTCAAGACTATGGACAGGACTCTGATTCCTCAAAGATTTATCTTCTGAGTCATACATGAGTTCCATGAGCTTTGATCTAGACTGGTAGAGGAAATTCTCCCATGTTGAATACAAATCACAGATCTCTGACATCCAGCATCTACCTCACAAGGTTGACATAAAAATAAAGTGAGATAATTTATGTAAAATGATACACAAACTTTAAAGTATATTATTCCCAGATATTATTATTATTATTAATGAATAGAAAATGAATTTCCAACTGTGGCATCTTTATCGCATGTTGGGATTTTCATAAAATTGGGAAAGATCATACACATTGCCTGATTAGAAACCTTGATGAACTTTTCAAAAGACCAGATAAAGAAGTCCAATTCAAAAAAGCAAATGTCATTTGGGGCTTTTCAGGTTGTATCTTTGACTACCATCCTACCATTTGGACCTGGAATTTTCTCTTCCCAAAGAATTGTCATGTAATTTTTCAATAGGTTAGTTTCTGTTTTTATTATATAAAGTTTCTGACTTCATTATATAAATACTCTTCAGGATAAAGACAAACCCTCAATTGGTAAGGAAAGCTCATGCAAAGGCTATGAGACTGACTTCTTTTAAGGATTTTCCTGGGTTAAATTTTGGGCAATTGTGTAAAGAAGTTAGGTAGAAATTCTTCTCTCCTCAACTCCAGGCCCCTCTAACCACAGGTAGACAATGGGACACATGGATTGTAGCAATTAGCAGAGTTAATGAAGAATGTGTTGATGTTTTGTTATTTTAACAACTAGTTAGGGATAATTCTTTCATATTAATGATGAATAATTAAAGCAAGGTCCATCAAGATGCTCAACCCCATATCCCAGAGCTCACTATCTCTCTAAGGTAACTGATTTCTGCTCTTGGGAATGGTTCTTTGCATATTGGCTTGATTCCAGAGCCCTGTGGATTCATGATGATGGCACATAATGTATTTTAGCTATTAATGGGCTATTGTCTGGTTTATTTAGGATATTGATATATGGCCTCTTTTCTTTACCTCCATAGTCTGAATCTTCCCAATACAGATTCTCATAGAAAGGTTTCAGAGTATGAAGGAACTTTAGGCATTCAACAAACTTGATTTTTATTGTGATTATGAAGGTTATAATTGGGACCCTTGTTGGAAATCGATTGAATTCATTTTTCACTCACTTATGTGTCATTAACTGGGTGGTACAGTGGAGAGAGCACTGGTCTTAGAATCAGGAAGCCTCATCTTCATGAGTTCAAATCTGGCCTCAAACACTTAATAGCTGTATGAGCTTGAGCAAGTCACTTAATCCCTTTTAACCTCAGTTCCTTATCTGTAAAATGAACTGGAGAAGGAAATGGCAAACCACTTCAGTTTCTTTGCCAATAAAACCCCAAATAGAAGCACTGAGAGGTGGACATTACTGAAAAAAATATACAAGGCACTAGGGATATAAAGATAAAAATCAGATAATACCTCCCTTCCAGGCACTTGCATACTACTTTGGGGGCTATAATTTGTAAATAAATCTAACATAAGTACAAAATAATAAAAAGAATTCCAGGAGAGAGAGTGATAATGACTAGAGATGAGGAAAGACCTCATGAAGAAGGTAAACTGCACTTTGAAAGAAGTTAGAGATTCTATAAGGGGGGAGGTGATAAAAGAGTGAAGCTCAGACATGTAGGACTATGTGTTCAGAAACAGAAATAGGATCTAGGATGAAGTCATATGGACAACAACTAACAGATCAGTTTTGAATGGAATAGAGAACACAAGGAGGGGAATTATACAAAACAATACAAGCAAGTTAAATGGGAGTCAGACTGGAGGGCTTTAAATTTGGAAGATTAAAAATTAATATCAAAAATACTCCAAGTATTATATTTAATAAGATTTATTAATAATAACTTGAATCAAAAAGGGAAACAAAAGGCTAGAGGAAAAGAGAGAGTTCACCCAGCCATAAACATGGGAAAGAGGGAGGTGGCAAGGCAAAACATCCAACTATATACAATACCCAAGCACACAATGTGTGGATGAAAGAGGAAAGGGATACTGGGAGAAGTAGTTCAAAAGTACAAGATTTTCTAATTACACAAATTCCAAGCTAAGGATGTGGTATTTCCCCCTCAGATTCAATAGGGAACAACTGATGATTTTGAAGAAAGGAGTGTCAAGGTCAGATTTATATTTTTATAAACAATTAATTTGGGAGTTATATTGAGAATAGATTGAAGTAGAGAGAGACTAGAAATAGTAAGATGAATTGGGAGGCAATTGTCTAGAAAGTAGGTAACGAAGGTCTGCCTTAACTACTATAGAAGGAACCACTAGTGAAGATCAATTACTCTTTAGATTTGTTAGATTATTTTAAATGGAGGGTTTTGTTGTTGAGTTTTTTTTTCAGTTGTGTCTGGATCTTCATGGCACCATTTGGAATTTTCTTGGCAAACATACTAGAGTGGTATGCTATGTTCTCCTGTTAATTTTACACTTGAGGAAACTGAGGCAAACAGGGTTAAGTGACTTGCTCAGTGTCACACAGCTATTAAGTGTCTAAAGCCAGATTCAAACTCAGGAAGATGAGTCTTCCTGAAGCTATGCCCATAATCCATTGTGCCCAAGTGGAACATACTGAGATCCACATCTGGAAGGTTGGTTTGGTGCCCCTTCATAGCAACATTAATATTTGACTGCTTAGTAAGGTTGCCAAGGAATCTTTAAACACAGAGTGCTTCAAATCCTTGGTCCTCAGAAATGAAGTAGGGATGGCTGACTTGAGACCAGCTAAACATCAAGCTGCTTAGAGGATTTCTTTGAAGTATTAACCTTTGAAAATTAATGGTGGTATCCCCAGTCAGCAATCATTTAAAAAAATGTTAGACAGCAGATTTAAATGGTGCTGAACTTTTAATGAAAAAGTACTCAAAGCAGTCATGCTCAAACTTTTTCCTTTCCTTTTTTTTTCTTTAAATAAAAAGTCCCTTTCTTTGTAAAGGGCATGACAGGACCTCAGCAGAAGGAAACTGCTAAGGAAAATGACGTTTTAGGAATTTGGGAGAAGTCATTTTTGAAAAAGTCATTTTCTGACTGAGAGCTCCCTGGAGGGATTGCCCACAGTCATTGGCAGTACAAATATAAGTATGCGGGGGAAGGGGCTGCTTGGAAATCATGCTGACAGAACTATTGGCTACCCATTCTTTTTACTGTTGAATCACTGAATTTCAAAGTTGAAAAGATATTTTAATGTAGCACCAAGCTCACAGAGCTGTTATGGGACTCAAATGCAATAATATATTCACTATGCTTTGCAAAATTTAAATAGCCATGTGAATTTCAGGCATTATCATTCCAGAGGCTCTCAAACACTACCAAGGCCAATCATATCTGGACTAGAATTTCATCTACCATATATGCCAAAGTAGTCACAGCATGTTTGCTTTAAGGCATTCAGTGAGGGTAGAGCATGCTACCTCCTGAAGCATCCCATTCCACTTGGGAATAGCTTTAGTTTTTAGTAAGTTTTTCCTTACATTCAAACTTCCATTTGTCACTTTACATCTTCCACACTCTGTCCTCAATTCACCATTCTGGGGCCAAGAAGAAGACCAATTCTAATCATCTGGCACATGACAACCCTTTAAATATTCCAATACAACTCTAGTGCCTTGTTGAGTCTTCTCTTTTCCATATAAGATACTTCATTTTTTTAAACCTTTAATCCTTGTAATATTTTGAGATCATTCTTCATCCTTCTCTTGCTCTCTTCTGTCAGTTCTTCATATTATCTATTTTCCTCCTAAAATGTATGCCATTCCTGGAAATTAACACAATGTTCCAGATGTAGTCTGAACAGGTTGAGTACCCCTGATTATCATCTTCTTAATCCTAGACTGTCAGCTTCTCATGGTATGACATAATTTCTTAAGCTTTTCTGGCTGGATTTTCTGTCAGATCCTTTCTCAGATGCACTACTGTGCCACCATAGTTCGTCCATCTGTACTTTGGATGTTGACTTTCTTGAACCCAAAGATCAGAAACTACATTTTCCCATTAATTTCATTTTATCAGATTCTACTCAGTGTTCTATCCTGTCAAGAACTTTTGGGATCCAGATCTTATTATGCAAAGGAAGATATCCAAACTAGGTTTTTAATCATTTGCAAATTTGGTAAACAAGTCAACTGTGTATTTGTGTAAAAGCACATTGATCATTAAAATATATATATTTTTAAATAGTTAGGAGCCAGGCAGTGATCCCTGGAACATTCCAACAGTAAAACCTCTTTACAAGCTGATAATCAATCTGTTTATGATTAATCTCTGGTCTGGCCTTTCAGCCAGTTTTGAATGTATCTTATTATACTATTGCCTTAGCTCACATATTTTCACATTTTTCACAACTATTGCATGTGAAATTTAATGAAATCTTTCTTAAAATCTAGGTAAATGGTATCTTTGATGTTTTCCTGATTTGTAAGGTGGGTTAAAATCAAGCTATTAAAGAAGGAAAGAAGGCTATATGAAATAATATGTTATAGATTTATATAGAGAGTTATATAGAGAGAGTTATAGAATTCAGTAATCCTGAATTCAAATCCCAGAAACTATCACTTAATGATTACTTGTCCTTGAGCAAATCATAGGACTTTAATTCACCCTCATCTGTAAAATAAGGAAAACAGATAAGCTGAAAGGTGATTTTTGATTACTTCTTTCTTTTCAAAGTGTTCACAAAACATCCCTTCAATGACAAAGTCTAGAATTTTGTTAGGAATCAAGGTCAGTCTCATTATCATTGTCTGAAAGCTACTTTTCTCCCAAATTGGGACATTTTTTTCTTTTCCTGTCTTAGAATATGTTCCATTCTTCCTAGTTTTTCAATGATTACTAACAATGGTTTGGCAATCACAGCTACCAATTCTTTTAGTACTCTGGGATTTTCTTCATCTCAGCTAGGTAACAAATTCATCAGAAATTTCTAGTTAATGTAGTGATTTTGAGTATTAGATACAGAATCCTTTTTGTTTTGAAGAGCAAAATTGACATCAAGGCCATGCCATAGGTAGATAGCCATCAGGACCAAACACTTATAATACCCTACTATGTTTACTATATAGGGCAGTAAATAATAAGCTACTTAGGATATTAAAAGGAGAGATTATTCTCTGTCTTCAATGAGTCTAGAGTTTGGATATAGGGGCAGGAAATATATATATATATATATATATATATATATATATATATATATATATATTGAGGAGCCAATAACATAAGTGAATTTATATTGAATTTAAGGAACACAATTAAAATATTTCTTGCTTATTATTAGTGAGTCTATGGGTTCTATCTATTCAAACACTGTGATGAAGTTCTATGCTATAAAATCAGTGTAATGTAGTAGAGAAAAACTCTGCTCTTGAAGTCAGGAGACCTTTGTTCATGCTCTGACTTGTATACTTACTATTGTGTGATTCTGGGTAAGTCACTTTATCTTCCTTATTTCTAATTAGCAAAATGGGAGTTCTAGTTGCCTTATAGGCCTGATAGGAGGAAAGTATTTTGTAGTCTTTAAAGTTATTTGTAAATGAGAATTGTTTTTAGCTTAATTATCCCCATGCTATAGATAATTAGCATCTATGAAAAAGAAAATTCACTTTGAATAGAATGTGTTTACTTGGGAGGGGGGGTCCAGAAGAGAGAAATAAATATACAATCCTTCATTTAAATCAGTTTCTTTTCTGAAAATCTACTTAATGTCTATTCCTGTGTGTTAGCTCCTGTCATGGAGTATAGTAGTGGGGCACAAAAAAACAACAAAAAAATTTGGTCATGCTTTGTCTGGAAAAATAAAGCAAACCCATATGGAGAACTCTTGAATGGTATAAAGGGAACACATGAACTAATTCCAAGTGGAATAGGAATCCAAAAAGAGGAAAGGTTGATATGGTCCAGAGTAGTTAAAAATCATTTTATGAAGGAGACATGACTATGGCTACCCTTTTAAGTATAAATAATGTTTGGAAAAGTGAAGAGTCAAAGCACAGATTTCTAGGAAGAAAGAACACCATAAGCAAAGACTTGGAGTTTATCTGTGTGGAGAGGAATGAGAAATAAAGTTGCCTAGGCAGTTTATTTCAGGTTAGAGATGGCCTTTTGAATCTGGGCAAAGGATTGTGCTAATAGAAGTAACACTAGATTTGATGTCAAAATATCCAGTTTTAAGTCTTGGTTTTGTTACTCAGCTGACCTTGGACAAGCCACATTGTTCTTAGCCTCAGTTTCTACATCTGTATAATAGGGATAATACTTATGCTTACCATTTTGTTAGGAATGGCATGTGACATAATGACCATAAAGACTTTGTAATAATAAAGCCATGTACAAGGCTCTTAAAGTTTTACTATCCCCCAGACAAGGACAACTCTCAAAGATGGTAAGTTATAGAGAGGTAGCCATTTTCTATTGGCAGAGAGTTTCCATGCTGGGAGTTAATTCAGATGAATAAACCATAGGTACAACCTTGCCTTTAAATATAAACCAAAATATTAAAAAAGGAAAAAAGTTTTATAAAGAAACATATAAAGGTAAGGTATGATAATGATGAAATCGGGAGCCATTGTAGGTTCTTGAGAAATTACCTAATAAAAATGGCATTTCAATGCCTCTAGAAACAGACTGATTATCTATCACAGCTAAGCTATTGGCAGATGTGAACTTTTAATGGAAGGCTCCCACATCTCCCCTTCGGGCTGTTGATGAAGGACTTAATGATTTTCACATCCTCTATCCATCTTTCCAGAGGGTTGCCAGCCATGTACTTGATAGTAGAAAGCTAGGGTTAGTTTGAAAAGCATAATGAGGGTTTGCAGAGGGAATCCTATTAGAATGTATATCCCTTGTGGCTCTCTCTCACATAACAAAACAGCACAAAGTGAGAGTCATTATTTAAACTTAAGTGAATAAAAAAGCAACCATTTGCTTTTTCTTGAATAACTTAATGCTGGTCCCACAGAGAGCCCAACTCAGATTTCTCTTCAGCTTTCTTGGCTGTGAAGCTTTTCTGCTATCAGCATTCTTTAGCATCCACCCTTTCATGGAGAAGCACCTAGCAACCTAGGTCTTCACTGATACAATATTTCCCAAATCCAATCTAAACTGCAGTAAGGTTTTTTTTTTTTTTAATTCTACTGTGCTTGTGAAAAGGTGCAGGATCATGAGCTACATTTTGAAATAAATTCTTTTTTTTTTGGCTAGGCACAATGTCACATCGAAGATATCCTATCAATAGGAAATAATAGAGTTTTGACACGCAGGATCCTGCCAACATATTTTATTCTTCACCTTCCTATTGCTTCATTCACAAAAACTGCCAGATAAGGCAAGCCTCAAGCCCCAGCTGGGAGAGCCAGACTGGGAAATAGGGACACATGTCAATTCCATTTGGCTTACCCATCAGCATGTCAAGGTTTGTGAGTTTCCAATGATCTGAAACTACCTGATTTGTTTTGCTAGCGAATGAATCCCAAACCTCCAGCTGTGCCAATAGAGGCAAGTCTCAGTTTAGTGATGGAATGAATTTGATTACCTAGAGACCATAACAGAGACATTCAGGACCAAACCTACTTGTTATGGTGGTTGGACCAGAAATCATTTGGATTATTGTCTCAGCAAATCATGTGGCTCCAGGGTAAGGGAGAGCTGGCAGCCCTTTTGTGGCCAAAAAGATTAGAATCAAAACAGGCATCCATTTTGGAGGTACATGTGTGTCTGAATAGGCATTTTGGTGTGGATTGTGAGCAGCATATTATGATTGGATGCAGTATAACATAATGGAAAAAGACTTCATTAGTTGTATGACTTTAAACAACTTGTACCTATCTGAATCTTGGTTTTCTTATTCCTAAAAGGAAATGAACATATATGAAGTAACATAAATGAGGATTCTTTGAAATTCAAATATTATGTAAATATGAATGGAATATACATTTATTAAATACCTATTATATGCCAGGTCCCATCTTAAATGCCTTACAAATATTAACTCATTTAATCCTCAAAATAGCTCTGGTAGGTAAGTGCTATTATGCTCATTTTTCAATGGAGGAAATGGGGCAAACAGAAGTTAAGTGATTTACCTAGACTCACACAACTAGTCAGAATTTGAAACCAGATCTGAACTCAGGTTTTCCTCTATACAAGTTGGGAATTGATGTTATTATGCATTTTGATAAACCATGCCAAAATGATTAGGCTTAGTAACAGCTAACATTTATATATGCCCCTGAAACATATTGGTCCTATGACCCTGGGCAATTCACATAGCTTCTCAGTGACACGGGTAGCTCTCTAAAACTGTAAGGCAGAATACATGTCCATCTGCCTTGATAGAAGAAGTTGCCTCATTGTAAATGATCTAAACTAGTAAAATCACAGGTTTCATTAAATCTGTATGTCTTTGTGTAATGTATATATATATAATATATGACATATAATATATAATGTATAATATATAACATATATGTTATATATATGTGTGTGTATATATATTTCTAATGCTTTATATACATTAACCCATTCAATTCTCATAATAATCCTGTGAGTTAGATGTTATTAGAACTCCCACTTTATAGATAAAGATCCTGGGGACCAGATAGGTTAAGAGAATGAACCAGGATTGTATGGATAAGAAATATCTGAGGTGAGATTCCAAGCCTGATCTTCCTAACATCAAATCAAATGTTCAACTCATGGTGGCACCCTACCTTTCCATAGAAGCTCTACTCAAGGTAGCTCTTCCTCTGATTAAAAAACACATTGGGGATACCAATGTAATTCTCAACTTATCTCTCAAATTATCCTTCACTTGCTATGTGACTGAGAATATCTTCTTGTCCATTACCAAGCCAGAAGTGCTACAGTGGGAAAGATTCCAGAATAGAAGTTAAAATATTTTGAATTCTGATCTTGGCTCTGCCACTCACTATCTATCTTGTATAACTTTGGCAGGTCACTTAGCCTTTGTGCTCTTCACCTTTTCTTTCTGTCAAGTGGCCATGGACCAGACATTCATTGATGTCTCTTCCAGGTCTAGGTCTATGATCTTTTATGTTGTTTTTAGATCATTTATTATGTGTAATCCATTGTTGGCAATATGTTAAAGCCTACAAACACCCACCATATGTCTCCTACATTTTTGCATTGCCTTTGGGAAATGAAAGAATTTGATTCTTCCAAGATTCTGCTGTTCCATGATTCACAGGCACATAATATCAGCCTTTTCAAAATCTATTAAGATGTTATGATTGCCTGAGGCTGACCTCTAGTTAATAATAATACAAAATAATGCAAAGTAATTTAGTGATGTCATATCCCTATTGACACCTGTTTTGAGGTCTGGACATGGGGCAATTCTGTATGAAATGAATGAAATTGCCTCACAATTGGCTCTTGATTTGTTACACCTGGCATCTGATTCTCTATCACCTACCCTGTTGCCATGTTGCCAGGTAGCCCATCTCCTTTGGGGGAGGCAAGATGGATCTTGTACATTATTTCTATGGTTCCCTGAAGCACAGCTCATTCCAATTGATTTTAAATCTGCCAAAGAAGGAATCTTTATCTCTAGGCTATGCTTAGTGTATAAACCAAAGTGATAATGAAATGCTTCCTGAATAATAAATTCTCATCGGCAATTGTTTTTTTTTTTGAGACTATTATAATAACAATGATAATAATTCTTCACATATGCATAATCCTTTTCACTTTACAAAGCCCTTTTCACATCCTTAACTTTTTTGATCTTCATTATAATTTTCTGAGGCAGATAGGACATAGCAATGCAGGAATTTTTTAATCTCCATATTGCAAATGGAGAAACTGAGTCCCAGAGAGAGGTTAACTGATTTTAACTGAGTGAGCAGCTTTCAGGAAGTAGAACTAGGATTGAATCTTGATTCTAAGTCTCCTTCTCATTGAATTAGATCAAACAAATATTAATCTAATTCAATTCTATATGCTAGGGTCTATGCCATGTCATGGGCATATAAGAATGAGGCAGGACTATTATATGCAAAAAACGATTTGGCCAGACACTAGATTTACAAAAGCAAAAATGAAAGAGCTCCTGCCCTATAAGAGTTTATATTCTCCTGAAAAAGATACAACATACATGAAAATGAATTAACATCAATTGAATGCAAACTGATTTTTAAGAAAGAAAGAGTTAACAACTTGGTGAATCAGGAAAGGTCTCTTGTAGATGTTCCTTCAGGTTTTTCTGAAGGAAGCTTTGGCTTATTCAAGGAGGAGTTGAATAGGAAGTGCATTCCAGACCCAGGGGACCATTTGTGGAAAGGTGTACAGGCAGGAGAAGCAATGTCTTATAATGGGAAGAGATAGAGGGCCAAATTGCCAGAAATGGAGAGTAAAGGAACTGAAATAATACAAAATAAGATCAGAAAGGTAGTTAGGAGCCAGACTGCAGTAGGCTTTCTGATATATCACAATTAGGAGAGAGAAACCCGTTTACTCTGATGGACAGTAATGGACAGTAAGCGCGGTTTAGAACCCGCTTAAAGAAGGGCAAGTAAAATTCCTTCTTTGAAGGAAGGTATTTATTTTCTTGATGTTTTGCCAGGTTTTGGAAGAAGTTATTTTCTCTGGGGTTATTTGGATTTTGGTTGAGTATCTGGTATAGTTAAAAAAGCACTGAACTGTGAGTCTCAAGACAAGAGTTTGAATCTGGCTGTACTGCACTCTGTGATCTCTTTGTGCCCCAGTGTCCACTTGTAGTAAAATAGGACAACAAATCCTTGTACTATGTAGCTCTCAGTATGACTTCAAGACAAATAGATGGATGATAGATTAATATTTATTATTGTCCAGTCATTTCAGTCATGTCTGAATCCTTGTGACTTCTTTCAAAGATTTTTGTGGCAAAGATACTGGTGTGTTTAACCATTTTCTTCTCCAGCACATTTATAGAGAAGGAAACGGAGACAAATAGAGTTAAGTGAGTTGGCCAGGGTCACACAACTATTATGTATCTAAGGCCAGATTTGAACTCAGGAAGAGGAGTCTTTCTGACTCCAGGTCCAGTACTCTGTCCACCACATCACCTGGCTGCTTGAAGTTTATATTTGTTTACGATATACAAAGCCCTGTGTTAAGAGCTGAGAAACAAATACAGCCAAGCAAGAGAGGAGCTCACAATATAATGGCAGAAGACAACATCTATGGGGGTGCCATAAAGTGGGAGGGGAAGCTGATTGGCTTATGTTGAAAAGTCCTGATTTAGCCTTTTATATTTCCCAGACTCCTTTGAGGGCCTTAGAAAGATGTGCAGTTAGAAATAAGGGTATTGAAGTCTGCATCCTAGATGGAGCTTCTTTGTTTTTCTGTATTCTAAATAATATCTTCCTATACAATCAAGGTATTTCAATCTCAGACCCTTTCTGAGGTATAGAATGCTATATTCAATGTCTCTGCTTTTTGCCTCATGTGATTTTCAGGCTGCCTTTTTGCTGAAATCTAAACTAAGTGGTCAGACTACCTTGGTACTTTGCTTTGTAGAAGAGAAACAAGGTCAGCAAGGCAAACGAGTCAGGACTATGAACTTGTAAAAATTAGTTACATACTCTTCTGACTCATGTAGGTCCTTTAGATATATATGACTTGGACACAAGTCATATAGAATATAAGGTCACAGATACTGAAGGGATATTCGGTTATATTCTTAGAGGCATTTATCTTTAACACAAGGATTTTGCATAATAATTATGCTCAGGCCCTTTTTATCTCTCTTCTAGACTACCATGACAGTCTCCATTCTTCCACTGTCTTTATTCTCCCAATCTATCCTTTGCATCCCTGCCAAAGTAATCTTAATTTTCCTTATCATTTCACTCTCATGCATTTATTCAATACATGTTATAAAATACTACTATATATAATTGTTTAAATATTAAATTGATCACAGGAACTTAAACTAGAATGGATAGAGGAACATGTATCCAAATAACTCTGATAGAATAGAATGAGTTTAGTGGGAAAAATGTCTTAGCAATATACACGAGAAATTTTAGAAGGTAGACATCATATCAGGGATGTGGGCAGAGGATTGCCAGGGCATAATGCTTCATGAAGGAAATGATTCCTTACTTGGGCCTATGAGGAAGGGAGGAAGTTTATCACATCGATACAAATATAGTGGAGTAAGGGTTCATTGTAGGGATTTGGAATGATTTGATAACTCAAGAGAAGGGAGGAAGAGGGAAAAGAATGAAGGGTTTTCGCACACATATAGAATATATTTAATGGAGAAAAGTCACATTTATTTGCCATGTTGGATGCTATCAGGTAAGGTACAATGCAGAAAAGAGAATATATATGTAGAGGACTAATCATCCATTGGATATGATAGGCACAAAACAGTACAAAATTGAAATACCCAAACTCAGATGTCTATTCATGAATGTGTAAAATATAGACATGAACTGAACTGGATATCCTACAAATTTATAGATATCATTGATATTTAGTGTGATGAGAAGAGTCATGATTCAAGTAAATGCATAAAAGGATATATGTTATTAAAATATATGATGAATCATATTTAGCAGATATTTATTAAATGCTTACAGTGTGTAAAGCAGAAGCTATTGTTTTTGTATTATATAGAATACCAGAGTTGGGGTTAAGAAGACCAGGTTTTAAATCCTTATGACTTTGACCCTTGAGTTCATTCTTCTTCCTTTCTCTACTTCTCAAAACCCAGTGATATCATTCTTCAACTTGTTTTTAATTTACTCTAGTCTCTGATGAAGAAGTAGCCCTTCTGCTTTTCAAGGCCAAACCCTCTATGTGGACCCTTGATTTCAAACCCTCAATTTGAAACTAAGTGTGATTGCTCCTTCAATTATCCTTTTACTATAATCTCCAATAAATTGCTATCTGTTAGGTTCTCCTTGGCTGTGTACAAACACATCCAATAATTTCCCATCCCTAAAACCCCACCCATACAACCTATTATCCCTTCAAACTTTTGCGTGATATCTCTTCTTCTTCCTTTTAAACATATAATATGTGTACAGCACTTTACAGGCATAAGAGCTACATAAATGCTAGTTACTATTACTGTTTTACCAACAGACTCCTGGGGAAAAATCAGTAATAATTTTGCCTTCAATTCCTCCAGTATCCTTGCCAAGAAAACTCTATGGGTAGCTATAGTCCATGGGATCACAGAGTCAGAAATGACTGAACAACAAATCATCCTCTACTCTCACTCTCCCAGCTCAGCTCAACCAGCCTTTTATAGCTATCCTTTCCTGACTGCCCCAACTGCTGATATACTCCTTCCTAAAACTCTTTATATATTTTATATGTGCTTATTTATGTATATATTATCCCCTCCTAGAAAATATAAGTTCATTGAGGCAGAAAAATTTCAGTTTTACAAAGGTATCTCCTGTGCTTAGCATAGTGCCTGACATATAACAAATATTTAATAAATGCTTGGATGATTGATTAGAATTATTAAAATTTGGCAATTGATTGTGTATTGGAGGTATATCTTTTAAAGATTTTGACTAATTATTAATTTCAAGTGTGTTCTCATTGGTCTTGGTAGAGAATTCCTTTTTCCCCATCAGAATTATTTCCTTTTTTATCTTTAAAATTTAATGCTTGAAAGATTTTTGTTCACTCCATGCTGAATTACTCCATGGAATTTTAGACCACTGGATTTTATCTGAATTTACTCTGAACACTTTGAAATCCATGCTCCTAAAATCATGATACTATTCTTGGATTTTATTTTCTTCTTCATCACAAATTCCAAGATGGAGGTGGTCAGATTCTATTAAGGTTGCAACCTCTTCCATGAAAGCAACCAGATATACTATTGTTAGTCCATCTTTTGAAGGTTGGAATTATAATTTGGAAATTGTTCAGTGCTCCTATTTTGGCATGATTCCACTGGATTTTTAAAATAGAAGTCTCCTAGCACTGCTATGTTATTTGGCTATGTCATGCTTCTAGTCTGTTTCCCTAACTATCTCCCTTTTATTCCAGTTGGTCTATATTGTATATCCATGACAATATCACTTCTGGCTTCCATTAATTATCCACATATTTTCCCTCTCTGGATCCTTGTCTCCTTTATAGACAATGCTACTTACCCTTAACCCTAACACGTTCCTTTTGCACAAGGTCCATGCTTTCATAATGAATGAATGCTATCCATTTATGAACCATTGTTATGTGATAAACACTGCCTAGCTCTGGGGATGCAAATACAAAATTGAGATAGACAACAAATGTAGGAGAATGGTGGCCAGAAGAGGGGATTATGATATTGGGAGTCCTAAAGATAGTGATTGCAATAATAGTATGATGAGTGGTTTAGCTCCTTTTATTCTTGGCTTTTTGTGATCTCATATGGAAGACAGAGCAACCATGGAAGTAGGAGCAATAGGGCAAAAGAAAAATAAGTCAGACATTGCTCTTATGAGACTCATCCTATCAAGTTTCGATGTTACCCTCATGAGATCAAATTTGCCACTTTGACTTATGACCTTGTCATGCATACTTTGTATGTAGCTAGCTGAAGCCAAAGGTTTTTATTGTTGATTCTTTACTTGGGTTTTCTCTTCTCTGAAAATTTATAGATATTGCTACTATTCTCCTATATTGAAGCTATAGCATATAATCTATAGTTTGGTAAATGTAGGCCACCCTTTCCTTTTCAGTTTTAATTTTATGTTTAGATTTGTAAAAGACAAGGTAAGTACAATCTTACTGACTCTTATTAAGTAATCTTCATCTCTAGCAAGACACATAATATTTCTATATTTTAAAACATTGTCCAGAAATACAAATACGATTCTCGACTTTCATCTTAACTACATGTTCATTCCCCAGATCTATCTTTCTCTTCTGAAACCATTTCCTTTCATTGGCAGCACTGAAATAAACAGCATCTGTGTCCTTACAGTCTTCAGTTTCTTGCTCAAGACTTTATCTTTAGCATTTTTTCTAGAATCTTCCTGAAAATATTCTTTATGCCAACATGAATCACCAGAACTAGGTAGTAGTAATTTGATTTGACCAGGAGTGAGAGATTCTCTCTTATATCTTAAGTGATATCCCAGGGAGATAGTACATCTCTTTGTGTTTATAATCAGTAGACATAGCCTCAGTACCTCACAAGAAGGAATCAGGAGCTATCATGTGTTACCCATTTTTTCTTTCTCTGACTCTTACTGTGTGGTTTCTTATCTCACAGCACAAATGAATCCCCATCATCAATTCTAGAAGGTTTTGTTCCCTTACTGTGAAGAGCATGGTTTTTAACTTCAACTATCCAGTGATACTTTTTCACTTATATGTTGTATTTTCCCCACCTTCCTCAATGGAAGACTTCAATGATCATTGTAGGTAGATGACTTGTAAGTCTCCTCTGAGCTCCGTTCTCATATCTCTTAAGGATTTTCTGGACATGTGTACTTGAATGTGTAATTAGTACTTCAAGTTTAACATGTCCTAAACTGAAAACATCATCTTACCTCCTAAACTTACCTTCTCAAATTCCCTTTTTCTACTGAGGGCATCAGTATGTCCATGAATTAGTTGGGATCAATGTCTCAGAATCAGATCTGGCTTGTCTCATTCCTTCTCCCTCCACATTTAATGAATCCTCAAATCCTGTTAATTTTACCTTTAATATTCCTCACATTCATTTTCTCTCCACTCACTTATCTACAATCCTAAGTGAGGCCCTCACCACTACTTTTCTAGAGTATTGTAGTGATCTCCCAATTCATATTCCTTCTTCTAATCTCTCCTCTTTCAGTCCAACCTTTGCACTACTGCCAAAATCAACTTTATAATAATACATAATTTATTCCCCTAATTAAAAGCATTCTGAGAATCCTTATTGCCTGGAAGGAAGAAACAGAAACTAGATTTTAAGGCACTCCAAATCCAACTCCAACATATCTTTCTAGACTTATTTCATGACTCCACTTTATGAATTTTCCATTCCAAACTAGACTTTTATCCATTTCTCAATCTCATCATGTACTCTCCCATTTCTCTGCATTACTCAGGCCATCATGAATTCCTAGAAGATACCTCTACATTATATCTGTCCAATGAAATTTTTCTTTTCCTACACGAACCATCTTCATGAAACCTTTCAAGAGCTTCCCACTTGAGATTATTCTTTACCTTTTCAAATTTTTATATAATACTTTGTGAGTATGATTTTTGCTCCTCTCACATTATATCCTTTAAATGCCACTTTTCTCTCCTATTGGATTGTAAAGCCTTTGAAGGCCAGTACAGGTTTAGATCTTTAGCATCTACTCTAGGACCTTGCCTCTCATAGACACAAATATAGGTTCAATGTAAGAATTAATAATTCTTTGTCCATTGTTCTCACTACATTTTATTGTCTCCTAGCTGACAATTTTACCAAGGAAGAAGATATATGAGGTGTTCAAGGGCTACTAGCACCTCTGCACTGAGGACTGGCTAAGGTCCTTTATAGGACTGCTCATCCAACTTTGATATCTACCTATTGCTCAAATCTCTTTAAAATGTTTTGAAAATAATTTAATATATTAATATCAATATATGTATCCAAGTATATCTAGTAATTATTTAAAATATGAAGAATCTGATGAACAAAATCCCTACAAGACAGGAAAATAACCATAGTCCAGGAGAGTTCTTTACAACAAGCATCATCATGGTGTTTAGATAAGTAATAAAGCCATGTCGACCTGTGGTTCCAAGAAGTCATAGCATATACAAGGGCTACACCCCAGTAAAACTGACTCAGCAGACCAGCTAAGCCAGGTTGGGAGTAACTGATAGACCTCAAACCTGTTGATAATTTAAAGGAATGTCTACTGTAAGCATGAGAAGGCTTTGATCAGTAGAATGGGCAGATGAGAACAATTTATTTCAACAACCTTGAAGGTGACTTAAGCAGGCACTATAAAGCCCTTAGAGCTTGGTCAGACATGGAAGATACCAAGATTATGCATTGCATTCCAGGCTATTGCTAGTAATCTTGATTTTTGTCTTGCCATTGGATTTCAAGGATTCTGGAAGAGTCTGGCTGATGACTTTGTGCAATTCTGTCTCACTTAAATATAATTGATACACAAGTCAAGACATTGCTCTATGATATCACTTGTCCTCTTCAAAAATATAGGACAAACAATAATATCTAGAAAGAAACTTCTCAAATATTATTAGAAATAATTTTGGATGATACATCAAGGGGTAGATTTTTATTATATTAATTGTTCCCTTATTTTCCTTTTTATGAATGATTTTTATTGAAGTTGATATAGAGCACCATAAAAGAAGACTTACATAATTTTAGAATTGGAAGGAACCAAAGTGGTCAGCTAGTGCACTCTATTTTCTATACTATCCATTCTCTGCTTGAACACCCCCAATAAGAAAGACCCCACTACCTCCATTAATCTATCATGTTTTTTGGCAGTTCTAATTGCCAGGTTGTTTTCTTTTACATTCACTAAATTCATCTTTTTACAGCTTCTGCCCATTGCACCTGATTCTTTCCACTGGTTCTAAATAAAAACAAAACAAAAACAAAAAAACAAGTCTACTCCATTTTATGTATGACAACTCTTCAAATACCTGAAGACAACTATAGTGTACCCATAAGTCTCCTATGTGATTTGCTAAACTTTCCAAGATTATTCATTGGTCCTTATATTGCAACAAATCCAAGACGATTTACCCTTCTGATTTCTCTCCTTTGGATGCTGTCCAACATAACAATTTCTGTTTTAAATTTATGGCACCTAGGTCTGCACATAAGACTTCAGTGTTTTTTCTGATCAGAACAAGGTTCCTCTTAAATTAGGAACATGCTTCTCAAATTCAGTTGCATCACACCTACACTCACACATATCAATCAAATGTGGTGGTCTCTTTCCCTCATTTCTTTACACTTCAACCCAAGTATCCATTTCAAAAATCATTTTTTTATTTATCTTTTCAAAAGGTTGACCTTGTGACTGTTACCAATGGCTTCTCAAGAGTTATTGTATAGAGGGAACTCTGTTTTTACTGTTTCCAAGAAAAGAAGAAGAAAATGATACTTTAATTGACACAAGAGAGATTTACACAAGCTATTAGGAAGTTTGAGAGTTGTTAGCATGAGTTGCCCTAAGATGTTGCCCCTAAAAAATGGAACAGATTTCTTCCTCTCTTTAGGGAAGATCTTCTAAAAGCAACTTAATGGTGAAAAAAGTCTTCTAGACTGTATTGACCAGGTTATGCCATAATGGTTGGGAAGGCTGTTATTGACTATATAATGATTCCAACATTTAGACAGAGAAATATATAAAATAGTCCCTTCTGAATCAGGAGGCTGTAATAGAAGGTCTCAGGAGATCCTGCTCAAACCTCCAAGACTTATATTTCTGTATATTCAGAAACTGGTCAGTTTTGAGAAAGTCCCACACAGTGGAGAGAGGGCCAAGCTCAGAGTCAGGCAGAATGGAATTTAAGTTCCACCTCGGATACATAATACTTTAAAGCTTTCAGTGCCCCTACACAACCTGCTATGACTATAAGCTACAGAAAATTTGCTGATTCTTATTGTTCAAAGGAATTTTACAACTAGAGTGCTCTGTATGCCAAGGAAATTTTAGGTCTGAACAAAAAAAAGCTATTTTTGGACATACTCATGTAGTCTTATAAACTCTGAGCATCCTTACCTCCATTTATGACCATAAGATAAACTGGGTTTACTAGAGCAACAATACAACTTCTTATCAAGGTCTTAGGAATATCTTGGAGGGTCTGAAGAAATTCTTAAATGGTGTTGGCTTGAGCCTATATTCTATTGTGTTCTCTCCATATTAATCAATAGTCATTAATACCCCATTTTCATTTAATCAATGAATAGAAATTTGCTTCTAAGAAAGGATATTTGCTGCAACTATACAATATAAATAGAAGTTAGAAACACTGCCCTCAATACCTGAAAGCATACTCTTTTACCACATTATTGCTAGGGAGACTGACTCCACCCTAAAGCAGATTCTATAAATTATTTGATCTACCAGGTTCACTTTTAAATGAATCAAAGCCACTGGATAAGGCTGTATTCACAAAATCAATGGAAGACATTAAGAATTTCACCATATCTGTTATTTGAATCCTTTCTAGATGAGTATATTTATCAAAAAATAAATTCCTTCTATTGACATATCCTTTGAAAACCAAGAAAGTTACTCCCCAAACTATAAAGAGATTTTGGATAGGATTGACCTATACTCAAAGGCTAAACTTCTCTGTTTGATTTTCAACATCCTCCACATCCTAGACTGATTTAACTTCCTAAAGTTATCTCACACTATTCTTCAACATATGCTTGATTGCAGGAGAGTCAGTCTCCTCACTGGTTCTAGTGTTCTGTGCTCCTTCCTATAGGATATTAGAATCCAGGGCTCTGCTGTTATCACATTAAAATATAGGAATTCTTAACTTGTTTGTTTCATAAACATTTTATAAGAATGGTGAAGCCTATGAACCCTTCTCAGAAAAATATTTTTAAATCCAGTCATATTGAAATAGTTATAAAATTTTTAAAAAGAGTTCAAGGGCCTAGGTTAAGAAGCACTGTCTTAATAATAATCATTGTGGTTCAGTTGATATAGCATTCAATCTGAATTTGGTACCAGGAGAATTGGGTTTAAATTCTGATTCTGCCATTACTAGTTGTGGGATCTTGAGTAAGTCACCATTTTCTGATCTTCAACTTCAATTTTCTTATGTATGAAATTAAAGATCTGAGATGACTCCCAAGGTTTCTCCTAGTTTTAGGTGAAGATCTATTATTCTGTGATCCCGCTAAGTCACAGCTTATGTACTTGGCAAAAGGCAGCATGGAATCATGAAAGGTGACTTGGCCTTTTGAGTCAGAAAGACTTGGGTTCAGATTCCACCTCTGCTAGGAAACATCTTTGGGACCCTGGATAAATGATTTATTCTCTTAGTTCCTCAGACAGGCTTCTTTTAAGTCTCAGCTAAAATCCTATCTTCTCTAAGAAGCCGTTCTCAATCCCTCTTAATACTCGTGCTTCTCTTGATCTCTCCACTTTATCTTTTATATGTATATATGGTTTTTTGTATACTCCACTCCTCAACAAGCACTTTTCATCCAGTGATACTGACCTCCAATTTGTTCCATGAAATGCCGCCTTTCCACTCCAGGTCTTTTCTCTGGCTGTACCCCATTCTTGGAATGTTCCCCCTCTTCCACTCCAACCAATGGCCTCCCCAACTTCCCTTAAGTCTCAACTAAAACCTCACCTTCTACAGAAAACATTCCCCAACCCCTCTTAATTTCCAATTCCTTCCTTCTTAATTATTTCCTATTGATTCTGTATGTAGTTTTGTTGTTGTTGTTGCACAATCATTTCAGTCATGTCTGACTCTTCATGGGGTTTTCTCAGCAAAGACACTTGACTTAGTGCGCCATGTCCTTTTCTAACTCATTTTACAGATGAGGAAACTGAAGCAGATGGGATTAAATGACTTTCCCAGGGTTACACAGTAAGTATATAAGATCTGATTCAAATTCAGGTATTCCTGACTCCAGGCCCAGTTCCCCATCCTTTTTACCACCAAGATACTAGTTGTCATTTTCTCCTCCTATGAATTAAGGTAAACAAAAAGTTGTTGGAGGACAGATCTAAACTCAGGTCACTATCCTTTGAGCCACTTAAATGCCTCTGCTTATAGATTCTTTTGTATATATTTGTTTGTATGTTTTCTCCCCCATTAGGTTGTGAACCCCTTGAGGACAGGGTCTGTTTTTACCTTATTTTTGTATGCCCAGTGCTTAGCTTATTGCCTGACGTAGTAGTAGGTCTTTAATAAATGCTTGTTGATGACTACATTCTCTAAGGCTGTATAGATCTGCAGTGGAAGAGGAAATTTCTCATATCATGCCAACTATACTGATGAATTCACAAGTCCTGTTTTTAAAAGAATAGGATCTAAGAATATGAAGATGAAAGCAAAAATTGTACTTTTCCTCAAGGACCTTACCTTAGGGACCTTAAATTCCGCTGGGGAGAAGTGGGTTAAAACATGTAAGCAGATCACAAAATGCAAGAAAATTTGATGCAGGAGAGAGCACTAGCTATTAAAGAGAGCAGACAAAGCTTGATGGAGGAAGACATTGCCTGAGTTTGGAAAGAGGGACTTGTAGCCAGACAACAGATAGCTCACAGGCACCAGGTAGGTAGGAGTTGGAGAATAAGACATGAACCACTGTAAGAAGATTAGGGTTTTTCTCACTATATACCATACTACATTCAATTCCTGACATTACTTACCAACTGGGTGACCCTAGGCAAATTCCTTTTCCTCTTGTGAGCCAGTTTCCAGTTTCCTTATTTTCAAAATTGTGACAAGAATACTCGTATTCCAAAAAAAAAGAAAAAAAAAGAATACTGGTACTCCTTACTTCAGAGAGTTAGTCTGAGTTTCAGAGAAGATAATGTCTGAGAAGTCTTTCATAACTATAAAGCACAATATAAATTTAACTTCTTAAAAAACCTCATCTGTTTGAGAATCAATACTATGTATTGATTCCAAGGCAGAAGATTCGTAAGGGCTAGGAAATGGGGGTTAAGTGACTTGCCCAGGGTCGTACAGCTATGAATTCTGAGGCCACATTTGAACACAGGACCTTGTCTCTAGGCCTGTCTTTCAATTCACTGAGCTACCCAGCTGCCTCTTTAATTCCTTTTTAATAGCAACATCACTGTTATTACTCATTTGCTGTTGACCAAAATATCTGCTCTGCTCTACTTTCATATGCTTAAGCCTTATTCTGCTTTTGTGACAAATATGACCTTAAGCTTTGCTTTTCCAATTGGACTTTATCCTGATAGCCCATGGTGAGCTCTCCCTTTCCTTATCCTGATGTGTGTATGGCATCCACTGAATATTTTATTCTGTTTTACTTTTTAGTATCTACTAAATTGTCCCATATTAGCTAACAACTGTTAACTTTGTCCTCCAGTAATATCATGATTTCCTTGAAAATATGAATAATTATTCTTTTTGTATGCCCCTCAGTGGCTAGTACAGTGTCTAGCATATGCCATATGTTAAGTAGATAACTGCTGAGTTGAATTTAGCAGATACAAAATTTTCCAAATGAGAACCCATTTAAGTGTTCAGAAAACAAATTTCAAAATGAGATAAGGCAAAACATCCTGCCTGGGGTAGTTTGGACATTTGTGCCATTTCTAAAAAATTGCTGGCTCTTAAGTGAAAGGAACAATCATGAGAAATAATTATGGACCTCTGGAAGTTGCCAGTAAGTTGTGTGATTTCTGAGTACAACTGTGTTATCTGCATGCTGTAGAAAAACATGGTGGTGAAGTTTGTGGATGGAATTGTTAAACTCTTCAAAGCAAAATGAGAACTCGGTTTTGGAGCAGATGGCAATTTGATGGTTCCGAGGCAAACCATCACCCTTCTGTTTCCCCCTTCTCTCTGCCACAACTCATGTGGATCAGGAGAAAAAGAGTGATCATGTTCTGCATTTTCGCCCCATCTGTTGCTGTGAAGACAATGTGATGGTAATATGGGAATCGATGTGGGATAACAAGGAAGGTCTTGGAATAATGGCATCTTTTGGTAATTAGATATTAGAATCTGTACTCCTAGGCTCAAGAGAAAAGATGGTCAATTTCCTGCTCTGTGAACTTTGAAACAGGATCAGAAGATGGTCATAAAGCAGTTTAGGCAAACTTCCAAGAAGCAAATGACAAAACAGAACTTCCTGGGGCAGCAAATTACTTTTGTTGCTTGTCCTCCATTTTTAGAAAATAGAGAAATATAGTTTATCATAGGGGTAACTGGGAAGATATTTCATACATATGTATATATATATGTTTTCTGCAGTTTTTGTTTTATTATCATATGCTGGGATTTAGAAGGCTTATATGAAACATATTTTGGTGTGTGGATTTGGAGTCAAGAAAGTCTGGGTTCATATACTAACCCAGACATTTTCTAGATATGTAACTTGGTGCAGATCACTAAAACTCTCTTTGAAGTTTTTATCTTCTATAAAATGATTTAGGTGGGCTTAATGGTCTCATAAGTCCCTTTAACTCTAAGTCTGTGATCCTATGACTAAGATAGTCTGGGATGGTGATTTCCTAAAGTGGACTTGGGAATCCTTTGGCAATTGCAATGATCTTTTCAAAGTATCACAAAATTTCTCAAAATTTCTCATTAACACATTTTAGTGATTAAAAAAATCTAGATAACTTAGAGGTTCAGAGAATTGTCATGAAACTGAAAAAGTTAGACAACATATCAGCTCCAAAGTCAGGAATTACAGCCTTAGAAAGTGTTGCTATTAATCTCTATTCAGTTTGGATAGGGAAGGAAAGGCAGGGTGCCTGAAGGATTAACAAAGAGTTGTGTCCTTTAAAACAAAAAAAGAGGAAATGGCTGAAATCAAACTCCCCAGGATAACACTCTTAGCTAAAGAATTAATTAATACTCTGCTAAAGAATTAATTTATATCCACTTCTTTTTATCTCCTCTTTAGATACTATCTGGTTCTTTTTCTTCACCAGAAATGTCTAGTTAGGCTCTGCTGGAGTCTAGTTTAGGCATAATGGTCCTTCCCTACTGGGACTTTCATTTCTGAGGACATACTGTGGGGACAAGACCAGAAACTAAGCCTTTTTGATATTGCTGTCAATCCCTATGAAGTATGTAGGATCTATATGTGTGTGTTGGCAGGAGGGGACAGAGCTCTGAGGAGGTAGACTATGTCTCTATCTATTCTCTAAGTGTTTCAACTTAAAGAGTAGGGCAAATTTTAGTCAGCCATCAGTAATCAAAATAATAATTCTTCCAATAAACTATTATGATGGGTTTTTCCCGGGTACCTAATGATGTCAGACCAATATTCAGTGCTGTGATTCCTACATTTCTCATGTTTGCAGCAAGTACTGTCCCTTAAATTTTTTCATTGGGTCAAAATTGAAATCCTGGCTCTGCTTCTTCCCACCTATATAATCTCTGGAATGTCACTTCATCTTTGTAGGCCTCATTTTTTCCCCAATGAAATGGTTACTCTTACATGACCTCTAAAGTCTTTTTCAGTTTTTGTTCATTGATCTTATGAATTCCTTTTCCCCTCTAAGTTCTTTCCTTCTTGCTCCTTCATCTCCCAGTGAAAAATATAAAATGCCTATTTACTCCAGGGTCTAACTACAAAATACTGTCATGAAGAAAAAGCATCTGATGAGGTAATTTAGTGTTGAATGCTTGATATCAGATGAATGTAATGCCTTGCCTTTTTCCTCTTTGAATCTTTGGGATATAATGTTTACTTAATCAAAAGAGAGAGTTCCAATGATAAAATTTTAGGTACAATGGAAGGCATGTATGTATGTGGGAGGATGATGGGTCAGAAATTTTATTGGGGCTTTTCAAGTCACACCAAGATTACCTGTTCTACATATCTTAGAGAACTGGATGAAAATTTTCTGTCAAATAAGGTACTCTGAAGCTTTATTATTTTTATTATTGAAAAAGAAATACAGAGCACACTTTTTTTGTTCCTTTTTTCTCTGCTGAGGAGAAAGAATGATCTTTATACTAGAAAGGGCAGAACAAAAGTGACTAAAATGGAGCTGATGCCAAAGATAAGTATGGAGGTTATATAAAAGAATGCTTAGCTGCCAATGATTAGCTTGAATCATCAGGCCCAGATGATGTACATCCCAGGGAACAAAGAATACTAGTGAAAGTGATTGGCAAGCCACCATCTGATCTATCTCTGAAAGGTCTCCACAGGGTTGGAGATGGGTTGCGATCCTATTTTTGAAATCAGGAAAGCGAATGGAACATGCAAACTCTAGGCCTGTGATTATGACTTTAATTCTTAGCAAAATTCTAGAAATCTGTTCTTTTGAAAAGAAAGGATGAAGAGATGTAGGTCATATGATAGTATGTATTCAGAACTGATTGAATGGCTAAATACAAAGAATAGTAAGTCATTAATGGTTCAGCATCAATCTTGAAGGATGTTTTAGTGGAATACATGGCCTTGTGCTATTTTCTCCACAATTTGGATGAGGATAAAGATAGCATGCTCATCAGATTTGTAGATGACATAAAACTGGGAGGAATTGCTAATATACTGGTTGGTAGAAACAGGATCAGAAATGATTTCAACAAAATAGAATATGGAATATAATTTAATAAGATGAAAATTAATGGGTATAATTATAATAACCACAAAAAAGAGAGCTACCACTTATATAATGCTTTAAGGTTTGCAAAGTTTTACAAATATTATCTCATTTTAATCTAACAAGAACTCAGGGAAATATGTTGTTATTCCAATTTTAGATGAGGAAACTGAGGCAGACAGAGGTTGTGATTTGCCCAGCATCATACAGTGGGTAAGTGTTTGAGTCTGGATTTGAAATTTGATCTTCCTCATTCCAAAGGCAACTTTGGTTTAATGTTTAAGAGCATTGGACCTGGAGTGAGGAAGATCTGAGTTCAAATCTTGCCTCAGATACTGGTTTTGTTGTTGTTGTTGTTGTTGTTGTTGTTGTTGTTGTTGTTGTGACTATGAACAAGGCACTTACTTTGCCTGACAAAAGGATCCACTAAATCCACTGGCGAAGGAAATGGCAGAACCCCCAGTATCCTTGCCACGAAAACTCCATGGATAGCTATGTTCCATGGGGTCATGAAGAATCAGGCAAGACTGAATGATGGAACAAACAACTTCTTGATGCCAAATTGACTATACTATACACTGTCTGCCTAATTGTCAAGTTTTACATTTGGGTTCAAAACATGAACCTTTTAAGTCCAAGATGGGACATGCTTTCATAGATACTTTATTTGAAAAAAATAGTGACATAAAGTAAACCTTCCCAGTGATTAGAGCTACCCACAAACAGAATGTAATGGGTTGTTTGTCATTAGAGGTCACAAGCAAAGTTTGGATGGACCACTTGTCTAGAATGTCATATTGGGAATTTTTTTCTGCTAAGGAATGGGAGTATGCTAAGTATGGGAGAAAAGAAGGGAATAAACATTTACATAGCACCTGCCACATGCTGGGCACTATGCTAAATATTTTCAAACATTCTCATTTAATTTAAACTAGATGGCCATGGAGAGTCCATTTAACTCGGAAATGCTATGCTTCTGGTTTATAGGAATCAAGAGATCTGGATTCTAGTACTAGCTCTTTCATGAATAACTAGCATTAATATAAGTTTGGACTATACTTGACATGTGCTAACTTATATTATCCTTACTCAGTAAAGCAAGGGTTATAATAATCCCTATTTTACAGATAAGGAAACTAAGGCATAGAAAAGCAAGTATATCTGAAGTGGGATCTGAATTTCGGTCTTCTTGCCTCCAGCCCCATTGCTCTATTTACTGTACCACCTGGCTACCTCAATAACTTCCTGTATGATTTTGGATATTTGTCTTTCCTTCTCTTATCCTCATTTTCATCATTTGTGTAATCAAGGGTTTGGACTAGGTGATCACTAATATTCAACTCTGAAATTCTTTGATTCTATGGGACTAGAGTCTACTCAATGGTTAGGCAGTCAGTAAACATTTATTAAGTGCTTACTGTGTGTCTGGGAGCTCCAAATCTAATAGGAGAGATGACAAGTAAACAAATATGTATTAACAAGCTAAATCCAAGAAGAGGAATAATGAGAGGAAAGACAGAAGAAATGAGAGAGGTAAGGAACAATTTTCTATAGAAGGTGGGATTTTAGTCTTGAGGGAAACTGGAGAAATCAGTAAGAACAAATGAGGGGGGGAGAATTGCAGTCATGGGGGAATAGTCAGAGACAATGCTAGAACCTGAGAGGATTGTCTTGTTTCTGAAATAGCAAGGAAGTCAAGTAAGGTGTAAGAAGGCTGGAAAGTACACAAGTGTGAAGGTTTGTTTATAAAATGCATATGAAGTAGATAGAGTGCTGGACCTGGAATCAGGAAGATTTATTTTCGTGAGTTCAAATCTGGTCTCAGATTTTTAGTGGCTGCATGATCACTTAATC
This sequence comes from Monodelphis domestica, assembly GCF_027887165.1. Lineage (NCBI taxonomy): Eukaryota > Metazoa > Chordata > Mammalia > Didelphimorphia > Didelphidae > Monodelphis > Monodelphis domestica. The sequence continues at coordinate 103,863,713 of NC_077227.1, forward strand.
TTAATTACCTCAGTTTCCTCATTCTCCTAGGATTGTTGTGAGGATCAAATGAGAGGAAAACATCTTTTTTAAAATCTTTGTCCAGTTCCTGGTACACAGTAGGCACTTAAATTCTTGTTTCCTTCCTTCCGTGAATTACAGAGATTTCTGCCCTAATCAGCAAGTGATCCACTTCAATTTTACCAAATATTCTGACAACTGGATCAATTTCTCCTCATCCATACAGTCCAATAAGACTGTGTTTTGCTATGCAAACATAGGAGTATTCAGAATCCTTTCAATAAGAGTAATTCCATTTTGAACGTTTCTACATCTTATCTCAGCTGAAATGTAAACAATTTTGTTTTCACACTTTTTGTTCCTAGAAAGTTTCGGAGCTAGGAGATGGTGTTCTTTGGTTTGCCCAGAGATAGTGGATATCTCTATTTCAGGTTTCTGGAAACATTTGTTTGGATGTTCAGTTCCCAGGACAAAGAACACAACAGTATAACAGAGAAAGGACCTTTTCCAGTATGATGCTCTCCCGGAATAAAAAGTGACTACTAAGTGTTATCTAGAAACCCCTTTTCAAGACAAAGGAAGGAAAATATCACCTAGTCCCTAGGATTTTTTGTCTCATTTACATTTCTAAAGACTGGGTGACCATCAGCTTAAAATTGTGACGACCACATGGAATGAATCTTTCTGAACTTCCTTTTCTGGTCTATCTCTTTTGCTAGTCAGTTGAAGGCAGAGATTGCTCATCCTATAAAATAGTTTAGCATCTAGACTCCAAATGCTTCCTTGTCCCCATAGTGCCACAAACACAGCTCTCTCTTTCTTTGTTTAACCTAATTTTGCTTGCTCCAGTTGAAATCCTTTTCATTAAAGTATTATTTCTCAAGAAAATGCAGAATAATTGGTAATAATCAATAACTAAGATTACCTACTACCTTTAGGATGTAATTTGAGGGGACACAAGAGCTTTCTTCTGCTCCCTCCCTCCAGTATTACTTACACTCTTTGCCCTTTGCTCCTGTAAAATTTAAAATTAATAGCAATAACTCCAAGGATTATATTGTATAAAGTTTATTAATAATCACTTGAAGTAGAAAGAAAATAAACTAAAAGAAATAGAAGTTCAAACCTAATTATCTAACAAAAATAAGATCACTTAAGTTTTCCTGCCTGTCTAAAGCTGGTTTCGGCAGCAGTCAACCCCTGCTCTTTCTTCTCACCACTTCCATTGGGACTACACAAAACTTATATCCTCCCTACATTAGCACATAATGTGAGAAGGGACATGGAATGCTGGGAAAGAGAGTCCTGGGGAGCAGATTCTAATTACATACTTAATTCCTTTGGGTATAAAAGGATTTGATTTTAGAGAGTTTCCAGTGAAAATTCAAGTAGCCCTGGGAAGTTTGGAGCTTAATTCAACAAATATTGAATAATTCACATTTCTCTAGAGTTTTAAGGCTTATGAAATATTTTTCTTGTGAGGTTAGGTAACCTTAACCCTTTTAAAGAAATTAAGATCATATAAGTGCAAGAGGGAATTTATAGGGATGGGTAGGGTCTCTCTAATTGTCTTAGCAGGATAGAATTTTCTAGTAATAAGTATAGAAGATTTCAGAAAAGAAGAAAGGTGCCAAGTAAGAGAAAGTAGATTGAGAAGAGCAGAAACAGTATCATAAGAAAGCCTAGAACCTACAAATCAGAGTCATTCTGCATAGCCCCAAGTTGGAGGTGGGTAGTTATAAACTAATCTACTTACTAGTAGTGTCTGAGTGTAACCTTCCAAGATGGCACTTGGCATCCCTACATGCTCTATTTGGAAGCACCCATCATATGTCTTTAAACAAAGCTCACTGTAATTTCATTAAGGTCATTAGGGAACTCATTAAATTATTGATGGATAGCACCTCCTCTTAAAAAAATACAAATTAGCCTAGGATAAGAATGTAATAGAAGTATCATTTCCAGCTAAAAAGTTATCCCTTGACAATTTTTACTGTGTTATCTGAAAACATCCCTAGTAATCTAGGGATGTGGGTTCAAATCTTAGCTGTGTTGAGTCAATTCACTTCTAAAATGAAGGGATTGGGTTAGATGACTTTTGAGTACCTCTTTAGTTTTTAAAATTGGGAAACAATACCCAACTATGACTTAAGATGGGAAAAGTAGGGGTCTCAGCTCATTTTAAGACAATACTTTTTAATCTCAAACTTAGCAAATATTGGGCAACCCGAAACTAATAAAAATTATCCTACTTTCTTTTCCTGTCCTTCCTTATTGGTCCTTATTGACCATTTTTGATAGCCCATAGAGACGGGCCTCTTCTTATCAGAGAACATAGAAAAATGCCCTGATCCAGTGACAAAAATTCCTGACCACTGTGATAGAAGGAAAAAGAATACTAGGCTAGGTATTAAAAGACCTGAATTGAATTCTTGGCTCTTCTGCTTGCTAGAGGTGGAAACCTGATCATATTAATCCTCTAGGACTCAGTTTCCAGATATAAAAAATAACACGCTACTACTACTATGCACCTCACAAGATTGTCATGAGAAAAGTTCTTTATCAATTGTAGAGCAAAATAGATATTTATTGTTAATAAGGGAAAAAATGGCAGACCAACTATAGCTAAATGGGCAAGAGGGAGGAGGGGTCACATCTTGTCCTACCACAGATGGCCTCCATAACAGCAAAATTCTATCTCAGAGCAACTCTACTAGATATCAGTAACTGGAGACTATCAAACATCTGGAGTAGATAGGCAGAAGGAGAGATGATGGTTGTTTGCATGGCTCTCTGCTTTCTTCCACAGTTGGTAGAACCACAAAGCTTCTTGCAGGAGTTGATGCTTGAGCTTCTCTTTGAAGAGGGGATGAGTTGTTGGGTTTTTTTGCCTCCAGAGGAGAAAAAGGAAAGGTCATTGTAAGAAACATTTCAGCATGAGCAAAAATTTTTTCTTATACACCTTCCTTTTTTGCCTTTCTCTTCTCCTTTCCCTATCTCCCTATTAGCAGCCCATTGGGTTTCTTATCCACTGTGTGTTAAGGAGCAAGTGTAGTCTGTATTTTGTTCATTGTGACAGGAAGAGTGAACTTGATGGAGGAAGCTGTTTTAATCCTATGATTGAAATTCCAAGGAAATTATTGAAAATGCAGGGAGGCAGATGAGTGATATTTCATTTTGCTGGAACTTTTGAGCCAATATTGTCTCTTGAGTGGCCCTTGGCAACAAAAGGTGGTTCTGAATTCCTTTTGTTCTAATCTTTTCATCTTGGCTAGAGAGGAACCAAAGCCAGAGTGCCTTTTGAAGCTTTTTTATGTATTAAAAAATAAATACAACCTTTCATAGCAATGGACTCAAGGCTCTTATAGGCACTACAATAATGGCAGTGATGCCTATACATGCCTGTGTTTTTGGCCTATTATGTGAACCCACAAAGTTGTTCAATAGGGTAGAATTTAAGCAGGAAGATGTGTTTCTCTTCTTTACATTCTCCCCTTGAATCTATCAGATTGTATATTTTACTAACTGCATTCCATCATCCTCAAGTTTGGTAAAGGGAGTATTTTGAAACTTCATTTTACTTTTAAAATTTCAAAGAATTGGGAGAGATCTCAGAGACCATCTAGTCTAACTCTCTCAGATGAGACAACAAAATGAGTCAGCCCATGGATATTAAGGGACATTGCCCAAAGTCACATAAATGGCTACTAATAATAGGCAACTAGATGAGAGTGGACAGATGCTGGTCTTGGAGTCAGGAAATACTGAGTTTAAATCTTGCCTGAGACATATTTATGTGATGTCATAGGTAAATCACATTTCATTTCTTAGTCTTAGTTTCTTCACCTGTAAAATGGGGATAATAATAATGCCTCCTTCTTTCTCAATTGTTATGATGGTTAAATTACATAGCAAATATAAAATGCTTTGTTAACCTTAAAACACTATGTAGGGGCAACTAGGCAGCTCAGAGGATTGAGTGCTAGGCATGGAGATGGGACATCCTAGATTCAAATATGGCCTCAGACACTTCCTGGCTCTATGACCCTGGGAAAGTCACTTAACCCCATTTGCCTAGCCTCTACTATTCTTCTGCCAGAAGGTAAGGGTTTAAAAAAACACTATATGTACCCTAGCTATTATTAGTAGTAGTTTAGGACCAATATTTAAGGGGAGATATTAGGTGATTTTATTTCACTAATGACAACAAAGGTGATTCTCTGTAATAATAATCCTTTACAAGATTTCCAGTTTTTTAAGGAGGTCTAAAATCAGTTCCTATTTTTTCCAGATTCAGGACCTCTTCCTAAATCCTGCAATAGTAGAGAGATTATAAAGATTATAAAATCATTGATGTAGTATTGAAGTGACCCTTTTAGATCATTTAATTTGATTCTTATATTTTATAGTTTTTTTTTTTACAATTGAGAAAATTGAGCCTAACAGATGTTAAGTCACTTGCCTAAGTCCATCCAAGTTGGTACAGGGTGGAGCCCAAATATGAATCGTAGGGTTGATCCCAAATCCAGACTTCTTTCCATTGTATCATTGGGTCGCTCATCAGCCTAGGAATCAGGAAATTTAAGTTCTCATTCTGGTTCTGTCATCAAGTAGCTAAGTGATCTTGGGCCTCATTGGTTCCTGGTTTCCTCATTTATGAAGGAAACTAGAACTAGATGTGTTTCTGTATGGTGGAATAGAATAAAAACTGGATTTAGGTTCAGAAGTGCTGGATTCAAATCCTGACTCTGCCATAACCTCCCGGGTGACTTTGGACCAGTTACTTGATACACAGAGTCTCATTTTCCTTACCAGTAAAGTTGAACTAGGTGATTGGCAGGGCATTTTTCTAGCTCTAATTCCTTTGATCTGTAAGCTCCTTTCTGAATCTAAAGATACATGATTGTAAGAAGCATTTCCAGCTTTTATTTCAGTAATAGATTCATATGTCTTGACAAAAGAAAGTTCTGATGCCTAATATATTGAGGCTCCCTCCAACCATCATCTCAACTTCTAGTTTTCCCTTTGGCCATTCTATCTTCTGTGATCATATCCATCTATTTTCAAAATCTAGAGAGTGTAGGATAGCAGTAATACCAATGTGTCAAAATATATTGGACCAGCCCACAACAAAATGGTGGAGTCAGGAAAAGTGTCTCTTGATCCTCAACCTTCTTTTTCTACTCTTCACCATCAACAACTGGTGAAAATTATTCAATAATGTATGGCTAATGTTGTACTTAGAAGTAACTGTACAGTGTTAAATGACATTTTCTTAGAGGCAGTTTACAATTATGACTATCATATCAGCCTTTTGTTTTACTAGAAATGTTTCTTAGATGGTGGAAACAGTATTAGAATGGGAGTTGAGGAGAGACCTGAATTCTAGTCTTTGCTCACCTTACCACTCTAGACCTTAGTTTTTTCATCTTTATTTAGATACCAACAAGTGGTATTGGGTAACACATAACTTCATTTTTAAAGATTAGATGCTGTCAGTCAGATGTTTATTGTTATATAATATATGTATCATTCAATACAAGATGAGGCTTTCTAGGCTCATAGTGAGTTAGCTATCTTTTTCTTCCCTCTCTTATGACTAAGTATTGATTGTAAGGCAGAATAGTATTAAGGGCTAGGTAATTGTAGTAAAATGACTTGCCTGGAGTCACTGGCAAATTTATTCCTTCTTCAAATCCTTTCTTCTGCCTCACAGTTGTTGCCTGGATCTTCCAGAATTTCTTTCTCTTTTTAAATCTTACTTACTTGTTATCTGTAGTTTTATAGAGTTTTGTCTCTAGATATAGGTAAGCTTATTTTTATTGCTTTTTAAAATGTGTTTGCTGTAAACAAAAGGGTCATATGATGAGGAAGAAAAAGGAGAATGAACCCAAGTAGCTCTAAAAAACTACTAGTTGTCTTATATTGAAGCTCTCTCTTTGAATCTTTGTCTGTCTCATTCTCTTTGTTTCTCTTTGGCTCTTTCTGTCTCCATTTTTATGTTTGGCTCTGACTCTCTCTTCACAAAGAATGGCTTTATAAGCCAGATCAAAAGTGAGCTCCCATTTCACTCTGATTTTTCTCATTTCACAATTCCATATGTATACTTTCTACATCTTCTTCATGCCCCAGTTTTAATGGCATCTCCTGTATGAAGCTTTTCTAAGTCCTTATCTCTGCTCCCTCAATTGTCAATGATTCTTTCTTCCTTCAGGGTATGAAAAAAATAATACAGAGGAGTACAGGACTTAAAGGTTCTTTGGCTATCAAGTTAAAGAATTATTGCCCTTAAAAAAAGCTTCACTTTTTCTTGCTTAATTAAATATCATTGCAAGAGAGCGTTTCTGTGCTTGGAGTATTAAAATTGTCAAAGCAATCTGGCCTTTCTGGATTTTCTCATAATGCCCAGAAAATGGAACATTTCTCCCCTTGTTGGCTATTCAGTTTATTGAGAGGATCATGGCAGAAGTGTTTGGCTAAATCCTAAAGGGGCAGTGGTTCAGATGAAAGTTAAACAAAAACAATATATTCACAAATGAGATACTTTTTGCTATGGCACTTTGACCATGGCAGCTAATTATCCTTGCAACATTTCATAATGAATATTAAGAGCCAAAGTCTGGCACTTAGGTGACCAGAGATGCATTCACAAGAGAACTTCTCTATCACAACCAAGGAGTTGGTAAACATTTGTGAAATATGACTCCTGGTTGCTTCAAAGAGGTCATGTAAGGGATGTTTTAAAAAAAATCCAAGCTTGACTTAGCTAGTTCAGTAAGAGGAATGCTGGGTTCCATATGAGGCCCAAGTTAGATCTGCTCCTCATATACCAGAGGATAAAAATGCTTGACTCTTCCCACTTATAATACAATTCCAGGAATTCCCCATGCCTACAATACAATAGTTTCTCATCCCATCTGCCTTTCCAGAAAATCAAACTTTCTTCAAGGCTCAGCTCATGTGTAATCTTTAGCAGAAGCCCTTTCTAGATCTCACTCATTATTAAGACCTTCTTTTTTCCTCAAATAACCTTATGGATACATATCTGAATATATATATATATATACATATATATATATATATATAAGCTTTGACCAAGACATCATGAAAGCTCAAAAAGGTTCAGTAGCTTCCTAGTACATCTAAAAAAAAAGACCAACTCATCAGTTTGACTTTTAAAGCCCTTCACAACCTGGCTCCAGTCTAGCTCTAAGTTAAGTTCATATTACTGCACCTTATATTCTCTATTTCCCAACCAAAGTGGTTTACTTCATGTTTGGCTCCCCAATACAGCATGTCATCTCCTCCCCCTGGGGCCTTGGTATTGTCCTATGGTCCTGGAATGATTCTCAAATATCACTTACACAAAAATGATCTTCCTGATTTCTGTGCTGGTTAAGGATCCTTTATTCATTCTTATTTCGTGTGTACATGTTTTGTATTTAATTAACTACATACACACCACTCTTCCCCAGAAGAATGTAATTTCGAGTTCAAGGACGATTTTAAATTTTGTCTTTAATCCTTAGAATTTAGTACACAGTTTCTAGAACATCCTATACTATTTAAAAGGTGTTTGCAGGATTGAACTGAAAAACATCATTCTTAACTTGGGCCCTCTTTTGTTTGTCAAATGAAGAACTCATATGTGTACACTTCCTTTTATAACAAAAACCATTAAAAGAGAGAAAGAGCAATTAAGAAGCCCAGGAAAGAGATGCACAATGCATTTTTGAGAGTGATTTGTAGAAGGATGAAGTCAATGAAGTAGGGAGAAATTTAGAAAGCTACATTTTCATTTCACTCTCTTCAATTCAATGCTATTGACTAAAACCTGGCAAAAGAACTTTCTTTTAATTTATATAACATTCACTCTGAACAAACTCACCTAACTGGTACTAGCTTCTAATTTTCATCCCTTTAAGCCTTGAGACACCAAATAATATGACAAATCTGTTTTCAGATAGACTATTTTAAAACATGTCAACTGAGACTTAAAGAGAATGTCACTTATGATTTAATTTCCCAAACTAGCCTTCCAAAAGAGAGCCAAGTTTTGTAGTCCAGCTACAATTCTAAGTTATGCTGCAGTTTCTACCAAAGCATAGCTGGAACAAGATGCTTTGGCCTCTGGCATGATTCAGAATAAGTAATATAAAATTCACTTAAAAGAGTTCTCCTTTAAAAAAATAGTAAGTTTTTATTGATGTTTTCTGTTTCTTACATTATTATAGGAAATCCAAGTTTTTCCCCCTTCTTCTCCTAGAGCCATTTCCAATAACATTTTTAAATAGGAAAAAAATCAACACAACTGATAGGTATATTGAAAAAGTCTGATATATGTAATATGTAACACTTGTGGGCCTCATACCTCTGCAAAGGGATGGGTTTCAAGGCAGAAGATATAAGGGTTACACAATGGGGGTTAAATAACTTGCCCAGGTTGCTCAGCTAGGAAGCATCCAATTCTAGATTTGAACTCAGAACCTCCTGTTTACAGATCTGATTCTCAATCCACTGAGCCACCTAGCTACTTCCAATCTCATGCCTCTAAAATGAGGAAAAGGATGAATGCTTTATCATTCCTTCTCTGGGGTCATGAATGGTTATTTCTATTTAGGTGAATTTTCCCATTGATTTAATTTACATTATTGTAGAAACTGTGTGGATAGCACTGCCTCTGGAGTAACTTCCCTAATTCTCTCTTGAATAGTGCCCTAGAGGTGGGACTGTTGAGTCTTTTCTTGCTGTCCCTCACAAGTCCCCATTCCATGTGTTCTCCATATCATTTAAGAGTTAATTAGCTTTTAGAAAGGAGACTTGGCTAGAACAACTGGTATAGAAACATTCCCCCAAACCAGGGGCATACTCTTTCTTTGTATATACAGGGTTCTTGGAGAGAGTAAACTGAAATTGGAAAAGTTTCTGTGGCCAAAAAAAGCTTCTGGTTACTGTACACTCTTTTTTCCCTTTATGGAATCTTCATGAAGTTCTTCTTAGGTATACTATCAGCTGAACTTAGAAAGTTATGTCACTTTGAATCTATCTGTTCTTGGTAAGTTTAGTTACAGTGTGTCTTTCAGCTCCTGATTCCAGTGTTGTTGTTGTTAACCAATGTTATTTCAGAGATGCTGCCACGCTATTGTCTGGTTGTTAGTGAGGACTCTTCTGATGGCTCTCCTAAACTCACATAGTTGCTAAGGGTAAGGGGAAATGGAAGGAGGAGAGGACTGATAGATTATCTCCTCCCCTAAGTGATTCCCTCTAGAACTACTTAATCAAGGATTCAGTAAACATTCTGAGTACCTACAATGTGCTGGATTCTGCCAAATGCTGGCAAAATAAATATGAAAAAGGAAGTATCTGCTCTCAAGTTGCTTACAGTCTAAGAGAAGAAGACAACTCACACACAGAAAAGAAGCTGAAGGAGAGGGAAGACATCCAGCCCATAGGCATGATAGAGAAAACCAAAGAAATGTAGCTAGGGGGAAATGAAGAGATGACTGCCCTTTGTACCTTTCTTAAATGGAAATTCTGGGAACTTTCTATTCTCCAATCAGAGGGTGATGAAATATGAGTTCCAGCATGAAGAAGTTATTGGGACATGACTGAGAAGAGGAATGCAGTTGCTGCTGGACTGTCACATTTTAAGGTTCCTTGGTAAAATATGTATAAGCCTGGAGGTGTGTCTAATTCTCTCAGCCAGTTCCAGATTATTTCTTTGTAATGCCATCTGTGTTCATTCAAGCATTAAAGGTTATTTTCTACTTTAAAAATAATTAATAATATGTTTCAATTAATTTCATGCTTTTAATTGATTGATTGCTTTGATCTAGAAGTCTGGACCTTATGACTTTGTTTACATTAATTGTTATGGGGATAAAAACTCCTTCCCTTTCTTGTATATTGTCCTCCAGATCTGTCTTCTGTTCCAATTTCTGCATCTATCCCTACATATCTTTCCATATTTCTTTGGTTTCTTATATTTATTATTTCTTAAAAATATAATGTTATTAAATTACGATCATAGTTTTACAGAAGAAAGGGATTTTATAAATGATCTAATCCTCTCCATTGTGTTTGTATTGGCAAGTAGATTCTCAAGTATTTTATATTTTCTAGTTATTTTAACTGGAATTTCTCTTTCTATCCCTTGCTGCTGAATTTTGTGGGTAATATATAGAAATGCCAATGATTTATGTGGCTTTATTTTGTATTTGTAATAACTGTCCTAATGTTATTAATTATTTCAACTAATGTTTTAGTTGATTCTCTAGGATTCTTTAAATATACCATCATATCAATCTACAAAGAGTGATCATTTAGTTAACTCATTGCCTACTTTAATTCCTTTCATTTACTTATTTATTCTCTATAGCTATAGCTAGCATTTCTAGTACGATATTAAGTAATAGTGGTGATAATGAGCATCCTTACTTCACCCCTGATCTCATTGGGAAAACTTCTTACTCTCATTGCAGATAATATTTGTTTATAGTTTTGTGTAGATATTACTTACATTGGAAGGAATGGCTCATTTTTTTTCAATGCTTTCTAGTGTTTTTAATAGGAATTGGGTGTTATATTTTGTGCTTTTTCTACATCTATTGAGATAATTCTGTGACTTCTAATAGTATGGTTATTGATATGGTCAATTATGCTGATAGTTTTCCTAATATTAAATCAATTTATTTAATATTATATTTATTATCCATATATCCTACTTACATCTTCAATGTGGAAAAGATTAAGAACAGCAGCAGCAACAAATCTCAACTTCTGGTTAATCCAGATGCATTTTAAATGTGAGAATGGAATTCCAAACACTTAACCCATTCTGCTTCATGACAGAAAGTAAATTTATGGATATGGTATTTTGTGAATGATCTTTTAAATAAAAGAAAACCTTAAGTAAAAAAAAAAATATATATATATATATATGAGTATATATATATATATGAGTATAAATCCCACCTGATCATGGTGAATAATTTTCATGATATATTGCTGTAGTCTCCTTGCTAGCAATTTATTAAGACTTTCTGTATCTATATTCATTAATTTAATTGCCCTATAGTTTTTTTCTCTGTTTTTGTTTTGTTTTGTTTCCTGGCTTTGGCATTAACATCATATTTGTATAAAAAAATAATTTGGTAGGATTCCTTTTTTGCCCATTTCCCCACATAGTTTACATAATATTAGAATTAATTGTTCTTTAAATGCTTCATGGGATTTTTTTCTCAGTGAATTCATTGATGACTTGTTCAATTTATTTTTCAGAGATGAGATTGTTAAAGTATTCTTTTTTCCTCTTTTGTTAATATGAGCAATTCATATTTTTATCAATATTCATCCATTTTACTACTTCTCTATGGGTAAGACAGGATTCTATACCCAAATGGATATGGTTGTTATTCCCTCTCTGAGACAATTAGGATGATAATTAGATTTAAGCATTGCCCATTACCATCCTCATTCACAATTCTCTTGCTCTGTCATACTGTCTTCTTATATTCACATACCATAATTTTTTCTGTCATTCTCTAATTCAAATGACACCTACTTTGCTTCAAGTTTTTGATATGACAAAGATAACTGCTGAAAATATTTTGGAATGCATAGAAACTTTTCCCCTCTGCCCTTGATTATTTCAGGTATTGACCAAGTAGTAGGATTACTGGGAGCAAGGACATTCATAGATTATTGACTTTTATCTTATTTAAAACAAATTGTCTTCCAAAATTTGGATCAATTCATAGCTCTATCAACAGTGTATCAGTGGATGTATGTAATTTTAATCTGAAAAGAAGTTTAAATATAAACAGATTTATTGTGACCTGATTAGGTAGGGGAATAGAATTGATATTTGTACGTGTGAACCATAACCCACTATTCCAAGCTCGTGGTTGACTATAGTTTTCATTCCTGGAAGCTAACTGCAAAATTTATTCTCCTTGGCTAATTAATCCCCTACTTAAGTTCAGCCTCAGGAAACTCAAAATATAGCTAAGTTGTTTGAGTATAATTTTTGTTTAGGTCCCCCTAAATTGGGTAGAAGCACCCCTAGATCCTCTATAAGAGTCAAGATAACAAATCTACATTTTGTTTTTAGTTTTTATTTCACTTCTTAGAAAACACACTGAGGACTCACCAAAGACTGTAAAAAATCACTGTAGCTCTCCTGTTCTCTCCAGTGAATCCCACAAACCTCAGCATCTTAAAGTCCTCCACATGTGTCATTTGAACTCGGATAGGAAAATAAAGTGTATTTTACTATTGGAACAGTCCCCTAACATTACAATTAGTCCCACCTTTAACCCACAATACACATGCAGATATCTAGCGCTTTTGGAATAATAGCATATACATTACCAATAATAATACCAACATTGAAATCAAACAAACTAATGCATGTAAATGCTTTTTTAAAGCACAATGCTTTTAAGGTATACCTTAATTCATTATGTTTATATAAATTCTTTTCATGATGAAACTCCTTGATAAAATTGTTGACAATTGATACCCTCACCTCTCTCTTTCTCTTCTGATCCCTCTTTGGGTTGGCTAATTACCTTATTATTCAACTGAAACTATTCTCTTCAAAGTTAACTATGATTTCTCAATTGTTAAATTTAATGATTTTTTCATAATTCTCAACATTCTTGACTACTCTAAAGCTGCTGACAGTGTCAATCACCCTCTACCCCCAGATTCCCCTTCTTTTTCAGGCTTTTGCATTACTATTTTCTCTTGGTTTTCTTTTTATCTGATGGTTCCTTTTTATTCTTCTTCTTTAGTCTTCACCTGGACCATAAGCACTAATTGCCCTACTTCTTTTCTCCTTGAAAGCATAAATTGTACTTTTGCTTTTTATTGAATCCAGATATTCACACAATGCCTGGCACATGTTAGGTGCTTAAAAAATCTGATTGCTGTTGTTGATGATAATAATTTTTTCCCTTCCTTCTACAAGATCTCATTATTGTATTTCATAACATAGCAGTTTTTTAATATGAGAAAATTTAATCCTTTTTTATTTCTGCTAAATGATGATAATGATAATAATAGCACTTATATAGCACTGAAAGTTTGCAAAGCACTTTACAAATATCATTCCAAGGACAAAACTAATTAAATAGGTTCTAGTAATATTTATTAACTAAGAACTAACCAGGCTAAAATGATTAAATTAAATGTTGATAGGACAATAAAACGTATTCTATCCTCCCCCAAACACTGAGAGACAGGGATTATTATTATCCCCATTTTACCGGTAAGGAAACTGAGGCAAACAAATACTAAGTGACTTGTGCAGTCACATAATCTAGAAAGTAGATGAATTCAGGTATTCTTAACCCCAGGTTTAGGTTTAAATTTAAATTAAATTAGGTTTAAAAAACCAGGTCCAGGTTTAAATTTTATTTATTTATTTTTATTTTTTATTATATACTTAGTAATCACCACTACCACCAACAAAAAATTTAACTAAACAAATGCATAAAAATTATTTGCAAACTACAGTCACTACAGTCTATGTATTTTTTGCAATTTGTTTAAAAATATATACATTGTATATGTACCCTAACATCTGCTTTTGAGTCCCCTTTGAATTTGCTATACTTGAATACCTCTTTTTCTCTTGATTTTGTGGCAATTTTTAAAAAAATGTAATCATTGATATATTATTTTTATTCTCTTTAATTCTCTTTTTTCTCTTAATTTATTTCTCTTATTTTCTTTATGTTTCCAATATTTGTCATTTTAAATAACATAATAACATCCATTGCATTAAAGTATCAAAATCTATTCATCCATTTCTCCCATCCATTGTATTTGTGCTATTTTCATTATTTTTTCATACTCAACAAAGCTTCCATTAGTATTTTCAAATATACACAGTTTTTACCCTCTCAATAATGTCCTTTGGGTCTAAGCTTAGTAATGGGGTCTCTAAGTCAATAAGCATGAACAATTTGAGTGCTCTTAATGTATATTTCCATCTTATTTACAAAAAAATTAATGACATCTAACAATGCAATATTAGGCTTATTTCTCTATGATTCTATCAACATTTAATTTAATGAGTTTAGTCCATCTGGATCTCAGTTAACATATATTGTCAAGACCATATATAGTTAAACTGGTTTTCAGGCAACAGACACAATCTGTTGCCAAGAGCATATGGTTTCCAAAACAAGTCTTTCCATCTTGATCATACCCAGTGGAACTATATTTCATTTCCATATCCCGGAGGGATGTAGCATGCTGTCCATAATGTTGACGATGAGTGCTGAAGTAAGACTTTTGCAGAATATTTATGCTTTCTAAGCCATTGTTGTCCCACTATAAACTGTGTTTGGAGTATATGTATGTTTACTAGCCTCATGCAGGCATGTGGTGACTCTTCACAGTTCTCTCTTATTTAGCTTATTTAAGGTTCTATGTATTTTTTTCCTTCCTTCCTTCCTTTCTTCCTTTCTTCCTTCCTTCCTTCCTTCCTTCCTTCCTTCCTTCCTTCCTTCCTTCCTTCCTTCCTTCCTTCCTTCCTTGCTTCCTTCCTCCCTCCCTTCCTTCCTCCCTTCCTCCCTCCCTTCCTTCCTTCCTTCCTTCCTTCCTTCCTTCCTTCCTTCCTTCCTTCCTTCCTTCCTTCCTTCCTTCCTTCCTTCCTTCCTTCCTTCCTCCCTCCTTCCCTCCCTCCTTCCCTCCCTCCTTCCCTCTCTTTCTTTCTTTCTTTCTTTCCTTCTTTCTTTCTTTCTTTCTTTCTTTCTTTCTTTCTTTCTTTCTTTCTTTCTTTCTTTCTTTCTTTCTTTCTTTCTTTCTTTCTTTCTCTCTCTTTCTTCTTTCTTTCTTTCTTTCTTTCTCTCTTTCTCTCTTTCTCTCTTTCTCTCTTTCTCTCTTTCTCTCTTTCTCTCTTTCTCTCTTTCTCTCTTTCTCTCTTTCTCTCTTTCTCTCTTTCTCTCTTTCTCTCTTTCTCTCTTTCTCTCTTTCTCTCTTTCTCTCTTTCTTTCTTTCTTTCTTTCTTTCTTTCTTTCTTTCTTTCTTTCTTTCATCTAGAACTGAGAGGGAAAACTTAGTCTGCTGCTATGTTATCTCTTTCCATTTGTAGGACACTTAGTTTTTCCTTTAGAAATCTGGGTGCTATAACATTTGGTTCATACAGGTCCAATGCTTCTTTATCTGTAGTACTTCCCGCCCCCAACATAACATATTTTGTCTGATCATCCCTTTCAATTATGTTCATTTTAGCCCCAACTTGGTCAGAGATCATGACTGCCACTCCTGCCTTTTCTGGATCAGCTGAAGCATAGTATTTTCTGCTCCAACCTCTTACCTTTATTCTATGTTTGTCTCTCATTTTCAGTGTGTTTCTTGTAAATAATGCATTGTCATATCCTGATTTTTTTAAACATTGTTTTATTTGGTCATTTCCAAACATTATTAATTGGAAACAAAGATCATTTTCTTTTCTTCCCTCCTCTCCCCCGCCCCCCCCATAGCCAATGTGCAATTTCACTGGGTATCATATGTGTTCTTGATTTGAACCCATTTCGATGTTGTTGGTATTTGCATTAGAGTATTAATTTAGAGTCTCTCTTCAGTCATATCCCCTCCACCCCTGCAGTAAAGCAGTTGCTTTTCATCGGTGTTTTTACTCCCACAGTTTGTCCTCTGCTTGTGGATAGTGTTTTTTTTAGATCCCTGCAGATTGTTCAGGGACACTACATTGACACCAATGGAGAAGTCCATTACCTTCAATTGTACCACATTGTGTCAGTCTCTGTGTACAATGTTTTCCTGGTTCTGCTCCTTTCCTTCTGCATTACTTCCTGGAGGTGGTTCCAGTCTTCATTGAATTCCTCCACTTTATTATTCCTTTTATCACAATAGTATTCCATCACCAACATATACCACAATTTGTTTAGCCATTCCCCAATTGATGGGCATCCCCTCATTTTCCAATTTTTGGCCACCACAAAGAGTGCAGCTATGAATATTCTTGTACAAGTCTTTTTCCTTATTATCTCTTTGGGGGTACAAACCCAGCAGTGCTATGGCTGGATCAAAGGGCAGACAGTCTTTTATTGCCCTTTGGGCATAGTTCCAAATTGCCATACAGAATGGTTGGATCAATTAACAACTCCACCAGCAATGAATTAATGTCCGTACTTTGCCACATCCCCTCCAGCATTCATTACTTTCCATAGCTGTCATGTTAGCCAATCTGCTAGGTGTGAGGTGATACCTCAGAGTTGTTTTGATTTGCACCTCTCTGATTATAAGCGATGTAGAGCACTTTTTCATGTGCTTATTAATAGTTTTGATTTCTTTGGCTGAGAACTGCTTATTCATGTCTCTTGCCCATTTATCAAGTGGAGAATGGCTTGATTTTTTGTACAATTGATTTAGCTCTTTGTAAATTTGAGTAATGAAACCTTTGTTAGAGGTTCTTATGAAGATTGTTTCCCAATTTGTTGCTTCCCTTCTGATTTTAGTTACATTGGTATTGTTTGCACAAAAACTTTTTAATTTGATGTAGTCAAAATTATTGATTTTACATTTTGTCACTCTTTCTAAGTTTTGCTTGGTTTTAAAGTCTTTCCCTTCCTGAAGGTCTGACATGTATATTATTCTGTGTTTGCCTAATTTACTTATAGTTTCCTTCTTCATGTTCAAGTCATTCACCCATTCTGAATTTATCTTGGTGTAGGGTGTGAGGTGTTGATCCAAACTTAATCTCTCCCACACTGTCTTCCAATTTTCCCAGCAGTTTTTAACAAATAATGGATTTTTGTCCCAAAAGCTGGGGTCTTTGGGTTTGTCATAAACTGTCTTGCTGAGATCATTTACACCAAGTCTATTCCACTGATCCTCCTTTCTGTCTCTTAGCCAGTACCAAATTGTTTGGATACAGTACCAAATTGTTTGGATAACCACTGCTGTATAGTATAGTTTGAGATCTGGGATTGCAAGTCCTCCTTCCTTTGCATTTTTTTTTCATGATTTCCATGGATATCCTTGATCTTTTGTTCTTCCAAATTGAAATGATGAAAATTTAGGGGAGACTGGGGAGACTGAGGCAGGTAGAAATTGGTTTCTCTCTGCAAGGAGTATTATATTTTTTTGAGGTTCATTAAGGATTAAGGATTAAAGAAAATACAGGATAAGAGACACGTGTCCAGGCCATAGAGAGGCCTAGACACAACCTCACCTACATTATGAAAAAAAGCCACGCCTGCCCCAAAGCGGAAGTCCAAGACCGAGCCAGCTCAAAAGCCTTTGAATCAGCTTAAATACCTTCTTGATCTCGGCCCAGGTGAGATTACAAGGCATTCTGGGGAAGTGGAGCAAAGGCTTGTGGGGATTGTAGTCCTGTATTCAAGTCTATTTTTTACAAAATGAACTGAATTATGGTTTTTTTCTAATTCAGTAAAGAAGTTTTTTGGTAGTTCAATGGGTATGGCACTAAATAAGTAAATTAATTTGGGTAGGATTGTCATTTTTATTATGTTAGCTCTTCCCACCCATGAGCAATCAATGTTTTTCCAATTGTTTAGATCTAGTTTTAACTGTGTGGAAAGTGTTTTGTAGTTGTGTTCATATAGTTCCTGTGTTTGTCTTGGCAGTTAGATTCCCAAGTATTTTATATTGTCTATGGTGATTTTAAATGGAATTTCTCTTTCTAATTCTTGCTGCTGAAATGAGTTAGAGATGTATAGAAATGCTGATGACTTATGTGGGTTTATTTTATATCCTGCAACTTTGCTAAAGTTGTTGATTATTTCGAGTAACTTTTTGGTTGATTCTCTAGAATTCCTTAAGTAAACCATCCTATCATCTGCAAAGAGTGATAGCTTGGTCTGAATTAATATTGCCATATCATGTAATTCTTTGAGTCTCTGTTGTACAGCACTTAAGTAAGAAGCAAGCTAACAATCTCCTCCTAAGAGTGATGTATAGAATATCCTACAAGTTTTTGCCTGTAGTGGAGCATGTCCAAAGAGCATTTCATAGGATGATATTTGCAAATCTACTCTTGGGCTTGTATGCAGGTAAAACAAAACTATAGGAAGAATATCTGCTCATCTGAGATTAGTTTCAGCACAGATCTTCCCCACCATAGTCTTGAGTTCCCTATTTACACACTCTACCTGACCTGAACTTTGTGGGTGATAAGGAACATGATATTTGGGTGTTATTCCTAGATTCTCATACACTCTTTTCAGGATATCTTGAGTTAAATGAAATCCCTTATCAGAGTCTATGGTAACTAGTACTCCAAATCTAGGAATAGTTTCCTTAATCAATACTTTTACCACAATGCTAGCTATATTTGTAATTGATGAAAATGCTTCAGGACACTTAGTTAATCTGTCAACTATTACCAGACAAAACTTGGATCTTCCAGCTTTTGGCACGCTGATGTAATCAGTTTGCAGACTCTCAAATGGACATTATGCTAAAGGTCTACTACCTAAACCTTTCTGTCTGAAAGCCCCTTGATTGAATTTTTTGCAAATAGAACAACTTGTACAGATCTTATTTGCTACAGTACTTATTACAGGAGCTACCCATTGTCTTTTTACAGAGTCAATTACAACTTGAGTACCAAAATGACCTATTGTGTGGATGGCTTGACACAAATAGTTATATAAATCTTTTGGTAACAGCTCTTTTCTAGTATCTGTAATCCATATCCCATGTTCTTTCCTTGCTCCAAACTTCTTCCATTTCTGAATTTCTGAGTATACATAAATTTTTTCTAGACCATCAGATTCAATAGTTGACACATTCATTACATACACTGGAGCATATGTGGCAGCAAATTTTGCAGTGATATCAGATCTATGATTTCCTTTAGAAATAGAATCTGTACCATAAATACAATGTCTACAACAGATCATCGCTAACTGTTTAGGTTTCTGGATAGCATCCAACAACTCAGTTATTATTTCTTCATGAGCAATTGGTTTTCCTGATGCAGTAATAAAACCATGTTGTTTCCAGATCTGTCCTGTAGCATGACAAACTGAAAAAGCATATTGAGAGTCTATATAAATATTTGCACTTTACCATCAGCCAGAAGACATGCTTGCTTTAAAGTGACCAACTCTGCACATTAACCACTAAGGTTACTATGTAATGATCCATACCACAGTGTCTCAAATTCTGTGACAATTGTGGCACCTATACATCGAATTCCATTACACAAATATGAAGAACCATCTGCGAATAAAACCAAATCTGGATTTTTGATTGGAGTGTCTTTTAAATCCATCCTCGGCATATCCACTAGGTCTACTACTTCTATACATTCCTGTAATGGTTCACCATTCTTTGGCAAATCAGTAAGAAGTAGCTGGATTTAATATACTATGCTGAGCATAAATCTACGAAGGTGAAATATCTTGTCTGTCATGGAATGGAAGAGACTATAGAAGCTGGGTTTGGTACAATAGGATGTGTCTTTATCACATGATCATTTACAGCTCTTAAATCCTGCATGAATCTGTAGATGATTTTGCTATTCTGATCAAGTTTTGGCTCTTTTATTGGAAGTATAGGTGTATTGTATTTTGAGAAGCAAGGTATTATTATCCCTTGTTGGATTAGGGACTCAATAATAGATTTGATACCCTGTATCGCTTCTATACTTAAGGGATATTGAGGTACACAAGGAACTGGCCCTTCCTTAGTCCTCACCCTTACAGGAGTATCTGATTTCAATAGACTTACATCCATGGAAGACTTTGACCATACATCTTCAGGCATATCCTTAGAAATAGGGTAGATGGAATCCAACTCATCCTCTGTACTGACTGAATCTAAGAACAGGAATGAAAAGCTTTCAGAGATTCTTCTGCTAGATGTAATGATATATCCCCAGTATCATCACATTGGATTATTGTCCATAATTTACACACCAAATCCCTACCAAGAAGACTCTTGGGGCAGTCTGGCATACAAAGAAATACATGCTCCACAGATAAAGGACTTAAAGCAATCATTTTTTGTTGTAATTTTGCTACTCTTTCTGGTTTTCCAGTTGATCCTATTACTTCCATTGTACCAAAAGCTCTACAATCTCTAGAAAGACTTTGCAAAATTGATTTATTGGCTCTATTATCAACCAGAAAGTCATATATCTGATCCCCTATTGTAACATATACATATGGCTCTGTACTGTTTGGAGGTTGAAATGTTTCTAACACTGGTGCTAGGACAGTAACATCAGAACAAAGGTCAGTCAATTCCTGTCCATCCAAGTTTACATCTGCTTGAATTACATGATATTCCGAAGATTTTATGTAATCAGCTTTTACACCACTCTCATTGGTCCTTATAATCTCTATCTTGGTATCACTGTTCTCATTTACAATTTCATTATTATTCTTCAGTTTATATTCTTCATTAATTTCCTTTATTTTACATTCATTAGAATTTTCTATTAAATTTATATTATAATTTTCTTTTTCATTACAATTATTAACACTAATCATATTATTCTTTGATTTATTTAATTAATTTATATCATCATCAACCTCATTACTATTATAATTATTTTTATTTATACACCACTCATTATGCCTTGATTCAATTACTGATGTGTTGTGGGTAAACTTTCATAATGAACAGGTACCGTTGCTCTGGTCACCCTTCACTACCTGGCTATATTTTGACCTTTTTTCAGACTTTACCCAATCCTGCATAGTGATCAGATCAGGTGCTAGTTGTTCCCCAAAGCAGGCATTTTGGCATTGATTTACATTTCTCATTTGATAATTATTATTATTCCATCAATTGTTATTATTCTAATTATTATAATGATTATTGCTCCAATTATTACTATTGTTTCACTGCCTATTAAAACCACAATTTCTATTCATTTGTCTCCTGACAAGACTCCTATATCTGCAGTCTCTCTAAAAGTGCCCAACATGATCACATAAAAAGCATTTCCTGGGACCTGATCTTCTGTCGCTATGCCTATTGTAATTTCTAGGCTTCATGGATCTCAAAGCAGTCACTGTCTTGACTTCTTTTATCTCCCTGTCCTTCGCTTTTAATTCTGCTTCCCTGAGTTTTATTTTTAGGTCTTCCACTATAATATCTTTCTCCTCATATCTATCCTCAGTGTTAGTGGTTAAATATGTAGCTTTATACCTAAGATCCTCCAAATCCATTTCTTCCCAATATGGGTAATTATTCTTAAAGAAAAGTTTGATTTTTGGGAACTGCATTTTTGACAAAAATCCTTTTAATGTGAGCAATGGTCCCTTTTTCAAGTATATCCATGCTAAGAATTATTTCAGCCACCTCAGTAATTATTTCTAGGAAGGCCATAGGTGTTTCTGTGATCTTTTGCTTAATTACCTCAAATTATGACCATGCATTTGGTCTTTTTGTATACCAACCCATAACCTCAATTATAGCTTCCCTATAATCCTTCATTTCATCATATTTATCTTTGTAATTCATATCCTTATCATATTGTCCCCGCCAGGATACCAATAGCGGGTCTGATCTTGTCTCTTCTATAAACTTGTTACATTCCCTTTTAGTTAATAATTCCTTTATTAGCAATGCAAAATCATTATTGTCAGGGTCAAATAAATCTATTGCCCTTTTCATCTCCTTAATAAAGCTAGGAGTTCTTTTAATCAATTCCAAGTCCTCAGGGGGTGAATTTTCTGTGTGTTTTTACTTGGAATATTTCATCTTTGGAAACTACAGGGAGATCCGTAAGTGGACATAGTGTAGCCATTCCACTAGCTATTAAGTTGTTTCATCCCCCTATTATTTCCAGTATTCCCACACTCATTTCCCTTATTCACCATCTTACTTTCTTTTATGTATAACTTCATCTGCTCCAGCTGTTGTTTCATTTGCACCACCATCAATTTAAATTCTGAATCCTTGGTAACCTAGATGACCATAGCTTTTAAGCATTTGCTGGTATAAATAAATGTCACTCTACACTTAAACAAGATATACAGACAGACACAACAAAGGGGAATATGTAATAATAAAGTTTTCAGTTTTATTTCCATTATAGTCATAGTCTAAAAGCATTGCATATACATTTAGAAACATTACAAATAGAATGTAAGGGATATGCAGAATGCAATCCCACAAGATTGTAACATCCATTATTATGTCCCCTGTCAGATTTATATTCATTTGTAATATAGTATACACAGGTGAAATAATAGTATTAAACTCCACTGTGATCAGATTTTACAATAAATAATCATAAAATTGAAATTGTGAAAAAATATTTTTCCAATATGGTCACCAAGAGCACATGATAATGGCCCTTTAATATTTTTAAATGTTCCACAGCTTTCCCAGAGTCTTAGAATTCTGTTGGCCTCCCCCTCTGGACTGTACCACTTTCAGAGGATCTTTAGAATGTTCCACTCCAACTGCCTTATTTCTATATACCTTTTAAAATCACTAAAATTTAGGTTTTACAACCTAGCTGACTCAGCCAACTGAAATATTACAATAGAATTGAAGGGGTTTTAGGGAAGAAACATAGAAGGAACATATAAATATTTTGATTTTATTAAACAAGGAAAGAGAAGGTAAAAAGGGAAAGAAGGGAAAAGGGAGAGATATTAATTATTTTACCCTCTAAATTATAAGCTATCTGACTACAACTATCTTATTTCTAAGTACATTAAAGGCAAAGTCTGTAAGGATTAACAATGTTACAGCAGAGTCTTTTGGTGGGCAAAGTCCCAAAATCCCAAGAGAAATGTCCAAAGGTGGTCTGTTCTATTTGTCCAGCAGAAGAATGAAGACTACCTTCTTTTTCACAGTCATAGATACTCCCAGGCTTGTAATTTGAATGATGGTTTCTCAAGCTGCTCCGGGAAAATACTCCTCCTCCTTTAACCAGGTCCAAAGAGATTGTCTGTTGTTTAACTGTTTCTCCAGGATTCTATTCCACCAGCTCCAGGGAAAATTCTAATCCCATGCCGTGTCAATCACTCAAGTCCTAAATCTTATTTCCTATTTTAACATGAGGTAAGAATTCCATCCTGCCTCCTTCAAGTCTATTTCACTATCATTTCATTTCATTGCATTACATTCCATCTACTTTGAATCTTCTATCCATTTCTGTCCCTTCAGAATACTCAGGCAATGATACCATTCCCAGAGGTCATAAATGACATTTTTCCATACCAGAATCAAATAATTTGACTTTTTGTGTTTCTTATGATTAGTCTTTCATTACTTTTGTATATTTCTTATGAATGAAATTTTCTGCTTAGTTCTGAGTTTTCTCTAGGAACTTTTTTAGTTCATTAAATATTCATTTTTTTTTACCTTTTATAATCAGCTCATCTTTGCTGAGTATGTTTTTTTTTTTTTTTGCTTGTAAGCCCAGTACTT